>NW_027411977.1:237257378-237857378 GCF_047663935.1 Musca autumnalis | reverse complement strand
ACAACTAGATCGTCAGGTTTTAAATTGGGAGTGGAGTTTTTCCATTTGTAGCGTTTATGTAGAGATTTTAAGTAATCCTCTTTCCATCTTCTTGCGAATTGCTGATGAATAGCTTTTAGTTTAATCCACCTATTTACAAGAGATAGATTTTCTGATATTGGTTCGGGTAGTGCCATAATTGGGGAACCTCTAAGAAAATGTCCTGGAGTTAAGGCGGTAATGTCAGAAGGATCTTCAGAGACAGCAGAAATGGGGCGAGAATTGAGAACACCTTCGATACGAGCTAAAACGGTCGCAAATTGTTCAAACGTAAATCTGTGTGCTCCTGCTATCCGTTTAAAATGGTGCTTAAAGCTTTTTACAGCTGATTCCCACAAGCCACCCATATGAGGTGCATGTGGTGGAATAAAACGCCATTCAAACCCGTGAGTAGAATATTTGCCAGCAATCTCACTGGGAACAGCTTTAATAAAATGCGAAAATTCTCTAAGCAACTTTCTGCTAGCACCAATGAAATTCTTCCCATTATCAGATACTATCCGAAAGGGTAGTCCTCGCCTCCCAACGAATCGAGCAAAGGACGCCTCGAAAGCCGCAGATGAGAGTTCAGTGCATGGCTCTAAGTGGATAGCTTTGGTTGCAAAACACACAAATAAGCAAACGTAACCTTTTAGAATGGGAGCATTTCTCAAAGTGGAACTCTTAATTTCAAAGGGGCCTGCAAAATCAATACCAGTTATATGAAAAGGGGGAGTCAAAGCGCATCTTTCTGGAGGTAATGGGGCCATAATCTGGGTACAAGGTCTCTTTTTGAAAATGATGCATGTTTTGCACTTATGAATGATGCTTTTCACTCTAGGTTTGAGACGAGATATATAAAATTCGTTTTGGACCATCCTGCACATTTGATTACACTCTGCATGAGCCAGACATAAGTGTAAATGTAATAAATACAACCGAGAGAAGCGAGAATTTCCAGAAACTATCATGGGATGTCGTTCATTATAGGGAAGATCTGCGTTGGCCAATCTACCATTAACACGCAAAATGTTGTTGTGATCTAAAAACGGATTAAGGGATTTTAAAGGGCTTTTGAGTGAAATATCTTTGCCGTCTTCCAAATCCTTACATTCTTGCTCATAAAATTTGCGCTGATAAAAATATATCAGTCCATATTTGGCCGAAAAAGTTTCAGAGTGTGAAAACTGCGGGGAAATAATTTTGGGGGAATTTCTACTCCTGCTTAAACAGTTGTTGTAGAACCGATATACATATGAGAATACTCTCAGAGCTCTATGATAAGTGGAAAATGGGTTCAATAAATCGGTATCTTCTTCAACGGCTACCATAGCTTGTACGTTTGCACGTTTTCCCATATCTGGGATAGCTATTGGATTTTTCTTGGGCCATTCAGAATGGGGGTTTGTTAGCCATTTGGGACCATTAAACCATAAAGGATTTGTCACTAAATCTTGAGGTCTACATCCTCTGGTGCCAAGATCGGCTGGATTGTCATGCGTGGGTACATGACGCCACACACCATTTGGAACTAATTCCAGAATCTGAGCCGTGCGATTGGCAACAAAAGTTTCCCATGACCAAGGAGGTTTTGACATCCAACCTAAAACAATTGTTGAGTCTGTCCATAAAGTTATACTTGTGAAGTTAAAATCGAAAGTAGAAATCACATAATTAACCAACTTTGCGAGAAGAACTGCTCCACTGAGCTCAAGTCTTGGTAAACAGACAGGTTGAAGAGGAGCAACCTTGCTTTTTGCAACTAGCAAATTGGAGAACACTACAGATTTGTTATTCTGGCATCTAACATACACACATGCGCAATATGCGGCTTGAGACGCATCTGAAAATCCGTGGATTTCCACACAATCAGTCGGATAATACTGAATCCACCTAGGAATAGTAATCGATGATATATTTTGGAAATCGGAGACGAGATTGTTCCATTTCGATTGAGACTCTGGACTTAAATTATCGTCCCAATCAATACCTTCTAACCATAACTGTTGCATTAAAACTTTCGACCGAATAATAATTGGGGCAATCCACCCTGCAGGATCGAATAACTGTGCAACAGCCGATAGAACCATGCGTTTAGTCATAGAGGAGTTCGTCGAAAGTGAGCCAAGCGAATATGAGAACTGATCTGAGAATGCATTCCATTTCATACCTAATGTTTTGGTCGAACTTGATTCATGTAAGCGGAGGAAATCGCAATCATATAAATCTTCGGTGTCAATATTAGCCAAAATTTTTTGGTCATTAGCGGTAAGTTTTTTCAGAGGAAAACCAGCACTTTTAAGAACATTAATAAGATCGTTTTGCTTTTGAATAGCTTCTTCAATTGAGAAACTGCCAGAGAGAATATCGTCGACATAAGTTTCTTGCCGTAAAATTTTTGCCACATCAGGATATTGGTCTTCGGAATCTTTTGCCAATTGCAAAAGTGTACGGATCGCCAAAAACGGCGCACAATTCACACCAAACGTTACAGTCTTAAGTTGGTAATCTTTTATGTGGCCTTCGTCATCTTGACGGAATAAAATGCGCTGATAGGGTCTATCATGAGGATGTACGAGTATTTGTCTGTACATTTTTTGGATGTCTCCACTAAAGACATAAGGGTACTTTCTCCAATTTAAAATTACAGACGTTAAATCTGTTTGGAGAGTTGGGCCGGTATGGAGAACATCATTTAACGAATAACCGGACTTTGTTTTGCGAGATGCATTAAAAACAATTCGTACTTTCGTTGATTTGTGTTCGGGGCGAACAACAGCGTGATGAGGAAGATAATAGGAGTTGTATTTGTTATCAATACAGACTTCTCGAGACGAGCATTCTTCTACATGATCTAACGCGACATATTCGTTTAAAACCGAGCTGTATTCGGTACGTAAGTCAAGATCATGAGATAAAGTTTTTTCCATTCGAGCATATTGTGCCAATGCAATGAGACGAGACGAGCCGAGATAAATTGAGTCAGCAAATTCCTTCTTAAAAGGAAGCCGAACAATGTAACGCCCATCAGGTGAACGTGAAGTGGTTTTATTATAAAATTTTTCACAGAACTGGTCTGCTGTGGAGACTTTTGGTACATTTGGAACTTCTTCTAGTTCCCAAAACTTCCTTAGCAATTCGCTTATTGGAGGTTCATTTTTTTCAATTATTGTAGTGGAGAAGAGTTGAACACTTTCGGTTTTAATGGGTCCACTTAAAACCCAACCGAATATAGTTTTATAAGCGGAAGTATTGCCACAAATATTCTTTTTAATGCCTTCAAGATTTATAAATCTGTCGGCGTCATTACCAAGTATGAGGTCTATTTGTGAGGACTTATTAAAGTGTGGATCTGCCAAATCTAGTTCTTTGAGATCAGATGGGTGTGCAATTTCAAAGGAAAGAGCCGGCACTGGCTTTGTTACCTTGGGAAGGATAATAGCAGATATAGAGAATCGAACATCACACTTTTTAGAGACAATAGTCAACTCACACTCTTTATCAGAAACTTGTTGTTGACCTCCAACTCCAGAAATTTCAAAATGGCTTCGAATGGTGGGAATTTTGAGAAGATTTCTGATTTTTTCAGATAAAAATGTTCTTTGAGACCCAGAGTCAATTAACGCTCGCACAGTGAACAGTTCCCCAAGATGTTCAATTTGCACTAGAGCCGTTCTTAGGAGAATCATGTCATTATTGGCAGAGAAATTAGCTTGAACATTGGAGCCTTTTTTATTTGACGTTGATGGCTTTTCTTGAGGAGACGAGTAATTTTGTTTTGGGGAGAATTTAGAAGACGATTTATTGGGATTGTACTTATTTTCAGTACCATCTTCGTGAGAAGAAGAATCGTTGACGTGCAGAAGACTATGATGTGATTTGTGGCAAATAATGCAAGTATTGATACTTTTGCAGTTGATTTTGATGTGAGACGGGGAAAGACAATTCGAGCAAAGTTTATTTTTGAATACAAAACTTAAACGCTGATGGGAGGTAAGTTGTCGAAACTCTTGACATTCTCTTATTGCGTGATTCCCATTACAAAGTGGACATAACGTGATTGATCTATTCTGAGACGGCTGATTTTGGAATCTATTACAATTCTGAGAAGGGGCAGAGTTATTTTGTTTGGTGGTACGAATGCTAGAAATTCTCTCAACTACTTCAAATCGATTTACAAGGAACTCATCTAATTGAGCCCAAGTTGGCAACTCTCTGTGGGACTTCAGAGATTGCTCCCAATGAGATAGGGTTTCGTCTGGCAATTTTGTAGAAATAAGGTGAATCAATATGGGGTCCCAACTTTCAACATTAACATTGAGAGTTTTCAAAGTACTGAGGCAATCGGAAACGGTAGAATGTATTTTCTGAAGTGATTCGCTACTTTCATTTGTGGCAACTGGGATATTAAATAGGATTTTAAGCTGATTGTCGACCAAAACACGCCTATTTTCATACCTAGCCTTCAGAGCATCCCATGCCAATTTGAAATTATCGTCACACAACGGATATCTTTTGACTATCGCACCGGCAGGACCTCTGGTTTTATTCCTAAGATGATACAGTTTTTGAGCCTGAGACAATTCGGGATGATCCGCGTAGACCGCCGTGAACATATCACGGAAAGACGGCCATTCTTCGTACCCTCCTTTAAATACCTCAGTATCGCAAGGTGGCACTTTGATACAGACGCTTGACTTTGTAACGGGGGCTTGATTTATAGCTTGCGAAAAATGAGGAGGGACAATACTCTGCCTTGCTTTTACATTATTTGCACCTGATATCCTAAGTATATCTAAAATCTGTGATCTAGCAGTATAGTAGGCCTCGGTGGTTGCATTTAAATTTACCATAGCATTCTCTTTGAAATCTTTGATACCAGCCGCTTTTGGGGAAAGTATTAAATTCTCATAGGCATTTTGAACACGTTGCCATCGTTTTTCTAAATCCTCCAATTTAACCTCTAAAACGGTATCAGTTTGATCAGTAATGTCACTAGCCTCGAATTGAGTACAAAAATTGAGCAGAAGGTCACATTCAAACAAGAACTTACTTTGCTCTGGACATGTGTGTGCGGAACTGACTGAAGGGCGAGCGCCGTCTGAAATTTGGCTATTTGAGCCTTCGGATGTAGAAGCGTTTAAACTCATTTTGAATAGAGTGCTAAAATCAACAAATTAAGCTTTTTTCGAACAAAAGAAAAGGGGGAGTTGCTAATAGAAAGAGTAGTAGTTTTAAGGGGTGACTACGAAACCAAAGCAATAGTTTTAAAGGGTGACTATATAACCTTTAAGAATGAAAAGAGCGGGGACAATTATCCAAAGCAACTTTGTTGAAATTAGCTAAACTTCTAATAAGACGACTTTAAATACTCAAAAAATATTCTCCCAAATTAAAAATCCGAGCAACTTTGTATTTAATGGAAAAATTGTAAATCCGACCAAATAGCTAAATCGACCAAATTGTTATTTTTGTGAACTTGAAGCGAAATTTTGCACAATAAATGAATTCTAAGTTGCAGGAAAACCAATCTATTGAAGAAAAATGCGGAAAACTTGCTTCAAATATGCATATACACGACCAAATTAAAAATGAGTCAAAACCGAAAAATAACAAATTCGACCAATTTTTGCAATGTGCGACTTGCTTGGGTATATCAGCTCAAAAATTAGAAAAAAACAATGGCGATTGCTATAGAAATTAGTGAATTATTAATACCAAAAAATTCGACCAAAAAATAGTCAAAGGCACAATTTCCAAAAATGTTCAAATAACTTTTTAAACTCTGACAATTCTGAACAACTTTACCAAAATTTAACAAAAAATATCAGAATGATGAAGGGATCATTCAGATTATCAACAGAAAATAATTATTTAAAAAAATGACCAAATTCGAGAAACTAGTTAAACGTCCAAATTGAGACAATCCGACGAATTGGCAACTCTTTTCGGGGTAACACAATCAGATTGTAATAAAATTTCCCGCCAACTAGAGCCTTATTAAAAAAAATTTGACCAAAAATAATCAAATGACCAAATATTCAAAATCGACCAAAATAAGTTCAGATAAAACTGGCAACTTTTCCCAAATATTATGAGTGAGTTTCTCAAATCTTAATAAATTTTCCCGAAAATTTTGGATTTGAAAATGTTTTGACTCAAAAAGTCAATAAAGTAAGCCGACCAAAAAAAATAGTAGAACAAATTGGGATGATAAAGAACAGTGGCAACTCTATCGCACGTAGTACGATTTGTTGCTTTCCACTTATAATAAATGTTTGACGTGGAGCTGAATCAAAAATTCAATAAAAAAGTTCGACCAAAAATTTTTAATAAATTCGACCAAAAATGAGTGAACAGAACAACTGGCAACTCTAATGTTATAAGCTATGGGTTAAAGCTTGATAACAAATAGCTTGCTCAATTCGTGTAATCGGAATTGTAGAAAAAATTTTCGGATCAAAATCCCATAAAAAAGTTACAATATTTAAAAATTCGACCAAAATGTCGTAATTTTCGCAAGAATTTATCAAAAAAGGGTAGTAAATTCGCCAACGAATTTACTAACCACTTTTTCGCACAGACATAAATTTTTAAATGTTTGAAAATATTTGTTTTCACTTACCACAAAAAACGAGATGTTTTTTGTATTTTATGGCAACCCAGATAAGAATCAAAAATATTTATGTATATATGAATGTATGTACTATACTACACATGCGGGTTAGTTGAGTATTATTAGTTAAAATATATGCGTTGAAAAAATCATGAAATGTTTTAAAAATTTTAATTTTGGTTGTGTGGGTTATTTCCCCTTATTCAACGAGAAATTAGTTTTCTCTTATTTTTTGTGTTTCTCTA
Source organism: Musca autumnalis (assembly GCF_047663935.1). Classification (NCBI taxonomy): domain Eukaryota; kingdom Metazoa; phylum Arthropoda; class Insecta; order Diptera; family Muscidae; genus Musca; species Musca autumnalis. Next base: position 237,850,499 of record NW_027411977.1, on the reverse strand, counting down.
TTCTAACTACAGCGCTGGATTGGCGCCTCTCAACGTAGTTAGAATATCCAGCTATTGCTTTAGCTGTTTGCCGCTATTAATGTAGATATGTATGCTTGTGTGTATATATGATGGGTATATGCTGTGTGTTTGATGGGTAATGATGAATTTTGTTGTTGATATTTCTTGTTATCTTCCTTTCGTTTTATATTTTCTTTTTGTTATGTTGTGTAGTGAGCGTCAAAAGACCGTATATGTTGTATTACTACAGTGAGTTCGAAAAGAATGTATAAGGTGATTTAATGTGAAATGAGTGTAATTATTGGGTGCAAATAACGTTTTATTTTTAAATGGAAAATGGAAATTGTTAAAAAAATTTAGAATTTTATGTGTGTACGTGTGTGTATGTGTGTGTTGTTTCGCATATATTGTGTAAAATATGTGTATTTATTTATGTGCATCTATGTATCGTGTAAATAAATGTGAATAGATTTACTATTTATTGCAGTATTCGATTTCCCACTTTCTTCTTCATGTACTTTTGGAACGCCGTTCTTCTTCTTCCTCTTCTTTTGCACTTATTTTAAATGTCGGGTTCACTGACCTCTTTTGTACATAGGCACCGCTACTTTGCAGACAGACAATAATGGCACGATATATATTCTTTATATTACGTCACTTTTATGCGGACGGACAGATTTTTTCCCACTCACACACAAACACTGTTACACAACTTCCACCAATTTGCAGCTTTAATTTTCTAAGTTTGACACTTTCTTTTTGCACTCACTGTAATATTTTTTCTGATGTATGCCTTGTTGTTGTTAGTTTAATATGTTATTTTTTTATGCTTAGCCAAACACAAGTCACTTGAACATGCAGGTATGTATGTATGTACATATATATTCTTGTAAAATATTGCAATTCTTTTCGTTAATTTTATGAGTTATTGATTTTCGCTCGTTTGGGATGTATGTACATATATATGTATATTTTTTTTTTCACTGATTTTTTTTCACTATGTTTTGTGCTTGGCTATCACTTCACTTATGGGGAGAATAATAAAAAAGTTGTATCACTTACCGAACCGCAGGTATAAATGTATGTACGAGAAGTATGATGAAGTTACCTCATAGTTGTTGCTGTTTATAACAAAAGATCACTGCTTCTTTGTATCCGGCTCGAAGGACCATGAATAAAAATGACTGAGTGGAGAGGGGGATTCCAAACCAGGATAGGGAAAGACAACCAAGAGGAATCCAAAACCTTTAAGTGGACTGTATTATTGTAGTTGTTGTGACAATATTATTTCTCAACCAAAGGGAGATAATATTGTTTTAATGATGATGTTTATAGCATGAAATAAAAAGAAAAGATTTCGAAAAACGTTATAAAACGTAGGTTTCTGTTTTATTGGGAAAAAGAGAAGAGACAAATAAAAGAGAGTAGAGAAGAGGATGCTCACCGTTTGCTTGTTGATTTGAAAGTAAAAGTAAGTGTGCAATTTCTAAAAGGTTAAAGCTTAGCCTAGGTTACTTCGTTAAGTTTTAACAATTCAAAATAGGGAAATGACGAAAGTAACCGCTTAGAATTAGGATACTTATTCAATAACAATAGTTCAGTGCTAAATATAATAATTCATATACTTAACGCTAGGGTGATAATTCAATGTACTTAAAACTATAACTACATAATTCACAATTCATTAAATTTCATTTTATGGTGAATGGCAAATTATTCAAATTTGTCCAATGACAACATCAAGCCAACAAATTCAGAAATCGGTCGGAAATAACAAAAACAACGGGCAAAACGGATAGGTACCTGGTTTTTGCGGTGTCAACTAAATAATTGCAAAATGAATTAATGTGCAATAAAATCGTGTGTTTTCCCCGCGTTTTTTTTCCAAATAAGGATTTTTATGGTATGTGGACATGTAGATCCATAATTTTTGATCATCAATTAATTTTTGTGTGTGTAACATAGGCAGTATAATCAGAAAAAGAGAAAGTCAGGTAAACGGTTTCGGAAAATATGCTACATTTGGTCTATTCCAATTGTAATAATGGTAAATCCGAAAGAGAAATCCCTAAAGTCACCTCTCATAAGCTGAGAAGGGTATCCAACATAATATACCGTACCAAGAAAGAAGCCAGGCTCAAACGGAAGGCGTTACAAGGCTGGCCCAAAATAGTAACCACTAGAGTTGTGTAGTTCCGGAACGAACTAGTTCCAAGGAACTATTCCGGACAAGGAACTATTGGAACTATATCCGGCTCTTTCATTTATATAGTTCCTTTAGTTCATATAGTTCCAGCCGTGCATATACAGTATGCAAAGTTCATATTCGTACACCCCTAAAAAATGAATAAAATCGTTATTAATTCCATATTTTATGTGTAAATATGAAATAATTGATAGAAACTATCATAACGAAGAAAGATTTAAGAATAACAAAACAAATTTTTAATTTATTCCGTCATTTAGGTATAGATGGCGCCTGTGTGGGTGGCAAAGTTCGTATTCGTACACCTATAAGCACTATATATTTGGAGTTTTTAAGAATTTTCAAAGCAAAATACCGCACAATTTTTTTCTTTTCTTCTTTTGGAATGCCTCTACTATAAAAATAAGTAAAAACAACGGTAATTTTATTAAAAATTTTGCATGAATAAAAAGTCGGACGAATATTTGAAATACTTAAGAAAAATGTGCTAGATATGATAACCTATTGCAAATTATTCCCGAATTTTGGACGAAAATAGCTAACAGCAGTCCTTCTGTAACAATATTCGAGGTCCAATATGAAAATAAATGTCGTCGGAGTTTGGAATTGCAAAGAAACGTAATTCGGGCTTTGGAAAAGTAAACACATTTTTGGTTTTTACTTGGTGAAAATCGCAAGTTTCGTTTTATATTTGATATTAAATGTATTGAAGTTTTAGAATACGGTTTCGAAAATCATTTTGTGTCGAAAACTGTGAGAAATTATGAAGAAAAATTAAACTGTACAAGTTTTCATACTGTCTGCGTACGAATGAAATTCTACGCTTAATATGATCGAGGGTTATGGCTGCCAAAATTGCGAAAATAATGGTTTGTACTTCTTGAAAATTATATTTCTTTACCGAAGGATCCAAAATGAGTACAAAAATGTCAAAAGAATGAAGTACATTTTCCAGGAAAGAACGTGGGGCAACCTTTTGAAGAAATGCATTATTTTCGGGTAAATTTTCTTCCTTAAAAATTTGTTATTCCTCGTTATTTCCGATATCTCTTGACACAAAATGATTTTCGAAACCGTATTCTAAAACTTCAATACATTTAATGTCAAATATAAAACGAAACTTGCGATTTTCACCAAGTAAAAACCAAAAATGTGTTTACTTTTCCAAAGCCCGAATTACGTTTCTTTGCAATTCCAAACGCTGACGACATTTATTTTCATATTGGACCTCGAATATTGTTACAGAAGGACTGCTGTTAGCTATTTTCGCCCAAAATTCGGGAATAATTTGCAATAGTTAATCATATCTAGAACATTTTTCTTAAGTATTTCAAATATTCGTCCGACTTTTTATTCATGCAAAATTTTTAATAAAATTACCGTTGTTTTTACTTATTTTTATAGTAGAGGCATTCCAACATAAGAAAAGAATAAAATTGTGCGGTATTTTGCTTTGAAAATTCTTAAAAAACTCCAAATATATAGTGCTTATAGGTGTACGAATACGAACTTTGCCACCCACACAGGCGCCATCTGTACCTAAATGACGGAATAAATTAAAAATTTGTTTTGTTATTCTCAAATCTTTCTTCGTTATGATAGTTCCTATCAATTATTTCATATTTACACATAAAATATGGAATTAATAACTATTTTATTAATGTTTTAGGGGTGTACGAATATGAACTTTGCATACTGTAATTCCTTTCATTTATATAATTCATTTTCTTTCTTCGATCTTTCACGTTTGGTTCCTTCATCATTCAGATGCGGCCACATTGTTAAATAAATGTAAATTACATCCTCGTTACATTGCTGCAATTTATTTATTTTTGTGTCAATTCATCCACCAAAAAATGAAAACAAAAAGAAAGAGAAAGATGCGTTAAACTACTTCATTCTCGGAACTATTTGGAATTAAGGAAATAAAAAGAACGAGGAACGAGAAAGATGCATTGAACTAAAACGGTCCCGGAACTATTTGGAATGAAGGAAATAAAAAGAACATGGAACGAGAAAGATGCATTGAACTATATCGCTCTCGGAACTATTTGGAACGATGGAACTATATTAAGGAACTAGTTCCTTTTGGCAAAAGGAACTAGAAAGATCGATCCGCTCCAGGAACTATATTGCCCAACTCTAGTAACCACACGAATTGACAGGAGAATGATTAAAGAAATTGACGAAAGAGCCCAAAGCAGCACCAGAAAATTGCATTTTTTTAATTAAAAATGATTTTGGAGTAAGTGTGTTACATGGAAGAGTCAGAAAATTGCTACATAATAACAAGCACTCATCACGAGTGACTAGGTAAATACCATTGCCCTCCCAAAGCACAATATATAGAAACTATTCAGACTTGTTACAGACAACTTTTCACGCCATCTTTAGTATCGGCATGACGATATATTTTCTGATGAGACTAAAATTATGCTGTACTATCACGATGGGTCTCAAAAAGTGTTGCGAAAACCCCTTACAGCCATGGAAAATCAAAATTTAATATATACCGTAAATTTCGGAAAACTGTCATTTATGGTATGGGGTTGTACACCAAGCAGTGACGTTGGTAACATCCAGATTTTGGAGGAAATAATGACAGAGGAAGTTTATTTAGATGTTTCAAAACATGATTTAACCAAAAGCGTCAAGAAATTTAGGCCTGTTGGCCCTGAAAATTAAACAAATTGCAATATAAGTACTACCAAGACAACGCCCCTAAGCATAAATCTAATTTATGTAAGACTTGGTTGTTACACAACTGTACCAAAATCATTTACACCCGGTTCCAATGTCTAGATATTAACCCCATCGCCAATTCATGGGTACACCTGAAGGAAAAAGTTGGCAATAGGCCGCCCACTAACCTGGAGGCTTATTATAAAATGCAATATAGAATAATGGCAAAAAATGCCAATGGAATATGACATTCCGAAAATTATTTATTAAATTCTGATACGTTTACAAGCTATTTTTGATGTCAAATTTGGGCATATGAAATATTACAACCAACTTTTCGAAAAATACCGAGAAAGACTGAAAAGTTGTGAATTTTGCAATTCTTTAGTTGACAGTGCGAATAATGAGTTGTTCTCATTTTTGTTAATTTTAAAAAAATGTTTGGTAAAATTTAGCTACTTTTTATTTTTTTATATTAATAAACATCTGTAAGAATTATAGTGTTAACAAAAATATTAAAAATGTTATTTATTTATACCAATAAAATAAGGTTTTATTTTAAATTTTGTAATAATTTTGGTTTTGCAATAATTAAGTTGACTAACTGTATATGTATTATGATTAAGATTTCAGGTATTATCAAAATGTAATATATTTTTTGGCCATAAAGGCTTTGTATTACAGTATGAAATAAATAAAAAAATAAATATTACGTAATAGATTGGAATTGGAATCAAGCCCAAGGCAATTATGTACAATCTTAACCAATATTAGTTTCCAAACTACAAAAATGATTTAAAACCTTTATTCAAATTGAAATATTGAAATAGTAATAATAGTAATTCATTGTAGTGAGTTTGTGCGACGGTCAATTTGAAACGACAATAATGTAAGTTCAGTTAGCGTGAAATATGTCGTTTTTCGTTGAGATCACGATCTATGCCAGGGCGTTCAAACAAATCCAAATACTAAAAAGAAATTTAAAATAATATTTTGATTGTTGGTTTGGCTTTAGGTCATAGATGGCTTTAGTTTGATGGTGACATTAAACCAGCACAGGTGATCTTTGCTAAGAAAATATCCCTGAAGATGATTGTCGATGACAATCGAAATATTGGAGAAATAAAAGAATAATAAAAAACAAAAACCAAACATCTTTTTATTTTCTATGACCTAAAGCCGATCCAACAATCAAGATTAAAAGAGAATTACATCAGGGGCTCAATTCTGTTTCTATGAAAATGTGAAATGAAAACTTTTATAAAGGAAAAAACTGTCAAATGAAAAAATTATAAAGGAAATATTTTTCATTTCAAATTTTCATAGAACAAGAATCCAGCCCCAGGTCAACAATAAAGAACAACAACATTTAAAATAATACAAATGAATACACTTACTGTAAGTAAGTGTAAAAATTGACCAATTTTGGTTTTGATTTCATATTCGTGTATTGTCATCCAAATCTGAAAAATGTGCAAAGTTTTAGTTCGATTGATCAACTGCAAACTGCGTGAAAAATTAGTTACCAGATTTGAAAAGCATGTAAAATTGAATACTGTACAACACTGTAAAAATGGACCAATATTGGTTTTAATTTCATATTCATGTATAGTCATCCAAATCTGAAAAATGTGCAAACCACCCGCCACACCACACACATTGTCGTTAAAAAAAAATGAATTGTTTATTGATCATCAGGCATGTATCCTGATACGGAGGAAGAAGGTGCCTTATTAATAATACCTTCTTCCCTTGCCGCTTTTAATTTTGAAGAAACTGTTCTAGCTGGGAGACTGTAATACGTGTTAGCCTGAGCCGCCGTTAACCTATTCTGGAGGCACAAATCCACTGCATATTCCATCAGTTGCGGTGGGTATTGCTTTCGCTTCTTTTTCATATTCTCTTTTCCCGTATTAACCACCACGTTTTTTCTTTTTAGCTCCACTACGGGCTGTAAGGGCTGTGAAAAAAATGAATTGTTTATTGATCATCAGGCATGTATCCTGATACGGAGGAAGAAGGTGCCTTATTAATAATACCTTCTTCCCTTGCCGCTTTTAATTTTGAAGAAACTGTTCTAGCTGGGAGACTGTAATACGTGTTAGCCTGAGCCGCCGTTAACCTATTCTGGAGGCACAAATCCACTGCATATTCCATCAGTTGCGGTGAGTATTGCTTTCGCTTCTTTTTCATATTCTCTTTTCTCGTATTAACCACCACGTTTTTTCTTTTTCTTTTTAGCTCCACTACGGGCTGTAAGGGCTGTGAAAAAACTTGGTCTACTATTGCAATGAAATCATCATCATTATCATTAGTTCCTGATGATTGTGTTGGTGGTGGTGGGATGAAAGGTGGTGGAGATGACAGTAGTAAAGCGGTAGCGGAGGTGGTGGCAACGGTGCTGGTGTCAACGGTGTTGGTAATAGGCGCAAACAATGACGACGAAATAGCGCAGCTAGCGGTGGTGGTGTTGCTGGTGCCAACGGTGGTGTTGCTGGTGTCAACGGTGGTGGTGCTGGTGTCAACGGTGGTGGTGCTGGTGTCAACGGTGGTGTTGCTGGTGTCAACGGTGGTGGTGCTGGTGTCAACGGTGGTGTTGCTGGTGCCAACGGTGGTGTTGCTGGTGTCAACGGTGGTGGTGCTGGTGTCAACGGTGGTGGTGGTGGTAATAGGCGCAAACAATGACGACGAAATAGCTGAAGCGCAGCTAGCGGTGCCAACGGTATTATAAAATGGCCAAAATTGTGAAATTCGCGAATCGCTGCCAACGGTGGTAGTGGTAACCGATGATGCTGGTGAAGTTGAATAAGGAACGATGAAAGCGGGGGAAAATGGAACGAAAGTTGGTGAAGCGGTGGTCGTGGTGGTATTCGGCACTTGTATTATTTTGATTGGCGATGTTGCCTTATCAACATATGTTTTTTTTTTAGTTTCTGAAATGACATTAATGAACACCGCGATATTATTTAGAGTGAGTGATAAATGGACCATAACTTTTGTGTGAAAATTATGAAAATTTTTAATATATCGTTTATATCTTTATTCCTGCAAGACACATTCCGCCCAGGTAAATAATATTTGGAAGGCCAAATCTTGCCCTTTCTTTCCATTGATGCCAATTTTGTTTATTTACGCGTTCAGAGCACACTAGAAGTCGGTTTATGTCGAAGAAGATGCCTAAAATTTTGGATGATGATCTCATATTATTTAGCGGGTGAAATGGACCCTTACTTTTGTATGAAAAATAACAAGATTTTATTTTTGGCCCATATTTGAGTTCCTGTAGGGAAATTCCCAGTTTTTGCAAATTGCGTGGAACCGTAGCGATTACTTGTCGAATTGTCCTTATATTAGCTTATAGGTATTGAAATTTATAAAAAATATACCACATGTTCAAGTTTTTAATTGGGAATTAAAGAGAGAGTGACCAATAGTAAAATGTTTGGTTTGGTACATGAAATAGGCATCCGTTTCGAATAAAATTTTTTAAAAATTACATCCGACAAAATCCGACTTTTTGAGACACGACACAACCATATTTTCATAAACAGTGTGTACGAAAAATAGGAAGGAACATTCTTTGTAATGTGTGTAATGTGCAAACAAAATTAACTAAAATGTAAGAGGTACCATGCCTAGTATTCCTAAAAGTAGGCTTGATAGAACAATTTGATAGGAATGCTCCATTTTTTCCTGTAATGAAAGTTCCACCGTTAGTATTTTTTTTAATAAGTTTTTCATAAGGCACACAAACTTTAAGGTAACTTTTATTTTTGAATTGGTTGGCTCTTGTGATCGTTTAACGTGCAGTTCGCGAAGGACTGTGTTATTAAAAATCCCTTCGTACGCCTCAACTTTAAATGTATCGTACGAATATTTCAACTCAAGTTGTCCTTGTTCTGCATCTGTACAATGGTTTTCTTTAACCAAATCAAACACAATATCTGTGCCATTATTTTATAACTCTCCTTATACAAATTTGTGCACCAATTTGACAATTAGTTGGTATAAATCATACAAAAGAAATGCTCCTCTTTCTCAAACCTGCATTATACCTTCCTCGTTGATTGGTAGTGAAGTGTGCGATTGATTACAATCGCACACGTAAGAAATTACGCGAGCGCCTACGCTAGCAGCTTCCAAATACAAATTTTGCAGCATCTCACTTACAACTTCTGCGGTATACTCCTCACGCAGGTCCGTTCCAAGGAAAATGGTATATTGCTCGAAGGCGCCAACTAATACAAAACAATGTTGTGTAGTGAATGTGTTTTCGGCTATCTTCACGGTAAGGGCATCAAATACAAAATGGCATTTGCGGTGATCCGCAGGCAAATTTGAAAAAAATTCAATTAATTTAATTTTAGTTGAATCAGCGAAGCCCATCTGCTGCCTTGGGTACCACGATTCAACCTCCTTCAGAGATGGTGTCTTCGAACCCATCACCTCCTGCTCCGTAGAGTATACACTCCTTGATAATAACGATTTTTGTATTATTAGCCGGGTTTCCTCCTCCGTATAGGGGCGAGGGCTTCCAAGTGCGATTCTCTTTACTGCTTCATGTATCGATAATAGCATATTATAATCCATTATGGCTTTTTCAAAGATATTAATTTTTGATGGCTTTTCACAATAAAACACTGTTTTCGCGGGATTGTAAGTTGATAGATAGAAATCGATCGATTGGAACAAATACCATTATCGAATATATGTCAAATATGTTGTAATCGATTTCATGTTGTCAAATTAGTCGTTCGATGCACAAGTGGATTAACTCCACTTTTTGAAAAATCTTAAATTTAAGTGTAACTTTTTATGAAGTCTATAATTGAGGTAAAAAATGGGGGTAGTTTTCGAAATTCTTGCATATGTGTACAAACGAAAAGTACTAAAAGGTACTAAATATGGTATCCTTTGTAATAGGCAAACGGGAATAGCTAGAATTCTGAAATTTGGAATAAGGGTAACTGATGGAGAGCTAGAAAGATTTATCAAAGGGTTTTTGGAAATTCAAACTGTAAGTGTACGAAAAGTACTAAAGGGTACTAAATTTAGTACAATTTGAATTTGGGTGAACGGATTGAGCTGGAATCCGGAAATTTGGAATGAGGGTCACTGATGGAGAGTAAAAAAGAAAGGTTTTTGGAAATTCGAATTATAAGGGTACAAAAAGTACTAAATGGTACTAAATTTACTACAATTTGGATTTGGATGAACGGATGGAGCTGAGATATGAAAATAGTTTTTGGAAAGTCGTGTCGAATATTTGCTATATGGTACAGAATTTTGTACGATTGGTGATTTTTAAAGGGGTAGAAGTGGAATTTTTAAATTTGAAATTCGGTATTGGATTTGAAATTCAGTATTAGATTGGCAATTGTTGTTTAGAGTGGAGGTAGAGAGGAGGTTTTGAAAATTCGTACTTATTTATACAAAAAGTACTAAATAATAACGCTGGAAAAGTGAATTGGGGTTAAGATATATGTTGAATACAAGGATGTAATTTTTTGAAACGTATATCTATGTGTACGAAAAGTTTGGTAAAATTTTGGTACCAAAACCATTTTGGTATTGGTACTAAATTTGGCGTTGGGTGTAGGAACAAAGCTTGGATTTTATAATTTGTACAAAACAAAAACTGCGAAATGGTCAAATATTTGTTAAGAAGTTCACTCTGAAATTTGAAAATTTTTACTGAATATTGTTCTATTGATTTTATGTTAACGCGAATGCGTTTCTAAATAATGTACTGGAATTATATAGAATTATAATAATAATGGAAAATTAATATTAATTATTTCTAGTCCATTAATTATTTTATTTTTTTTTTTTAGACATATGAGTTGTCATAAATAGTTTGCGAAACAGATAATAAAATAAAAAAAAAAACATAAAAAAGAATTCATAGACTGATACTTTTGTTGGTTCAAATAAATAAAGAGAAAAAAATTCAGCTTGCGTACTCAGCATTGATATGAACAATACCATCGGCAATCCCACGGCAGCGTGTTCTTACGTACCGGATTGACCAGAAACCACAGAGTTTCGGCTAGCGGCTGCTAGGTCGGTAGGTCCGTAGGCTTCTATGCTGCTACTACTACTATCACTACTGTACCTCCGTCTTTTCGCGGTTTTTTCCAAAACTAGCCTAGACAAGTCATGGTCAGTTTGACATAACTTTTTCCAGGCTTCCGTTTCTGTAACGTTTTTAATATTGTATACTATAAAATCAACTGCCTTGGTTTTGAGACGGTCATTAGTGTGACGATCGGCCAACAAAAGGATATCAGCAACTGTAGGAACCTTCATTGTATTAATTAAAATATCTTCACACATTGTTTGCAAATACAATAGCGAGTATTTGTTAGCAGCAACAAAGAGCTCTTCTGCAAATTTTTCCGATATAACACCACCCGTGTACAAAAATTTTAACATTTCCTCAATTACTTCGGCATCAATATCATCAATCCGTATACAATTTGTTTTATTTTCTTGGAAGTTATTGCGAAACATAGCAGCGAACACTAGACTGCGGGCACATAATATTAATTTGTGGGCTTTCAATTCACTTCCATTTTTTGCAACAAGAATTACATCGCTAAATTCCTTATGGGTACTTTACACGATATGTATTTTACATATGGTTTGTCACTTTTTATATACAAAATGTATACGCAAAGTGACAATCCATATGTAAAATACATATCGTGTAAAGTACCCATTACTGGCGAAAATGTTGGCAAAATCATTCTGAAGACTGATGCATTCTTCTGTATTGTATAAGGGTTTTATATCAACCTTAATATCGTGGTCTATATTGTCACCTTCTTTATATCCATTATCATCATCGTCATAACTATATATAATATCATACGCCATTAAACGCATTCTATTTTTTATAATGTCTGTTGTTATCTTTTTAGTAAAAATTTTGTTTTCTCTGTATATCGTAACTTGAAATAGTAAGTCCTTGTCGGTGTTTGAGAGGAATTCTATGTAAATCTGGAATGTTTCAGTTCTTTCATACTTATCAAAATAATTTTGTACTGCCACCGACCTCCACTTGATTTTGGCACTTGCACTATTAATTGCAATTGAAGTAGAATAATATTCTTTTGGTGGTTCATTATGTCCATATTTATCCAATCGTTGATCAACAAAGCCACGAAATCGAAAATTGAAGCAGACGACAAACAAATCAGTCGCTCTAGTTGGTTTCACAACGATCAACTGCATTAGAGAACGTTGTCAGCTGTTCGAATTGTGACGTCGAAAGTTTTTTATCTCGCACGGAGAAAACTTTGCCCCCTATATAAATATCATGAAATTTTACGAGGGAAACGAAATTGAACAAAAAAATTATTGGTCTGTCCAATAATCTACAACTTTTTACTATTTTTTTTTTTGAAAATTTTCCTTTAAATCATTTCTTAAGTGAGCGGCATCCGGCCGGGGATTTATCTATGCGTTTACACTGGACAATTTGTCTTGAAATAAAACCCTGATTTACTAACACATACATTTGTCGTTTGTCTCCCAGCTGTCCATAATTTTATCACAGACAGTAGGAGTAACAAATTTTTGAAATTTTTGTAAAAATAATAAAAATAATAATTGAAATGTGTTCATGATGAAATAATAAGGTGGCGTAAAACGCCCAGCTAATTGGTTTCAATCTGTCAAATTTTTTGTTATTGTGAATAAATTGTATGAAAACGTAAACAAACATTTTGACATATTGAAGAATTTTGCGCCAAAAATGAGTTGTTGTTGTGCTACTTACGTGACCTGTTAAATAGATCTTGAATGTGTTGAAAACAAACGAATATGAACAATAACAAAACATCTGAACGGAAAATAAAAAGAAATCGATGATTTTCATTCATAATTTTACAACTATTTTCGCAGTTGTTAGGACGCCTACGCCATAAAGGAAAGTTTTGGGTTTTTGACAATCAATACATGAAGTCAACTGTCCTGTCATGTGTAAACGGAGGGAAAGTCTTTCTCCTATGAACAGGAACAAATTTCTGCTACGCGCACAACATTTTCTTTTAGGGCCTGTTTCACTATGTCGAAAGAAAATGATTGCGAACGAAAAACACCTAAACTTTAGTTTTCATGGCAATATTGACTTTGGGTTTGCTTTAAAACAACTACAAAATTTAAAAATCATACACGAGCTTAGTTGGCTTTTTTTCGTTTCCATTTTCGTTCGACATAGCGAAACAGGCTGTTAAATAGAAAATGTTTTCAAAGTCAACAAGGGAATTTTCGGAACTTATGAGGCATATATCTCGGGAAGTATATATTTCCGCAACAAAAGTAATGTTTGGTTTACATATACGAAATCCACTCGATTTCAACTGGCAATTCCATCGCTTAAACGTCTAATGAAATCCAATGGATTTCTGATGAGTTTTCATTTGACGTATGCATGGTACAATTATGCTAAGTTTACATTTACGAAATCCACTCGATTTCATCTGTCAATTCCATAGCTCAAACGTCAAATGAAATCTCATCTGAAATCCATTGGATTTCATTTGACGTTTAACCTATGGATTTGACAGATGAAATCAAGTGGATTTCGTAAATGTAAACATAGCATTACTTAGGTAGAAACATCGGCGAATTGCTACAACAAAGCAACTTTTTTTGTAATGTAAACTGTCAAAATTTTCGCCCAAAGGTTTCTTGTTGTCTCTTTTTATCGCTTGTGTTTGTACAGTGAAGTGAACAAATGCTATCTCTTATAGCTCATTTAGACTAGCCATAAATCCTCGACTGGATTTAATAAATCCAGTACAAATCTCATTGCATTTAGATATACAAGATATACATTTTGGAGGATTTAAATGGCAGTCAGCTGATTTTTGTTCATAGCACAATTACCAAGGTAGATGCATCAGCCCATCTGAACGAATGTGAAACATCAAAAGAATTTTTTGTAAATTGAATTCTTCTCAAAAACATACGTCAAATTACAAATGTATTGTTTAATACTGAAAATGTTAGCACATTATGCTACTAATGCTAACTAAAGAGCAAATAAGTCCCGGGCCACACTAGAGTAATTTCACTGAAATTTTGGGATGAAATTATGCGTCTCTAGATCGAGTTCCATAGTAGAGTAAAATCATGACATTGCTGTTGTGGGGAATTCGACCTAAGAACGCCTAATTTCATGAAATTTTTTAATGAAATTCACTCTAGTGTGGACCGGGACTAATGAATTATTTTATCGCAGTTTGCCCATCTAAAATAAATAAACCATGGTATAAGTAAAGAGGTAGATTTAAATGAAAAAAATCTATAGAATCCTTGTTTTTCTTGAATTCCTAAAACTTCAAAATAAAAGCAACAAGTGTGTTTGTTTACAATGCATTTTTTGAGCATTTTATAAAAAACGCAAAAAATGAATGAAGAGTTAAGTTTTCTCCACATAATCGCGTTGTGAATATGATAAACCGATTGTTTCAATGCAAATCTCACCAATTACTTCCATACAAATGGTCTAAAAACAATTTTAAAAATCATTGAATTCGATTGTTTTTAAAATTGTTTGGCATATTATTCAAACACCACACATACATACACAGTTTGTTTATATTGTTTTGAAGTTTTAGGCATACTAGAATGAAAAAATTTAAATTGACATAAAGCTTTGGCTAACCTTTCTTATTAAACCATGAAATAAACGAATTATTTTATTGTTTATAGTACGTTTATATATAACCGGATTTAACAAATCCACTGGGTTTTAAATGTCAATTCCATTAGATATACGTCAAACAAATCTTCATAAGAAAGGTTAACCCTGTAAAAGGCTATAATATAAACATGGTCTTAGACATCATAAATATTAGTCTTGGTTGATTAAAATCAACTTTGTGCATCAAAACAAATTTAATTTTTCCGCCTTGTTTACAAATTTTTACATTTTATTGTATAGCAGTTTTTGGAACCGCTCATGGCCCTACGGGCTAGGTTACTGTGTTTGTCAAATAAAAATTAAATTAAATTATTTTTAGTGTAGCAATTCACCGATGCATCTACCTTGTTTCTTGTGCCAGCTTGCAACTTTTTGTATTTTCTAGCAACATGTTGCAATAAACAGAGTTGTATACGAGGATTTATGCCAGATTTAAAATAAATCCACTCAATAGGAGGATTTATTTTTGTATTTGAAATGTGGTAGATTTTAGCTGGATTTAGCAAATAAAACCTGATAATGCGCTAAATCCGGCTAATGGTGTCATATCAAAATGGCATATTACTCATATTACTTACCGAATCATATGGTTTTTGTTTTGATTTTTCATGGCGAATTCCTAGTTTTTTGACGTTTTAGATTCGATCAGCTGGGCTGAGGCATCTACGGTAAGAAAGAGATAGCATGTCTACCTTTATAGACAAACATAAGCGATAAAAAGAGACCATTTGGCGAGAATTTTGACAGTTTACATTACAAAAAAAGTTGCTTTGTTGTAGCAATTCGCCGATGCATCTACCTTTCTAATTGTACCATGGGTTTTTTGTTTTGATTTTTCATGGCGAATTCCTAGTTTTTTGATGATTTAGATTAGATCAGCTGGGCTAAGGCATCTACCTTTTTAATTGTACCATGATGGAAACCAAGCACAGTCGATTAATCGAATAACGACACAGCTATTTGCATTTTTCTATGTCTCATTCGTAAACAATAGATCCAGTCGGTCATTATGCTTCACCTGCATTCGTAAACAGGCTCTATTTGTCGGTCATTTTGCTTTGTTTTCATTTTTCATCATTGATTCCCTTTTGTCTTCCATATTACAATTTTATGGAACGTTCTTTAATCTGTTCGGTTCTACAAAACAAATCCAAGATGGCCGTGGAATAATAAAGACAACGCAACAAATTTCCAACTTCCAATAAAAACAAAAAAAAAAAAAAAACAACACAAGCTTAAAACCCAAACCCAGCAATGGAAACTCCAAACACCAATAAAGGTAAGTGGAAAGATATGACAGCTGGAGAGACCATTTAAAATGCTTGAAATATTTTCAGAGTTCGAGGTACTTGGCGTATCGCGGAGTGGACGTATACGAAAAAAGTCATCGAAGCTCTTAGATTTTCAGTCACCAGACGAAAGTATACAAAGGAAAATGTATAAAAGATCTAATACATCTACGGGCCCAAGAAATCCCGTAAAACATGGTGGTAGAGGACGTCCACGTAAACAACAAGCTCGAGCAGAACAAGAAGGTGGTGGCGATGATATGGCTGAGGACGATGATGAAATAATGGATAATGAAAATGAATTGGATGAAAAGATTGGCGCCGGTTCGGCTATGCAATCCAATCATACAGATATTGATGACATTGACGATGATGACGACCTTGATGATATGGTCGATGACGATGATATGGCTGATGATGAAGATGTTTTGGGCCACAATACCGAATCAGATGATGACGGGTTTGGTGAACTAGTGGCGGATTTGGTGGGCACTGAAGGTGGCTCGTCGGGCTTAGATCGCAATTCACAAAAACCCGATTCCAATGTACGCAAGTCGCTGTACATGAGTGAAAAAAGATCGGCTAAAGATGGTCGCTTGGAACGTAAAGATAAAGGTAAATCACGTTGTACCGCCTATAGTTTGTGGGCTAGGGAATATCGTAAGACAGCTAATTTTGGCAAAGAAGTTGATTTTACAACAGCCAAACGAGAACTGTGGGCCAACGTTTCCAATAAGGAGAAAAATAATTGGCGTAGAAAAGCTAAGATTCAGGCAACCAAAGCCAAGGCCTTGGAAAGGGCCGGTGGTAATGTGAATCGTGATAAGAAATTAGAATTGTCTCCATCGGCAAATACCACAAATTCCACATTTATAAACCGGCCCACAACAAGTCGAACCAAGAAACTTCAGCTGCAGGCCGAGGAGAAACAAAAAGCCAAAGAAAGTATGAGCCATGAAGTGAAAGTGACAACACCCACATCACGAAGGACACGAAACAATTCATATACTCGTAAATCGGCAACATCAGGATCGGGAAAAAATTCAAATGCTCTTGCTTTGTATGCCAATGGTGGTGGTTCTACGTCGAATTATGATGTTATGGGTGGTGGTAAATCGTCGGTTTATAATGTAAGTACACCTTTGCCCACCATCGAACCCATTGATGCTGCAGCCCATTTAAAGCTATTGGGTGAAAGTCTAACCATTATTGGTGAGCGCCTCAAAGACCATGAGGGACAAATTGCTGTATCGGGTAGTTTGTCAGTACTGCTGGACAGTTTACTGTGTTCTCTGGGACCATTGTTGTGCCTTACCACCTGTTTGCCGGGCCTGGAGAAGAAGACGAAATTGAAGACGAATTTAGCAGTGACTTTGGATAACATAGCCTATGTTTTGCCGGGTCTTTAGGTGTATATGTATGCTGCTTTGTAACAAAATAAGGATGCTACTGTTGCTGTAAGAGAGACTGTGTAATCAAAAATGAGTATTGAAAAAAATATAGAAATAAAAAAATCTGTAAGTTTAGAAATGAAAAATATTTGTTGGGACCGCAGGGTGTATAGAATTACCCTTTCTTTCAAAAAGGGGGTTTTAGAAGCACCCTTTCTTTCAAAAAGTGGTTTTAGAAGTGCCCTTTCTTTCAAAAAGGGGGTTTTAGAAGTGGCCTTTCTTTCAAAAAGGGGGTTTTAGAAGTGCCCCTTCTTTCAAAAAGGGGCTTTTAGAAGTGCCCTTTCTTTCAAAAAGGGGTTTTTAGAAGTGGCCTTTCTTTCAGAAAGGGGCTATTGAAGCACCCTTTCTTTCGGAAAGTGTCTATAGAAGCACCCTTTCTTTCGGAAAAGATATATAGAAGCTCCCTTTCTTTCGAAAAGGATCTACGGAGACATCCATTCTTTCGAAAAGGATCTACAGAGACATCCATTCTTTCAGAAAGGGTCCACAGAAGCACCCTTTCTTTCGGAAAGGGTCTTTAAAAGCAAACTTTCTTTCGGAAAAGGTCTATAAAAGCAACCTTTCGTTCGAAAAGGGTTTATAGAAGCACCCTTTCTTTCGGAAAGGGTTTATAGAAGCAA
Source organism: Musca autumnalis (assembly GCF_047663935.1). Taxonomy (NCBI): domain Eukaryota; kingdom Metazoa; phylum Arthropoda; class Insecta; order Diptera; family Muscidae; genus Musca; species Musca autumnalis. The sequence continues at coordinate 237,832,536 of NW_027411977.1, read as the reverse complement.
ACTTTCTTTCGGAAAGGGATTATAGAAGCACCCTTTCATTCGGAAAGGGTTTATAGAAGCACCCTTTCATTCGGAAAGGGTCTATAGAAGCAACCTTTCTTTCGAAAAGGATCTATAGAAGCACTCTGTCTTTCGGAAAAGGTCTATAAAAGCTCCCTTTCTTTCGGAAAGGGTCTATAGAAGCTCCCTTTCTTTCGAAAAGGGTCTATAGAAGCTCCCTTTCTTTCGGAAAGGATCTACAGAGACATCCATTCTTTCAGAAAGGGTCCACAGAAGCACCCTTTCTTTCGGAAAGAGTCTTTAAAAGCAACCTTTCTTTCGGAAAGGGTCTTTAAAAGCAACCTTTCTTTCGGAAAGGGTCTAAAAGAGCAACCTTTCTTCCGAAAAGGGGGTTTTAGAAGTGCCCTTTCTTTTAGAAAGGGGCTATTGAAGCACCCTTTCTTTCGCAAAGTGTCTATAGAAGCAACCTTTCTTTCGGAAAGGGACTTTAAAAGCAACCTTTCTTTCGGAAAGGGTCTATAAAAGCAACCTTTCTTTCGAAAAGGGTTTATAGAAGCATCCTTTCTTTCGGAAAGGGTTTATAGAAGCAGCCTTTCATTCGGAAAGGGTCTATAGAAGCAACCTTTCTTTCGAAAAGTATCTATAGAAACACCCAATATTTCGGTAAGGGTCTATAGAAGCTCCGTTTCTTTCGAAAAGGATCTACAGAGACATCCATTCTTTCAGAAAGGGTCCATAGAAGCACCCTTTCTTTCAGAAGGGGTCCATAGAAGCACCCTTTCTTTCGGAAAGGGTCTATTGAAGCACCCTTTCTTTCGGAAAGAGTCTTTAAAAGCAACCTTTCTTTCGGAAAGGGTCTTTAAAAGCAACCTTTCTTTCGGAAAGGGTCTATTGAAGCACCCTTTCTTTCGGAAAGAGTCTTTAAAAGCAACCTTTCTTTCGGAAAGGGTATTTAAAAGCAACCTTTCTTTCGGAAAGGTTCTATAGAAGCTCCCATTCTTTCGGAAAGGGTCTATAGAAGCTCCCTTTCTTTCGGAAAGGGTCTATAGAAGCACAATTTCTTTCGGAAAGGGTCTATAGAAGCACCCAGTCTTTCGGAAAGGGTCTATAGAAGCTCCCTTTCTTTTGGAAAGGGTCTATAGAAGCTCCCATTCTTTCGGAAAGGGTCTATAGAAGCACCCTTTCTTTCGGAAAGGGTCTATAGAAGCACTCATTCCTTCGGAAAGGGTCTATAGAAGCACCCATTCTTTCGGAAAGGGTCTATAGAAGCTCCCTTTCTTTTGGAAAGGGTCTATAGAAGCTCCCATTCTTTCGGAAAGGGTCTATAGAAGCTCCCTTTTTTCGGAAATGGTCTATAGAAGCACCATTTCTTTCGGAAAGGGTCTATAGAAGCACCCTTTCTTTCGGAAAGGGTCTATAGAAGCACCCATTCTTTCGGAAAGGATTATAGAAGCACCCATTCGTTCGGAAAGGGTCTATAGAAGCTCCCTTTCTTTTGGAAAGGGTCTATAGAAGCACCCTTTCTTTTGGAAAGGGTCTATAGAAGCACCCTTTCTATAAGAAAAGGTCTTTAGAAGCACCCCTTCTTCAGAAAGGTTCTATAGATGCACCCTATCTTTCGGAAAGGGTCTGTAGAAGCACGCTTTCTTTTGGAACGGGCCTCTAGAATTACCCTTTGTTTTGGAAAGGGTCCATAGAAGCACCCTTTCTTTCAGAAAGAGACTATAGAAGCACCCTTTCTTTCGGAAAGGGTCAATAGAAGCACTCTTTCTTCCACAAAGGGATCTATAGAAGCACCCCTTTTTGTGAGAAAGGGTCTATAAATGCAAACAGTGACTAAATTGAACAACACATTTATTTAAAAATATATTTTATTAATATAGTTTTTATGGCAATTCGTTTTTTATAAGGAATAAACAGGTTTCTTAAACAAATTTTTGTTGAACCATATTACACAAATCACAAACTAAACATATAAGGAATGATTGAGATAATAAGGTAAACTCAAATATCCAATACCTTTTTTATAGGATAAGGCGCTTAATTTAAAATTTCGTTGTCAAATTTTCAACAATAGCTACACAAAGAAAAGAAAAATTATAAAACTTTCTAGACTTAAAAATTAAAAACAAAAATATCAAATTTTCACTAAGAACACAATCAAAAATTAGGAATTCTTGGTTTTGAGGGCGAAGGGGGGAATGATTTGAAGGTTAGTGGTTAGTTTATATTGCCGTGTCATGTCTATGCAAACTAGTCAAGATAGAGATAGAGATAAAGAACGTCTTATTTGCTTTTTAACAGTCTCTTTAAGTAAAACATGGCATTTGAGTGGAGACACTGTGTGCATGTGCCTCCTCTACAGTTGTTGTGATAGACCTGCCGCTGAGATATTATCACCGGCTCCAGCTGTCTTTTTGGCAACACGACACACTAGGACTGGAGCTACACAAATTTCAATTTCAACATCTCTAGGTGCGGTTGATGTTTCGATGCGTAATGTTTCTGACCAGCAGGGTACAGCATTTTGTGGATCTAAGAGAATACGTTGAGCTTTAAGGGGATCCAAAGATGTTGAAAAACTATCATCCATTATTAGGGTTGCTGATTCAGGATTGATCTGTAACAAAGAAACGAAATGAGGAATTAGCAATTTGAAACCTGAAAGAAAGGCTGCTTCTGAAAGAAGGGGTGCTTCGAAAGACTTATTCTGTAAGAAAGGCTGCTTCTGTAGACTTATTCTAAAAGAACGGGTGCTTCTATAGACCTTTTTGAAATAAAGGCTGCTTAACTATGACTTGTGATTAGACTGAAGTTTAAAAAGTCCTGTATCTACTCACCATTTGTGTTTGACAGACGTAGCGATGGGCAACCAACGACGCCTTTGCCGCTCCAATTTTTGAATTTTTCCAAGCACTATCCTTGACCGTTAACATTGCTTGAAAAGCCAAGGTATGCAAGTGAATACGTGTGACCATACGGCGCTTGGTCTTGATGACACTCGACGCGTTTTGATAATAATCCTTTGCCAATATACTAAACACGCTACGCATATGATCTAACGTTGCACCAACTCTTGGATTGCTATCACTAGCAAAGCTCGTTCTACCATGTTCCATAACTTGTACTAAATTTTCCAATTCCTGTTCATTCATGCCCAGCGAGTCAACATAGGGCAGGATGTATTTTCGTAATTGCTGTAACAGCTCTATTTCAACATATGAAGCCATTTCAAAATGGATTTGGGTATTTGGTGATAATTCATTGATTTGTTTATTCACCTTCAGAAGACGTTCCTCACGTATACCCACTTCAAATTTATAACTATCCATCATTTGTATACCGCTAATAACAAACAGATCTGGTTGATAGTCTTTCACCGACTTCTGTAAGTGTTCGAGAGAATTTAAATGGGGATTATTTTGGTCATTGTGCAGGATATAGCGATTGGCACGAGGTGCTGTAAAGGGCCCCCATGTTTCACCAGCCTTGTATTCCAATATCATGTGGATGTCATCTTCTTCGATTTGATCTCCAGCTATTTTTATGCTGTTGGGTATTAAGCGGCGCAATCTGTGGAGAAAAGAGAACGAATTATATTTTTTTACTGATAAGTTTAAATTTTGTACTCATCTTACTTGTGAGACATGCGAGCGCCTAATAAGACATTCCAACCTTCCTTATCAAAACGTATACCCATTAAGGGGGCATTGCCACCAATAAACCATTGTATACTGTCTCGATGCTGTTTCTTGGCAATTTGTATTAACTTCCTAAACAAATAGGGATTAGGCATGCTTCTTCTGAAACAAAAAAAAAAAAAAAAAAAAACATAGTTAAAGCAAATTTTACAAATTTTGGCTTAACTCTGTTTAGTAAAAACCCTACAATTTGTTCAAATTTTTTCCAGAGGTAGATATTGTTGCTTTGATCACGGGTATGTATAATTTTCATGGGGCACGGAGCAGGTTATTTCACCCGAAAGTCAGGGTACAAAACCCGGCTCTACTGAATCGGTTGCTACAAGATGGAATTGGTTATGGAAATACCTATCCAACAACGATGGCATTATTTTAAGATGATATAGCCCAAAACCCGTTCCCTCAAACCCTCTAAAAATCGAAAATGGGCCTATTATGGGTGCTCACTTGATGTTGGCCAGATTATAGCGCGCACTTTAACATTTCCAAAATGGCGCTTTATGTTGTAATACCTTCTCTGGTTCCATATATATGGCCCTTTGAATCTTGACAACCCGCTTCTATAGTGTGGGGAGTATTTTATATGTTGCGCGTTACCTCGATTATTCATAGCCGATTTTGGAACGTAGTACCTATTTTGTAAGTACTTAAAGCTGTTTGGAACGGTACGGTTCCTTGTAGACACTAGTAATAATGCAAGCGTAAATATTAACATCTTCTTGTGAAGATAATTCAGGCATATGATTATTTAAACTTTCCTCATCTCTTTCAACATCATCTGTTGTAGCACATTATGAATATCTTCCTGACCTAATTATATTTCATAATTTCCTCAAAAAATACTCTTCATGGGGAATACGGGGGACAATGGGTTCAATTACTATGACATCTCTAATATTCAATTCCGTATTATTTGTAAAATAGAGCCGGATAGATCGGGTTTTAGGGTCAAATAAATGGATAACCGCGTCCGTTTCTCAAGTTCCCGTGATCAGCAACAATATCTATCTCTGAAAAAATCGCAGTTTTTACTAGACATGTTCCCAAAGTTTCCCCCTTTACTTACTCAGCTGCAGCCCCATTTTGAAAATAATAGCCAAACGTCTGCAACAACTCCGCTTCATCATTGATTTCATCCACTGTGAACTCTGGCCCCAGCTCATCGGGCACGATTGCACTTGAATAGTTGAGAAATGCTGTGCCGCTTATCACCAAATCACTGCAAGCTCCATAACCCAAAGCGACTTTAGGTGGTTTCGCGTCCCAAGGTCGTTTGAGTTGACTCTCGATGGCCAATAAACTAGTTAAAATCTGTGTCACTTTATTCAATTGTTTCAAAGATAAAAATGCTTGCCAAACAATCGATATTAAGGCCGCAAATACCGAACAGGTTGTTATCAAAGACATATATTTTAGCAGAGCCATGATTTCTTAACAAGTTTCGGAAGGCATATAGAGCAATTTGTTTAATAAAATAAAATTTACTTTTATTTTAATTAAATACTACTAAAATTACAAAGGCGAACTGTATGAGTTGGCTAAGCGCCATCTTTGATTTACGTCGATGAACCAAACAAATTTAAAAACGTTCCAAGCGATACGAATATGACAGACAATTGGAAACAACCGATAAAAATGCGTAGCCAAAACAAAACTGAAGCCGACTGTTGAATTTGTTTACGAATAAGACATGGGGAAATTGATAATCAGCTGTTTAGTTGATGACGAAGCCAATCGAGTATTTCACCGGCGGTGATTTTTATGGCATGTTTACATTGGAGCTTTTGATAGGTTAGAGAACGTTTACATTTAAGATATCGAGTGGACTTTAACTGTCAATTCCACCGAAAACTGACAGTCATCGAGGTCTATTTCGTTAATGTCAAATTCTAGCTGAATATTTACGTAAAATGCAATGTCATCTGAAATCCATGGATTTAATTTGACGCATAATAGTGCGGTTACACTAGAGTTTTTTGCCGGGTTAACCCACTTCGAGAGGATTTAATTGACGTTTGCGCTATGGAATTGACATTTGAAATCCAAACCCACTGGGTTAATCTGGTTAAGTGTAACCGCGGTATAAGCTATGGAATGTAAAAGTATTCTGATAGTACAACATTTACACAATGGTGGATTTAGCAAATCGAGCCGATTTGTGCTTGGTTTACATTTACGGAATCCACTCGATTTCAACTGTCAATTCCATTGCTTAAACGTCAAATGAAATCCAATGGATTTCAGATGAGATTTCATTGGACGTATACGCAAAGGAATTGACAGTTGAAATCCAGTCGACTTCGTAAATGTAAATGTACTACTATGTTGTCATTTTCATACTATATATGTCAAATATAATCAGTGGGTTTGGATTAAAAATGTCAATTCCATAGCGCAAACGTCAAAGAAATACTCTCGAAGTGGGTTAACCCTGCAAAAAACAGTAGTGTAACAGTGTATAGTACTAACAAATGAAAAAATAAAAAAAATATTTTATCGCTAATACATAATGATAATAAATTTTGATAGATAAAAGTTGTGTTCAGAACCTGAACCGTTTTTTCCCAAATCCACTCGATTTCAACTGTCAATTCTATAGCTCAAACATCAAATGAAATCTCATCTGGATTTCATTTGACGTTTAACCTATGGATTTGACAGTTGAAATCGAGTGGATTTCGTAAATGTAAACCAAGCATTACATTGCCATTAAAAAAGTACGGGAACACAATGAAAAATAGCATTTTAACAAAGTAATTTAACATTTTTTCACATTGTTTACAAATTTTGATACTCCAATTTGTTGTTGCAGCAATTGACCATCTACCTTGTTTATTGTGATACGTGAAAAGTGTTGCAACTTTTGGTAATTTTTTAGGCAAAATCAGGGTGTATATCATGAGTACTGTGATTTCGATGTTGATTTCGCTGAAATCACGAAATGAGGTGATTTTATTTATGTAGGCCAAAACATGGTAAATTTTGCTTGATTTCGCGCGAATTCACGAAACGCCTGCGAAATCACGAAACGATGCAGAATGTAAACCAAGCATAATAGCCCATTTATATTATATGTCTTTGTCGGGTTATGCCAAGTTTACACTTGCGCTCCAAAATCCACTGGATTTCACCAAATCCTGAAATACACCCCGGTGTTTACACTTAAGCCCTCGGCACATACGGTCCGTTTAGTGACACGTTGCGACACGCGTTGTCCCAAAACAGTTAAATTATGTTTAACTTTAATGCGTCAGCCATGTTGTTGTTTTTCAAAAAACTTGGCTTCACTTACACATTTTTCATGTGGTTGTTGTAACGCAACGCAGAACGCACCGTATGTGCCGAGCGCTTTATTTTTTCTTGATTTCAAACATATCACAATGATCAAGGTAGATGCATATGCGCAGCTGATCGAACATGAATTTTCCAAACAAGTTGTTGTAAATTGAATTAAACTTTAAAAATATACGACAATATAGAACTTTAAAACTTTATTTCGAAAATTATCGTAAAATTATCTATAGCTCTGTTCCAGAACTAAAAAGTTTTTACAATTTTTACCACTTTTACACATTTTGCGTTCCCGTACACAAAATTTATATGGAAATCGTTTACGACTTTTACAAATTTTACGACTTTTACCACTTTATAAAGTACGGGAACAGGCCATATATATCGTATTAGTTGTGTATAGTACCAAAAAATGAAAAAATAATAATTGATTATCGTTAAGAAATCATACTAATAAATTTTGATAAATAAAAATTTTGCTCAGCACCTGCAAAATATTAGTACTTGCAATAGTTTTACCGTTTAGTGCTAAAAATGCGTTCCTGTACACCGAAATCTAGCAAGACTTGCAATTCTCTTTAAACAAAAATAGCGACGAATAACACCCTCTTCTCCTGTTTTCTGCCATAAAATTTTGGCCTAGTAGAAACCAGCAGCAAACATGTTCATATGTTCATTGGTATCTAATATTATAACTGATACGTTGATTTTGATACGTTGATTTTGACATTTCTGCTGGAGTTTTTGCAATTTCCGTCATTTTTCCGTTCCCTTATTTTTTTGGGAAATTTGTATGGGGAACAAATTTTTGACAATTCGCTCTATTTTCTAAAATTACCATTAAAAAAGTACGGGAACACAATGAAAAATAGCATTGTAACAAAGTAATTTAATATTTTTTCACATTGTTTACAAATTTTGATACTAACATTTTTTGTTGCAGCAGTTCGCACATCTACCTTGTTTATTGTCATACTTGAAAAGTGTTGCAACTTTTGGTACTTTTTTAGGCAAAAGCAAGGTTGTATATCATGTGTACTGTGATTTCGATGTTGTTTTCGCTGAAATCACGAAATGAGATGATTTCATTTTTGTATGCGAAATCATGATAAATTTTCCTTGATTCCGCATGAAATCACGAAACGCCTTCGAAATCACGAAACGAGGCCGAATGTAAACCAAGCATTAACCTTCCTTATGAGGATTTGTTTGACGTATATGCAATGGAATTGACATTTAAAACCCAGAGGGTTTGTTAAATCCGGTTATATATAAACGTACTATAAAATATAAAAGTACTATTATAGTACGTTTACATTGTACTGAATTTAGTTATACCAGTGGATCAAATCGTCAATAGGTCTGTACGATAACCCAAAAGTTTGTACAAATTTGTACAAACTTTTACAAAATGCTGTTCGATAACAAACTTGTGCAGTTAAAGAGAAATGAGTAGTACTTGCAAGTAGTTGCAAGAACTTACAAGTACTTTTTACTTGCAAAGTTATCGAACAGGCCTAATTCCATTGCATAAGTTTCGTTCCTTTACTTTTTTAAAGGTAGCAAAAGGGAGAACTGTCAAAATTGCTCTTACGTAACAAGTTTTGCACAAAAGTAAAGGAAGGGAAAAATGGTAGATCTGTAGGTTGATTCTGTAACTCAAATTTGCTGTTACCGACAAAAATCGGTAGAGGCTAGCGACTACTTTTTATTCATCGTTAACTTACCGAAAATGTTCGTTAATTATCGAAATTTTACCGACAATTATCGATAGCAGCAAAAATGAGTTACAGAATCCCACTACTGTAGTGGGATTCTGTAATTTTTTTCTACCGAGCCGATATCGTTAATTAACGAAAATGTTCGTTTGAAATACCGAAAGTTCTATTCTATAACTCAAAGTTAACGATACAGGAATTTTAGCGATGAATATCGGTAGAATGGCGGAATGTAAAGAAGATGCACTTTTAGCATAGTACCCCAGCAAAAAAGTTTAGAAGTAGCGCAATGCAGAGTTATGATTTCAATACATCTTTCGATGCAGTCCACACGGAGTTATGAAAAAGGCACTCCGCTCGATACATTTTAGAAGCACTCGCTTATAGATCCCTAGCCAAACAAGCCATTTTTTTGATCCCTACAGTCGCAGTCTTTTTTTTTCTGAACACAAGAAAGGGTGTCTGAAATTATAAGAATTTGTTAAAAAAATTAAATACAAACTAAGGATACGAACATTTTGTAATTCACGAGACGCAAATTATTTTTGAAGTGGAGTTAGTCTTTGTGGAAATCTGAACTGGAGTCGGAAGAAAAATGAAAAACCATTTGGATGATGAAGCAATATCAGTTGCGGTGTCACAAAAAGCAGAGCAGAGGAAGTAAACTCAGTTATGATCAAATTTAATGGAGAGTTTTTATAATTTGTATTAGAGTAATAAAGTTAATATTCTTGTTTACACGAATAAGCAATGTATTTTATTTATTTTGGGATATTTGCAATGGCTTGCATTTTATAGCATCTTTAGACTACATTTAAATTCAATCCAAAACACTACATCAAAGGCTGTGTGCATCTGGAGTGCATCCTAGCTGCGCGCTCTCTTGTAAAATTCATAGGTGAATTCATAGGAAAAGATGTACTCCAGCATCAATTGTTCTAGTGATTTAACTGTATCCGCGGATGCAAACTTTTTGCTGGGACACACCGTTCAACAAAACAGACAGTCATCGAGGTCTATTTCGTTAATGTCAAAGTCTAGCTGAATATTTAATTTCCTACCCCCATTATTATAAGTCATCTTTTGTTATAGTTTGGATTTACCGAACAGATTTATAGCGTTCCGGTTAACTTAAAAGTAAAAGTGATGATTGAATTTTTAAGGAGCAGCTTCTTGTCATTAACTTTCAATGTGAAAATTATATTTTTAATGCCTCCAAATTAGTTTATTTTGCATTTTCAAATCCATCAGATAGTAAAAGAACACATGTAATAATGGACCCTAATCTTTTAAACGTTTCTTTTTATTTGTAGGAAAAGTGAAAACAAAAAACACTTTAACCAAAGTAATACGCTTTCTAATGCCCGTAATTTCTACGCGTAGTTATCTATGAGTTCATAGATATCCCCCGTGTAAGCAAAATTTCATAATTTCAATCCATAGGTAACGTTACCGGGTCGAAAACGGCCGTGTTACATACACTAAAAATTTTGCATGGTTGATCGTTGCCAATGTGTTAAAAATTGTAAAACACTTATAGGTGGCAATGTTTTTACGAAATCATGAATGAAAATCAACAATGTTACCACATGTTTTCAAAATTTACACGCCTCGGTAAATGGCACGTAGAAATTACCAAACTCGTAGGTAAAGATAACTAATAGGTAGCTACCTACCCGGTTACATAGGGCTAGAAATTACGGGCATAAGTTATCATTATTCAAATTTCGAATGAAATTAGTTACTAGGCGTTTACACAAGACAGACAGTCTGCAAATACAACCCTGATTTACTAACACATACACACATTTGTCGGCTGTCTCCTAGCTGTCCATCATTTTTTCACAGACAGTAGGGAAGACAAATTTTTGTCATTTTTGTAAAAATAAGTAAGATAATAATTGAAATGTGTTGAAAACAAAAGAACATGAACAAGAAGAAAATATGTGAATGGAAAACAAAAAGAAATCGACGATTTTCATTCACTTTTTTACAACTGTTTTTTCAGTTGTCTGGACGCCTACGTCACAGAGGCAAGTTTTGGGTTTTTGACAATTAATACATGTACTCAACTGTCCTGTCATGTGTAAACGCAGGGTTAAATTAGTCCATATTTACATTAGGCAATTTTCCTTGCGGCAATTGTCAGTTTGATGGGGAGAGAGGTGAGGCATCTGGTAAGCCTTTGCCTCTCAGCACCCTCTCTCACCGACAAACTGACAGTTGCCGCAAGGAAAATTGACAAATGTAAATACGGACTTAAGCCCTCGGCACACTTTGTCCCAAAACAGTTAAATAATTGGCCTGCTCCTTTACTTTTAAAAATGGTAACAGTCATGGTTTAATAATAAAGGTTAGCCAAAGCTTTATGTCAATTTAAATTTTTTCATTCGAGTATGCCTAAAACTTCAAAACAATATAAGCAAACTGTGTATGTGTGTGTGGTGTTTGAATAATATTTCAAACAATCTTAAAAACAATCGAATTCAATGATTTTTAAAATTGTTTTTAGACCATTTGTATGGAAGAGATTGGTGAGATTTGCATTGAAACAATCAGTTGATCATATTCACAATTCGATTATGTGGAGAAAACATAACTCTTCATTCATTTTTATCGTTTTTTATAAAATGTTCAAAAAATGCATTGCAAACAAACTCACTTGTTGCTTTTATTTTGAAATTTTAGGAATTCAAGAAAAACAAGGGTTCTATAGATTTTTTTCATTTAAATCTACCTCTTTACTTATACCATGGTAACAGTGGCAAAAAAGGTAAAAGTGGTGAACTGCTCCCATATAAATTGCGTGCTTTTAAAGTAATTTAATTTTAAATGCTAATTATTTTGTGTTGTTTTTTAGTTCATTTATGTTTGTTTTGTTTTTATTGGTATGAGAAACACAACAAACGCAAATGGTAAAATAAAGAGGACACGCAAAAAATCTTAAATTTCACGTTAACGTGTGTGGACACTAACGAAACTGGAACAGAAAATTTAACGAAATTGGTTTCAAGAAACCTTGCTAGTCTGGCCAAATACGGTCCGTTGTGTGACGCGTTGCACGTTGAAAACAACAATCACATGTGTGTAAGTGATGCCAAGTTTGTTCTTGAAGTTTTCATGTGGTTGTTGTAACGCGACGCTCAGTGGACCGTATGTGCCGCGGTCTTAAGGCCACCTTACAACAACCACATCATAACTTCAAGAACAAACTTGGCATAACTTACACTTTTTTATGTGGTTGTTGTTTTTAACGCGACCCACAACGGACCGTATGTGCCGACCTCTTTAGTGTGGACCTGGACAAAGCGTTTAGACTAGTTTCTTGAAATTGTGTGTTTTCTTCCCGACATAGCGTTCTCTTTAGAAACTTTTAAAACCACAAATTTATGTGATTTCATGATTTCGTAAAGATTTTCTGTGCAAACTGTAATGTAACTTCATCAAAAAAAATCACTCCACCTGCTGCCCAGCAACGAATTAATTTAATCTCTATGTAATTAAATCTCTTTAGAATTAAATTTCAATAACAACAACCAAAACAACAACAACAGCAACACTTGACTAATGCAGTTAACATTTGTAATTTGACGAAGTGCATTTCTAAAGTGGAAATTGTTCAATGAAATATAATGTTTATTGAAAATAAAAGCGGTTTTTAATTAAGGCACAACTTTGTATTATTCTATTTTAGTCGAGACGAGATTGATTGCAATGCGGTAAAGTTTTATTTCTTTAGATTTCAGTCGTTGTCAGGTAATGTTAAACGGAACATGTTGTTTTCTAACGAGAAACGAAACGGAAAATAAATTTTAAAACGAGCGGAAAAAAATAGCCATCCTTGTACGGAATTCTTTTGTGTATATTCGATAATAAAAGTGGTGAGTCTAACTATGGGATGGATAATGAAAAGCCAGAAGGAAAGAATAACAGATTTATTCAAGGGTGTAAGACGAAAACAAAACAAAGTTGTGTGCCGTTGTTCAACTTTTCCGCGTTGATGCCGCAAAACACATCAACGCACAGCATTGGTATCTTTTTCTCCTTGTCGCAGTTGTTGTTTTTGAAGTAGAACACCATACACATAAAATCGTTTAATCACTTTCACCATCCTTGTGAGATTTATACGCAACGGAATAATCCAGTGGATTTATTGAATCTAAACGTACTGTTAATCTGTTCCATGGTACAAGGTGGCATAATAAGACCAGCTGATCTCACCCAATCTGTAAAATTCATTGAAGGATATTCAATCAAAATAGAGTTGTTGTTGTATTCCAAAACGGCGTTTGCATTAGAACGTTTTGCCGGGTTAACCTTCTTATGAGGGTTTATATTGACGTATGCGCAATGGAATTGACATTCATTTAATCCTGTTATATGCAAACGCACTATTATAGTACGTTTATACATAACCGGATTTAACAAACCCACTGGGATTCAAATGCCAATTCCTTTGCGTATACGTCGAATAAATCCTCATTAAGAAGGTTAAACGAATTTTACATTTAACATGTTTTATAAAACTTACATCATTTATGTTGTCATCAGGTGTGTCTTTTTACTTAGGCGGCCATCAGACCATCTGCTTTTTCACATGTATGTTGGGTATACTAATATACAGAACAGCTGATGTCATACATGTGAAAAAGCAGATGGTCTGATGACGGCCTTACTAAATGTTGCTTAAACATTTTTTCCAGCAACTTTTCCTTTATACAACTGTTAAAATTTGCTACATAAGTAATAATTACTACAAATTATCACGTAAAAAGACACAGCTATTTACATACAGTATCTGTTAAATAAATGACGCAAACTCGCAAAACACCTGTTTTAAGTGCAAGTGTAAAATGCGTTTTAACCCTGCAAAAGGCTGTAATATAAACATGGTATTAGCGTGACAATTGGCCTGTTCCAGAACTGCAAGAATCTACTAATTTTTACTATTCTTTCCGATAACATATGGTATGTTCCTTTACTTTTGAAAGTGGTAAAACCGGCAAAAGTAGTATAAGTTGTAAACTGCACTCATATGAATTGTGTGGTGTCTGAAGTAAAGGAACGCTTTTCGAGTAAAAAGTGGTAAAACTTGAAGATTCTTGCAATTAAAGGAACAGGGCTATAAACAAAATTGTTATCGTAGTAAAAATTAGTAGATTCTTGCAGGCTCTGGAACAGAGCAATTAACTAGACCTATAGTACGGTTACTTTAAGGCCTGGGTAAATAAGCAACCTCGCCTGGTTGCCTGCTTCATTTCTGACATAATAAAAAAATAAAAGAATAAAAAAGAAAAGGGCAAACTAGTTCGAAATTTGCTCCGCCGAAATTTGCTTCAGAAATGAAGCAGGCAAGCAACGCAACCTGGCGAAGCTGCTTATGTACCCAGGCCTATAGAATTTTTGCCGAGTTAGCCCACTTCATGAGGATTTATTTGACGTTTGCGCTATGGAATTGACATTTGAAACCCAAACCCACTGAGTTAATCCGGTTTAGTGTAACCGGGGTACTGGATAGAGCTGACAAAAAAAAAATGTTTTGTGGTTGCTGGACGGTTTGACAGTTATCGATAATTGCGAAACATCGACATTCAAAACTGACAATGTGTACTGCTCTTTAGGGGTTTTTATTCGGATAATATCGATTGGGGTGCCACCGTGGTGCAATGGTATGCACATTCGCCTTGCACACATAAGGTCGTGGATTCGATTCCCCGGCCAGGCAACATCAAAACACTTTTCAACGGTGGCAAAATACCCCTCAGTAATGTTGGCGACATTTCCTGAGTATTTCAGCCATGTAAAACTTCTCTACAAAAGTGGTGTCTTAGACACGCCATTCGGACTCGGCGATAAACTGTAGGTCCCATATCATTGAGCTAATATGAATCGGGGTGCACTCATTGATATGAGAGAAGTCTCCCTTGTCCCTTATGGGATGTTTGTGGAACAATTATAATATCGATAGGCAAAACTATTTATCGATATTGAATTTTTAAATAATAATCGATATTATCGATAGTGCCATCGATTTTTTGCCAGCTCTAGTACTAGATCTGTTCCTTGGATACGTTGACATTTGTCAATGCCCTTCAAAAGCCGCATTTACACCGAACGCTTTTTAATAAAATGCGTCATTTAAATAAATGCCGGATTTTGTTTGAATATCTCTAAATAAAGATTCTAAACATAAAAATATCATACTTCTATTTTCAGACCTATATAATAAGTTTCTCATGAAGCAAATTGCGTTCCATTTACTGCTAGCAGCTGTAATTTCTTATAATGCTGTGGAAGCGCAAAGAACATCTCTTGATGTGACATTCGGACCATTGTTAAGGCAATTTCGTTTAAACATTCTAACTGGAATGGGACGATCTGGTGGAACTGCAAGTAATTTAAAATTACTACAAAGTAAAGGTGTTGGTATAATCAAAATCCTCCCCTTGGCTAAACCAAAGATGTTAACATTTCATTATAACTACTTTTTCCCTTAGAGAACCCAGTTATCGGATACATTTACTAAGAATATTACAGAATTTTGTGATTTAAATGGACCAGGCAAACGTAGCACTGACCGACCAACATCTGTTCATCGTCTGAGGCCTGGTGATATTGATATTGTTGCTGCTATGGGTGATTCTTTGACATCCGGTAATGGTATATTGGGTACAAATCTATTACATTTAACACATGAAAATCGTGGTGCTTCATGGTCAATAGGTGGTCAAGGTACATGGAGAGAATATATGACATTTCCGAATTTACTCAAGGAATATAATCCCAATTTGTATGGGTATTCTTTGGGCGATTCGATGTCCACTGAAAGGGCTTCCAGGTGAGTGAAATGACGCGTACAAAGTTATCATGAAATTACCGAGTGGGAGAATTCATATAATCTTAGAGTATGTTTACATTGTTTAGTCCCAATTTACATTGGGCGAGTTTACTTGCGGCAATTGTCATTTTGTAGGAGAGAGAGGTGAGGCATATGGTAACCCTTTGCCTCTCAGCACCCTCTCTCACCTACAAACTGACAATTGCCGCAAGTAAACTCGCCCAATGTAAATTGGGACTTATCATGTTAATGGAAAGGAACCAGTAAATAATTATTGAAATGTTTGAAGAGATTTTCTTTTACAAATTTGTCAAAAAAAAAAAAAAAAATCAAAAATAGTAGATTCCTGCAGGTTCTGAAATAGATAACATTTTTGAAGTTTTGAAATTACATTTTGTCATTTGTCTTATCCTTTGTGAACTTAGTGTAAGCATTCTTTTGTAAAGGCCAGAACAGAATCAATCGTCACTTGCTTTGCTTGCTTCGCAAATGTCAAATTATAAAGGAATGCCAGAGCCTCCTAAAGGAGAACGCAGGCGGATTTGCAAAGAGGCTCTGGCATTGCTTTATAATTACAGCTGATTGTCACTTCTACCTTATATAAATGTGCCTTGGATTTTGGATTTTTTTTGCTTGCGTGGCTTTTTTCATTTTTCTTATACTAGAGCAAAGCGAAGAAAGTCCCGGTCCACACTAGCGTGAATTTCATTAACAAATTTCATGAAATTAGGCGTTCTTAAATGGAATTCCCCACTACAACAATTTTATATTTTACTCTACTATGAAACTCGATCTAGAAACGCATATTTTCATGACATTTTTTCAATGAAATCTCTCTAGTGTGGACCGGGACAAAGCAACCAACGAGCTGATTGTGTTTCTACCCTAACAACGGCCCAAATGTTACTTTTTTATATTTCACATATGGTCTGTTCCAGAACTGCAAGAATAATAGCTCATTTAGACTAGCCATAAATCCTCGACTGGATTTAATAAATCCAGTACAAATCTCATTGCATTTAGATATACATTTTGGAGGATTTATATGGCAGTCAGCTGATTTTTGTTCATAGCACAATTACCAAGGTAGATGCATCAGTCAAAAGAATTTTTTGTAAATTGAATTCGTCTCAAAAAACTTACGTCAAATTACAAATTTATTGTTTAATACTGAAAATGTTAGCACATTATTTTATCGCAGTTTGCCGATCTAAAATAAATAAACGAATTATTTTATCGTTTAGATGTCGTAAATGTTAGTCTTGGTTGAATAAAATCAACTTTGTACATCAAAATAAACTTAATTTTTCCGCCTTGTTTACATATTTTTAAATTTTAAATTATTTTTAGTATAGCAATTGACCGATGCGTCTACCCTATTTCTTGTGCCAGCTTGCAACTTTTTGTATTTTCTAGCAACATGTTGCAAAAAAACAGAGTTGTATACGAGGATTTATTCCAGATTTAAAATAAATAGGAGGTTTTATTTTCGTATTTGAAATCTGGAAGATTTTGGCAGGATTTAGCAAATAAAACCTGATAATGTGCTAAATCCGATTAATGAAGTCATATCTAAATGGGCTATAAGTGAAAAATATTATCCTAGTAAAAGTTTGTAGATTCTTGCAGGTTCTGGAACAGACAAACATATATGTATATCCTTTGAAAGTTCAACGTTTTTCCTTGTCATCTTCATTCTTTAATTTCCATATTATTTCCATTCTTCCACCTTCAGATTCAATGTTGCCGAATTGGGCGCCATGTCACGCGATATGCCCTATATGGCTAAGGTCCTCGTTAAACGTATGCTTCATGATCCAAATGTTAATATGACCCACGATTGGAAAGTTATAACGTTAATGATTGGTAATAATGATTATTGTGCAGATGTGTGTTATTTACCCGAGCCACTCAAAGCCATTGATGTTCATGAGAAAAATATGTTGAAAACATTTCGTTATCTGAGAGATAATGTGCCGCGTTTAATGTTAAATATTGCACCAGCACCAAATCTTTTGCTCCTGACCAAACAAAAAGGTATTCCGGCACAATGTCGACTAATGCTTACCTTTGAGTGTCCGTGTATTTTTGGAAAATCTCCGAAATATCAACAATTTATGGGCAACCTAATGGATAAATGGGCGCAAAGAGATATTGATGTAGCCAAAAGGGATGAATTTAATACAGAGGTAAGATGAAAATTAAAAAAAAATGTAAACATTTAAAGCCACTTAGAGTAGAATGGTGGTGCTTATTATCATGATAAACTACTTTGTATTGATTTAATTGACGGGGAAAAGTACTCGCTAATTGAAATAAAATGGAGCATTTATCAATGTAAATGGAGATAATTGGTACTGGCCAATTGGACTAAAGTGGAGCATTATCATTATAATTGGAGATAATTTGTATAATTTTAATCGATAAAAGTCACGGAATTAATTTCCTAAGTGACCTTTAACAAGTTTTGCTTTATACAAATGTCAAAATTTGAGTAAAGTATAACATTATCACCTGAAAAGACACAGCTAAGGTCATGTTTTTATTATAGCCTTTTGCAGTGTTATACTATGTTTACATTTACGAAATCCACTAGATTTCAACTGTCAATTTCATTGCTCAAACGTCAAGTGAAATCCAATCGATTTCAGATGAGTTTTCATTTGACGTATACACAAAGGAATTGACAGAAGAAATCGAGTAGATTTCGTTAATGTAAACATAGTCTTAACTCTTTCTTTATTTTTTATAAAACAAATTCTTAGAATTTTAACACTCTTGTGTTTAGAAAAAAGACTGCGACTGTAGGGATCAAAAATTAGCTTGCTTGGCTAGGGATCTTTAAGCGAGTTCTTCCAAAATGTATCGAGCACAGTGCATTTTCATAACTCCGTGTGGACTGCATCGAAAGATGTATTGAAATCATAACTCTGCATTGCACTACTTCCAAACTTTTTGCTGGAATGGTATATATAAACCTACTCTAACATCAGATTTCAATTTCAGACTTTCACCATCAACATTGAACACTATACGAACCAGTATAGACTACCCACATTGACAAATGGTAATGCTGATACCACATATACTTCAGAAGATTGTTTCCACATCAGCCAGAAAGCCCAGGCAGCAAGTGAGTATTGTTATTTTAAAGTGTTCTGATGAACATTTTATTAAACAGTTTTTGTTTTCTTTAAGGTGCCCACTCCTATTGGAACAATCTCTTTGAAATGCCCAATCAAAAACGTTCTTTTAAACGAGATATCTATGAAAATTTTCTATGTCCCAGTGAAGAAAAGCCCTATATTATAACCAGAGTCAATAGTCGCAGTGATTTTAAGGTTTAGATTAAGAAAATTTCGTATTATAAACTGTGATAAAAAAATTTTAAATGGAATTACGTGGTCTGTTTAAAAAAATCGTCATTTATGTTGTCAAGTCCATATGTCAAATAAATTTCGTATTTGCCCCAAATACTGGTTTTAAATGCAAGTGTAAATTAGGCTTATTTGTTTGTTATAGCTTTGTTCCTTTACCTTTTTAATGGTAAAAGTGGTAAAAGAGAAAAGTGTCAAAATTGCTCACTCATGAACATTTTTACCAGAAAAGTAAAGGAACGGAAAAATGGTACATCTGGTAGCAATGGCAAAAAGAAACATAAAAAATCAATTTCCGTCTTTTATTTCACAGTTTTTAATTTAGTTTTGTAAGCGTTCGACTTTTTCTTCTGTTCTTCGTCCATTTTGTTCTTTATTGTGAAATAATCCTCAAACAAATGTCGAAAAATCAGTTCTACCATTTTTACCTGCATAAATTTGTCTGGTAGCCTATGGTAGAAGAGAATAGCATATGTTCTCTCTCTTCTCTTACTCTCTTAATAATTGCTGCCTGTTTTACCACATTTTGGGTTAAGGAACGCTTTGCAGGTTAAAAATGGTAAAAATGTTTAACTCAGGTAAGTAAAGGAACATAGCATATATGTGTGGTACAATAATTCAGGTACTACACCAAAAACAGCTGAGTATTGTTCTAGTTGTCAATATTCATTATTGTGAATAACATCATCTACAAAACGTAAACGAGCATTCACAGTAATGCGTTATTGTGAATAAATTCTGACGTTTAACTGGTAACACCTCTTTATTCCGCAATGATTATATATGTATGTCTATTCCAGAACCTACAAAAATCTACAAATTTTTACTACTACTGTTTAATAAATCCACTCGATTTCAAATGTCAATTCCTTTGCGTATAAAGTGGAACAGTAATAGTATGTTTACATTTACGAAATCGAGTGGATTTCAAGTGTCAATTCCGTTGCGTATACGTCAAATGAAATCTCATCTGAAATCCATTGGATTTCATTGACAGTTGAAATGGAGTGGATCTCGTAAATGTAAACATAGGACCAGCTAATTTCAGCCATGATGAAATTATAATATGGCATAAAGTGGCCAGCTGATTGGCCGTTGTTATTGTGAATAAATTGTATGAAAACGTAAACTAACATTTTGACGTATTGAACAATTGTTGGTCAAAATAGAGTTGTTGTTGTGCTACTTGCGTGACCTGGTAAATAGATCTTAATTTCACCCAATCTGTCAAATTAGTTGTTATTGTGAATTAATTGTATGTGTAAGACAAGCAATTTTTACCCAATTTGTCAAATTCATCGTTAATTATTCGTACTAAAATGTAAACAAAAATTTTGACATCTTGAATCACTTTCAATCAGAATAGTCTTGTTGGTCATGGTAGAATAATAAAAGGTAGTCGCATCTGTCAAATATATGTAAATACAACTCTGTATGTCTGTACATGACCGTGTCAGATATAAAACAACAAAAATAGTATTTGACATTTCATTACAAAACCAAAATATTTATTTATTATTACACCTATTTCGTTTTGGAAAAATAGAACATTTTAAGAATTTCGGCAAATCCTACGAGTGATACCCAAACCTGGTATTCGCGGAGTGAATATTTGCTAACACCCACCACAACCAAGCAGCAACAAAAGGCAGAAACGCAACAACATCAAGAGTATTCTATAAAAGCTTTCCTTGGTTAAAGTTATTGGTGCTGAAAACTTCTATTCTCTGGGGGACAGGGAACTGAATTCACCCAAACCAAATGCGGATGTACAGATTGGATCTCAGAAAACTTTATTTTTTAAAAGAAACATCTGCAATTACGAGTATTATCTCAACCTAGCAAATACTATATATGATGTCGCATCAAACCCAACACCGTCGCATCAACCCAACAACAATTAGTGGCTTTACGAAATATGCATCATCACCAATAAAACCCTAAACATGTGTTGTTAAAAAATACATTGAAGTCCTATATAATTTACGATACTTTCCTTAATACGAGTCTTGACTTCTATACCGTTTCTATAAGAGAATATTACCATTTTCATAAGATCATTCAGTGTTTAATTAAATAACCGTCCCATTAAGACAAGAGAGACTTGTAGGAGAAGACAAGGCTGTGGTATAGAACATGGGTCTTCCAGAAAAATATTCTTCCGTACAAATAATTTCTGGTTCCATAAGGCGCCCTTCTGCTTTTAAAGGTGACTTTTTTCTTTTGAGGAAACTTTCAAGAAGACTTTTTGGTCTCTTCTACTACCACCATATTTTTGCAAGACCCCCTTAATATTAATAGTAATCGTCCAAAGGAAAATAAGACGAGGTTTGAGTATTCAATTGCACATCTGTCTCACATAAAAAATGCTCTTCTCTTTTTTATAAGAAGCACTTTGAGGCTTTTTCACTAGAAGACTTCTTAGTCTTCCACAAGAAAGTATATGATATGACTTTCTGAGTATTCTTCAAAAAAGGCTGTAGAAATCTCTTCATAAAAACTATAAGAAGACATTCTGGCAAAGGCTCTATTTTCTCTGCGTCATTTTGTCATTCCATACTAAGTTTAAGTTCAATAATTCCTTGAATATATCACTTATTTAAAAAGATTTTATTGATATTGGTGTTTAAATTCTAGGAAATACATTATTAATATTGGTCCAACCAATGCCGACATGTTTTAAAAGTTGGACGCCTTGGTATTCATACTATCATTGCTGGAATTTTTCTTGTGTTGCGTGACACTTCAATAGGATTTTGATTCGTCGTTTCTGTGTTCACGGAGAAGGTACTGGACATTGGAAAAGGAAACATCTAGCTATTGTTTGGTGTTTTCAAATGCAGGATTACATAATATATTTTTAATTTGAATTTGTTTGTTTTCACCTTGTTATATTCTTTTTAGATTATGTGACATTTTTCCAAATGTTAGTATGTGTGCACATATACATTTACACAATGTTTGTCAAATTCATTTTGACAACGAATGTACTTCAAACTTAAAAAAATAAAAAAATTGAAATCAGCCGTTAGCATGAAATTACCTTCCTTATTCTACCATGCTTGTTGGTATAGTTACTGGTTCACCTTTTTAATTTCATCATGGCGTATACCATGGCCACAGCTAACCCTGCGTTTACACATGAAAGGACTGTTGAGTTCATGTATTGATTGTCAAAAATCCGGTGGAGCGTGTATCTGCTGGCAACACTCATACGTTCAATGGATCGTGTACCAGAACACTAAAAACACGTTTGCACTGATGTATACTTTCTTGATAAAGGCTCTATCTTCACGAGTGTTTGACAGATGTTTTCATACACTTAAACACCTAGTAAATAATTGCTCTGGTTGGCTATGAATCAGTTGTGAACAACTAAACTGCTGGATTGGTAGCCGGTTATTTCTGTTATTGGCCATGCACTTGAAATTGAAATTGATGCGTGACAACTTAAACTTAAATCGTTTAACGACGTAATGCATGTTTGCAGCATGTCTAAGTATTGCGGTTTAATGTGTTGCGATGTTTTGCTACCTAAATTGGGAGGAATTGATATGAATTTAATTGGTTTTAGTACTTATTTTGAAATGTCAATCTACCTAGAAGATGTGAAAAAAATTTACCTCTCAAAAGGTGGAAGTTA
The DNA here is from genome assembly GCF_047663935.1 of Musca autumnalis. Lineage (NCBI taxonomy): Eukaryota > Metazoa > Arthropoda > Insecta > Diptera > Muscidae > Musca > Musca autumnalis. Next base: position 237,809,968 of record NW_027411977.1, on the reverse strand, counting down.
AAAGTGAATGACATGTTAAAATTGCTTAAATGAATCTCATTAAATGGAAGATATTTCATCGCAAAAAATATATGTATATATATATATATATATATATATATATATTATTGTATATAAAAATATGTACAACAAAAAATAAACTGTTTAATTAAAGTGTGTGAAAAAAAATCGGCAAATCATTAATGGGATTAATTTTGAGTGTTTGATAAGTTATTGTCAGTTTTTTTGTTTTGTTTTGAAACACGAGTCGTGCCAAAAAAGTTATTTCTGCGAATATCATTCTTCCGCACTAATCGGCAAATGTTAAAGATTTCAAAACAGATTTGCTGGTTGCAATAAAAAATGTTATTCTTTTTACTGTTTTCACAACTTTTTGTTTTGTATTTGAAATGATGGTTTTGCAGAAAATATGATGGATGAGTTTCGTTTTGTTCTTGTTGGTTACTAATTAATTAATTGTGGCAAAAAATGTCAGATTGAACTTTGAGATGTTTACTTAGATTGGACGATCTGTGTTTGAGCGTCAATTTGATGGGTGCAATGAACTTCCAATCGGAAATTAATTTTTATTTGAAATGTTTATCTAATTATGCTAATATATGTATGCTAATAAAAGTAAATAGTTGCAAATCGATGATTTTACATTTGGACAATTCTGGAAATTGCAAAAAAAAAAAAAACACTAAACGTGGATTTTTCAATCATCCATGAACGTTGAGAGATCATTCAACAGTTGTTCGATAACAACAGTTTCGTTAGAAATGTTGTCCGATAACAACATTTTCTACAGATATGTTGTTCGATAACAACATTTTCTACAGAAATGTTGTTCGATAACAACATTTTCTATAGAAATGTTGTTCGATAACAACATTTTCTGTAGAAATGCTGTCAGATAAAAACATTTTCTATAGAACTGTTGTCCGATAAAAACATTTTCTATAGAAATGTTGTCAGAAGACCACACTTTCTATTAAAATTTTGTCCGATAACAACATTTTCTATAGAAATGTTGTCCGATAGCAACATTTTCTACAAAAATGTTCGATAACAAAATTTTCTGCAGAAATGTTGTCCAATATCACAATTTTCTATAGAAATGTTGTTCGATAACAACATTTTCTATAGAAATGTTGTCAGATAACAACATTTTCTATAGAAGTGTTGTCCGATAACAACATTTTATATAGAAATATTGTCCGATAGGAAAATTTTCTGTAGAAATGTTGTCCGATAACAACATTTTCTATAGAAATGTTGTCCGATAACAACATTTTCTATAGAAATGTTGTCCGATAACAACATTTTCTATAGAAATGTTGTCCGATAACAACGTTTTCTATAGAAATGTTGTCCGATAACAACATTTTCTATAGAAATGTTGTCCGATAACAATATTTACTATAGAAGTGTTGTCCAATAACAAAATTTTTTATAGAAGTGTTTCTGATAAGAACATTTTTTATAGAAATGTTGTCCAATATCAAATATTTTTTATAGAAATGTTGTCCAATATCACAATTTTCTATAGAAATGTTGTCCAATATCACAATCTTCTATAGAAATGTTTTTCGATAACAATTTTTTCTATAGAAATGTTGTTCGATAACAACATTTTCTACAAAAATGTTGTCCGATAACAACATTTTCTAGAGAAATGTTGTCCGATAACAACATTTTCTATAGAAATGTTGTTCGATAACAACATTTTCTATAGAAATGTTGTTCGATAACAACATTTTCTATAGAAATGTTGTTCGATAACAACATTTTCTATAGAAATGTTGTTCGATAACAATATTTTCTATAGAAATGTTGTCCGAAAACATCATTTTCTACAGAAATGTTGCCCAATAATATTTTCTACAGATATGTTGTTCAATAACAACATTTTCGATAGAAAAATTTTTCGAAAACAATATTTTCTATAGAAATGTTGTCCGAGAAAAACATTTTCTATAGAAATGTTGTTCGACGACAAACTTTTTATAGAAATGTTGTTCGATAACTCACTTTGGCAGTTTTGTTGAGATGTGTGTTTTACTTACTATTTGTATGTTAGTAAAGCTTAATCTCATATTTGTTGTTTTCAAATTTAAAAACAACAAGTTTAAAGTGGGTGTAGTTAATATTGATTACTTTCGGGGATGGCAGAGAAGACTAGTTTCGTCCAACGCCACTTGGACTCATCAGTTCTCTTAGTTCTTTGTATTGAAACAAAGAACCCTTCCCCAATTTTATGACGACTCGAGCTCAAGAATAAGTGTGACTGATGAATTCGTTTAAATGCGAATTCAACCGAAACACCTAAAAATTCTCGTAGCCGCATATGTAAACCAAATTAACTACTCCCACTGTCATGTGTCTCCACATTGCAGAGAATGCACATAACTATTTTGATAGTTGTCGAAAAATAACAACAACCAATCGTCCACCAACAACCAATCTCCCCTAGGGGGAGCCTGTAACCCCTATAGGGCGCGTCCCCAGGTGGCGGATAGGGGAATGCTTCCCAGATATGGGTGGTAGGACGGAAATCAAATACGTCCCGCGGACCAACAGGTAGCTGCGTCTGTCTTACAATAAGCGGCAGCAAACGGCGTCTGTACTCCATTGGAGCGGCTGAATATGTAGATGGAAAACTTTAAACCCTTCAGAAGGAAACGGGAAACCACTGAAGTAATTTTCCTTGAAAATCATACAAATGAATAACACATCGCAGAATGAATGGCCCTCAGTCTCCGGCGAAAGGAGGGTGCTAAGAATCCCCGGAGGTAAAACAAAACAAAAACTAAATATTGGAACATGGAATGTAAGAAGCCTATATGAAACTGGAAAACTCAACAATGCTGTATGTGAAATGAATAGATTAAACATGGACATACTTGGAGTCAGCGAAACTTGGTGGACAGACTCTGGTGATTTTAGATTTGAAAACACAAAAGTATACCACTCCGGAAACCTAAACGGTGTACATAGAAAAGGCGTGGGTATTATAATGAAGAATCATATAGCTAATTGCGAAGCTGGATATGTCCCAATGTCTGAAAGAACAATGTTGGTAAAAATAAATGGAAAACCAATAAACATGAATATAATTCAAGTCTATGCGCCCACATGTGATGGAAGTTCAGATGAAGTTGAACAATTTTACGACGAAATAGGAAAACTTTTGAAAATGACAAAACCCCACGAATTAACCATCATACAGGGTGATTTCAATGCCAAAGTTGGCAATGAACATGTAACTGGCGTCACAGGAAAGCATGGATTGGGGGAGAGAAACGAAAGGGGAAATAGACTTGTACAGTTCTGCCAAGAACACAACTTTGTAATATCAAATACACTATTTCAACTCCATCCAAGAAGATTATATACATGGAAATCCCCACGGGACCATATAAATAATGTGGTTCGTAATCAAATAGATTATATTCTGATTAACAGACGTTTTAGCTCCTGTATAACAAAATGCTCTACATATCCTGGAGCGGAGATACCATCAGATCACAACCTTCTTATGGCAAATGTTCGGACAAAGCTGGCAACAATTAGACGTAAAAAGAATGTACCGAAACCCGATATCAATAAATTAAGCAATCCCATAATTAGACGAGCAGTTGCGGACACTATTAACTCCGACCTCAGAATAATCCAGCAAGATGGTATAGAAACGGTATGGAATGATGTTAAGGATATTATCAAAAATACTATCAGAAATACTTTAAAAAAGGATCCAGCCCCAAAATATGAAGAGTGGATGACTGATGAAATCAGAGAACTTCGATTAGAACGGAAAAAATTCAAAAACGTAAACTTTGAAAGATATTGGGAAGTCAATAAAGAAATAAGAATCGCAACGCGCATCGCTAAAAATGAACAAATCAAACGTAAATGTGAAGAAATTGAAGCCCTGCAAACACTCCACGACGACTTTAATTTGCACAAAAAGCTGAAAGAAACAGCCGGAATATACAGAAGAAAACCGCCAAATATACTCTTTGACGATAACAACCAACCCGTTTTTGAAATCTCAAAACAAAAGCAAGTATGGAAGGAATACATATCAAAATTGTTTACAGATCAGAACAGATCAGACTATAATCGCAATGAAAATTCCCTTGAAAGTGAAAATCCTATTACCAAAGAAGAAGTCGTCTATGCAATAAAAACCCTGAAGGACAGAAAAGCTGTGGGACCAGACGAAATTCCCGCTGAATTGCTCAAATTAATAGATGAAAATAATATACAACTGTTTGTGAAACTCTTCAACGATATATACGACACAGGACAATATCCACGAGATTGGCTGAAATCTACATTTGTTCCCATACCAAAGAAAGCAAACGCCAGGAATTGCAACGATTATAGAATAATTAGTCTAATGAGTCACGCCTTAAAAATTTTTTTACGTATTATTCACAAAAGAATATACACTAAATGTGAAGCAGCAATGGGAGAAACCCAATTTGGATTTAAGGAGGGAATGGGAACCCGGGAAGCACTGCTTGGTGTTCAAGTGCTCATCCAGAAGTGTCGCGATGTCCAAAAAGACATATTTATTTGTTTCGTGGACTACGAAAAGGCATTTGACACAGTTCGACACGACAAACTGGTTGAAATTTTAACATCAATAGGTATTGAACCCAAAGAACTAAGATGCATAAAAAATCTTTACTGGAACCAGACAGCATCAGTAGAAGTATCCGGTGAAACATCCGATGAAATAACAATATCCAAAGGTGTTCGACAGGGGTGTATACTCTCACCATTATTATTTAATATATATGCGGAACAGATTTTTCGAGAGTGTGTAGAAGGAAAGAGGATTGGAATAAAAATACATGGGCAATTCATTAACAATATACGATACGCTGATGACACAATGATAGTAGCGAGCTCTTTAGGTGGCCTCCAAAATCTCCTTAATTCTCTCAACGAAACAAGTAATTCGTACGGATTACATATTAATCTCAATAAGACAAAATTTATGATCATTAGTAAAAGTAACAATGTTTACGACTCCTCACTAAAAATCAGTGAATCAGAAATAGAGAGAGTAAAATCGTATAAATACTTGGGAGTGCAATTAAATGAGCAATGGGAGTCTTCTAAAGAAATAAGATGTCGGATAGAAATGGCGAGAGAAGCGTTTCTCAAGTACAAAAAAGTACTAAACAGCCACGACATCAATATTGAACTTAAAAAACGGTTTATCAAATGCTATGTATGGTCAGTTCTATTATACGGTGCTGAAACATGGACTGTAAAATCAGCAGACGAGAAGAAACTGGAAGCTTTTGAAATGTGGACATACCGACGTGTGCTCAAAATTCCATGGACCGATCGAGTGTCAAATACCGAAGTCTTAAGAAGAATTAATGAACAACGACAGTTAATGAAAACCATCAAAACCCGAAAAATTTCTTATTTGGGACATTTGATGAGGAACAATAAATATAAGATACTGCAGATAATTCTCAAATCCCAAGTTGAAGGAAGACGTTGTAGAGGTCGAAGAGAACTGTCCTGGCTAAAAAATATTCAAGACTGGACCGGATACCGTGATGAACTCAGTCTTCTTACAGCAGCTAAAAACAGACAACTATCGCTTTCCACATAAAATAAATATTTCCAATAAGAATGTAACAAAATGTATGATCGCTTAACATCCGAACAACGGATATGCAAATAAAGAAGAAGAAGTTGTCACTTTGGGTATACTAATATACAGAACAGCTGATGTCTTACATGTGAAAAAGCAGATGGTCTGATGGAGGCCTAAGCGAACAACCATACTCACATACATGAGGGAAGATAAATACAATTGGACAAGCACACTAATGACGTAATTACAACAACAAACAAATGCAAGAAATAAGAAATGGACACTAAACGATAATTACATGATTATGGAGAACAAACAAAAGCACATTAATAAAAGGCAAAGTAAGAACTAGAATGATGAAGAGAATTCTACATGGTAGTTGTTGTTGCTTAAATAAAGTAACTGAGTAATAAAAACTTTACGTTACAATTCAAATTTTTAAATTAACGGAAATTAAACTAAATTAACTTAAACCTATCAGTTACATTCGTAACAGTACCCAGCAAAAAGTTTGCATCCACGGATGCAGTAGAATCACTACAAGTGTACAGTACATTTGCTGTTGGAGCACATCTTTTCCTATGAATTCACTTATGAATTTTACAAGAGAGCGCGCAGCTAGGATGCACTCCATTTTGCTTCCACGGCACACAGCTAGGATGCACTCTGTTTTCGATCCAAATCACAACTTTTTATGTAGTATTTTGGATTGAATTTAAGGGCACTCTTCGGATTGTGTTTTTAATCAATCCAAATATGCAGTAAAAATGCAAGCTATTGCGAAATATCGCAGAATAAATAAAATGCATTTATTATTTGTATAAAACAAGAATGCAAAGAACTTTATTAAACACAAATTAAAAAAGTTTCCATTAAATTCAATCACATTTGAGTTTACTTTCTCCGTTTTCCAATTAATCCAAGCGCATCTGATTTTGCTTCATCATACTAAAGGTTTTTATATTGACTTCCCATCACTAGTTCAGCTTTCGACATGGACTCCAACTGCACTTCACTCCATTAACAATTTCCGTCTCGTGAATTACAGCAAAAATGTTTGCAACTTCAGTTTTTATTTCTTTATTTTATAACAAATTCTCCGAAATGTATACACTCTTGTTTATCTTATGAAGAAATGTGTAGGGATCAAACAACTGTTTTTTCTGTAGGGATCTCTACAGCAACTACTTATAAAATGTATCGAACGGAGTGCATTTCTTATAACTCTGTTGGACTACATCGAAAGATGTTGTGAAATCATACCTCCAATTGCACAACTTCCAAAATTTTTTGCTGGGTATGTTCCAGAACTGCAAGAATCTACTAATTTTTACTATTTTTTCCGATAACACAAAGGAAAAAATGTTATCGTAGTAAAAAAGGGTAGCTTCTTGCAGGTTCTGGAACAGAGCAAATATTTTTTTATAGAGGGATTTGACACTTCATATTCGAACAGCTGGTGCGATATCACTACCTTTATAATTGTGCCATTATAGGGCCAAACCTATAAAGTGGGGTACACACGATCAGTTTTGACTGTCAATTTTGCTCAAATAATCGGTTGCTTGCCAGTGTGGCCATTCACTTTTGTCAGTCATCAGGCAACCACTAAGGCCGCCATCAGACCATCTGCTTTTTCACATGTATGTTGTCACTTTGGGTATACTAATATACAGAACAGCTGATGTCATACATGTGAAAAAGCAGATGGTCTGATGGCGGCCTAAATATTACATGATTACATGTTGAAAACCAAATTTACAAAAAAAAAAAAGTCAAAATACAGATGATTGCCACTTCTACCTTCTATAAATGTGCCTTAAAGTCCATTTAGACTACGCTGGATTTAGCAATTATCTGGTTTTATTTGACATATGTGGTCTGTTCCAGTACTGCACATTTCTACACATTTTTACTATTTTTTTCGATAACATAAAGGAAAAATCGGTTATCGGAGTAAAAATGTGTAGAAATGTGTAGTACTGGAACAGACCAATTTTGTATGAAAATGACATCTTAAATCCACTGGATTTGCTAAATCCAGCATAGTCTAAATCAGACATTAATCTCACTTATTTTTACAAAAATGTCAAAAAATGATGGACAGCTGGGAGACAAACGACAAATGTATGTAGTATGTGTTAGCAAGTCAGAGTTGTATCTGTCTGGTGTAAACGCCATGTAAAGGGGGTGGGGGCGGTCTAGCGTATGTATGCTGGCAACACTCGTACGTTCAATGGATCGTGGAACAAAATACTAAAAACACGTTTATACTGATGTTTATTTTTTTATAAGGGCTCTATATTGATGAGTTTTTGACAGATGTTTTCATACATTTTGCGTCAAATGGAATCGAGATACACCAGTTATCATTTTGCTAAGCGTTAGTGTAAAAAAACTTAAGGTGAAATGTTTGTAACAACAAATTTACATTAAAGGTGTTTTAAAAAAATAATTTGTCAACTCCATAGAATATCTGTCGAATAGTATAATATGCTCTTTATATTATAGCCTTTTGCAGGGTTAAACTTCTTAATGAGGATTTATTTGAAGTATACGACAAAGGAATTGACACTTGAAACCCAGTGGGTTTGTTAAATCCTCTTATATATAAACGTACTATAAGAAGTATTTTTCGCAAAATTCGTGTGCTAGAGATAAATTAATTATTAGACTCCTAAAAAATATTCCACGTTTACTGGTCCTTTAGACCCTAACCCTGTATTTACACATGATAGGACAGTTGAGTTCAGACAACTTCCAAAACAGTTGTAAAATTATGAATAAAAATCATCGATTTCTTTTTGGTTTCCATCACATGTTTTGATATTGTTGATGTTCTTATGTTTTCAACACATTTCAATTATTGTCTTAATTATTTTTACAATAATGTCCAAAATTTGTTAACCCTACTGTCTGTCAAAAAATGATGGACAGCTGGGAGACAAACGACAAATGTCTGTATGTGTTAGTAACTCAGAGATGTATTCTGAGAGAAATTGTCTTGTGTAAAAGCCTAGTAAATAATATATTTAATTTTAAGAATATATTGGTCTGTTCCAGTACAGCAAGAATATACTAAGTTTTACTATTTTTTCGATGACATAAAGGGAAAAAATGTTATCGTAGTAAAAAGTGGTAGCTTCTTGCAGGTTCTAGAACAGAGCACTTGTTTATTATTCTGATTACACCTGAACATAAAGTAAAAGAGTAAATGTCCCAAGTTGTTAATTTGTCTAATTTTCCACACCTTTCGGATTACAAATTTGTATGGTAATCGTAATGTTAACAACATCAATAATCCATGAGGTAACAATAACAGACATTGCATGTTGTTAATTTTTTATTATTTAGTTATGACGTCGATCATACCAACTGGCTTTCTATGAATCAGTTGTGAACGACTAACCTGCTAGAATGGTAGCCGGTTATTTCTGTTATTGGCCATGCACTTGAAATTGAAGCGTGACAACTTAACTTAAACCGTTTAACGACGTAATGCATGTCAGAACAGCATGTCTTAGTATTGCGGTTTAATGTGTTGCGATGTTTTGCTACCTAAATTGGGAGGAATTGATATGAATTTAATTGGTTTTAGTACTTATTTTGAAATGTAAAATTACCTAGAAGATGTGAAAAAAATTTGCTTCTCAAAAGGTGGAAGTTAAAAGTGAATGACATGTTAAAATTGCTTAAATTAATCTCATTAAGTGGAGATATTTCATCGCAAAAAATATATTTATTTATATATTATTGTATATAAAAATATATACAACAAAAAATAAATTGTTTAATTAAAGTGTGTGAAAAAAATTCGGCACATCATTAATGGGATTAATTTTGAGTGTTTGATAGGTTATTGTCAGTTCATTTTTTTTTTTGAAGCACGATTCGTGCCAGAAAAGTTATTTTTGCAAATATCATTCTTCCGCACTAATCGGCAAATGTTAAAGATTTCAAAACAGATTTGCTGGTTGCAATAAAAAATGTTATTCTTTTTACTGTTTTCACAACTTTTTGTTTTGTATTTGAAATGATGGTTTTGCAGAAAATATGATGGATGAGTTTCGTTTTGTTCTTGTTGGTTACTAATTAATTAATTGTGGCTAAAGATTTTTGACAAAAAATGTCAGATTAAACTTTGAGATGTTTACTTAAATTGTAAGATCTGTGTTTGAGCGTCAATTTGATGGGTGCAATGAGCTTCGAATCGGAAATTAATTTTTATTTGAAATGTTTATCTAATTATGCTAATAAAAGTAAATAGTTGCAAATCGATGATTTCACATATGGACAATTCTGGTAATCGAAAAAAACACTAATTGTGGATTTTTCAATCATCCATGAACGTGAGAGATCATTCAGCAGTTGTTCGATAACAACGGTTTCGTTAGAAATGTTGTCCGACAACTACATTTTCTATAGAAATGTTGTTCGATAATATTTTCTATAGAAATTTTGTTCGATAACAAAATTTTCTATAGAAATGCTGTCAAATAACAACATGTTATCTAGAAATATTGTCCGATAACAACATGTTCTATAGATATGTTGTCCGATAACAATATTTTCTATGGAAATGTTGTCCGATAACGACATTTTCTGTATAAATGTTGTCCGATAACAACATTTTCTAAAGAAATGTTGTCCGATATCACAATTTTCTATAGAAATGTTGTTCGATAACAACATTTTCTATAGAAATGTTGTCCGATAACAACATTTTCTATAGAAATGTTGTCCGATAACAACATTTTCTATAGAAATGTTGTCCGATAACAACATTTTCTATAGAAATGTTTGCTCTGTTCCAGAACCTGCAAGAAGCTACTATTTTTTACTACGATAGCATTTTTCCCTTAATGTTATCGGAAAAAATAGTAAAAATTAGTAGATTCTTGCAGTTCTGGAACAAACCAACATTTTCTATAGCAAAATTTCTATAGAAATATTGTCCGGCAACAACATTTTCTATAGAAATGTTGTCCGATAACAACATTTTGTATAGAAGTGTTTTCCGATAACAACATTTTCTATAGAAATGTTGTTCGCTAACAACTTTTTCTATAAAAATTTTTCCGACGACATCATTTTCTATAAAGATGTTGTCCTATAACAACATTTTTTATAAAAAAGTGGTCCGATAACAACTTTTTCTATAAAAATGTTGTCTGATAACAACATTTTCCATAGTAATGTTGTCCGATATCACAATTTTCTATAGAATATTGTTCGATAACAACATTTTCTATAGAAATGTTGTCCGATAACAACATTTTCTATAGAAATGTTGTCCGATAACAACATTTTCTATAGGAATGTTGTCCGATAACAAAATTTTCTATAGAAAAGTTGTCCGATAACAACATTTTCTATAGAAATGTTGTGCGATAACAACATGTTCTATAGAAATGTTGTTCGATAACAACATTTGCTATAGAAATGTTGCCTGAAAAAAAACCAATTAAAAGCCGATCTATAAAATACTTTGTAATTAACTGCTCATTAAATACTTTTTAATTAGTCAATCTTATTTATATTTCAATAAAATATAATTTGTTACAACTTACTTTCATCACCCAAGTGGAGGATTTGGATGTGTGATAAAAAACTGTCAACATCACTTCGTAATCCAGAAGCAAAACATACAGACCACGCAATACGTCACAACCAACTGATATTTATTCAAACAGTTATAAATTTTTAATAAGGCTGGCTGGCTGACTGACTTCCAGACGACAGTTGTCGGCAGCAGCAGTAGCAAAAAATTGTGTTTTTAATTTATAAAACGCACGTCGTTGAAATATTTAATTAATTACCATACATGAATTTAAACAACCAACTATTTGCTGTTGTCATTTGTCACCACTTTACTTGTCATCATGAGAAGTATTTTAGTTCTTCTTATACAGGCGAGAGAAAAAAAGAGGGTGGGTTTAGAAGGGAAAGGATGTTTTTTAACGACTTTTTCTAGGCTAACCTCTGACCATTAAAAGTAGATTTTTTAAAAAAAATTTTCTGAGCTAAGCTTTGACCAATAAAAGTTGATTATTTAAAGAATTTTTCTGAGCTAACCTTTGACCAATAAAAGTTGATTTTTTAAAGAATTTTTCTGAGCTAACCTCTGACGAATAAAAGTTGATTTTTTAAAGAATTTTTCTGAGCTAACCTCTGACCAATAAAAGTTGATTTTTTAAAGAATTTTTCTGAGCTAACCTGTGGCCAATAAAAGTTGATTTTTTAAAAAAGTTTTCTGAGCTAACCTCTGACCAATAAAAGTTGATTTTTTAAAGAATTTTTCTGGGCTAACCTCTGACCAATAAAAGTTGATTTTTTAAAGAATTTCTCTGAGCTAACCTCTGACTAATAAAAGTTGATTTTTTAACGAATTTTTCTGAGCTAACCTCTGACCACTAAAAGTTGATTTTTAAAGAATTTCTCTGAGCTAACCTCTGACTAATAAAAGTTGATTTTTTAACGAATTTTTCTGAGCTAACCTCTGACCAATAAAAGTTGATTTTTTAAAGAACTTTTCTGAGCTAACCTCTGACCAATAAAAATTGATTTTTTAAAGAATTTTTCTGATCTAACCTCTTACCAATAAAAGTTGATTATTTTTAAGGATTTTTCTGGATTCTTCTGTGGTATCTTCTGACCCTTATATACCCTTAACTTATCGTGCCTCCCCCTCATATTGATTTACATTAAATGTGCAAAAAACAAACTTTATACCCCATAACCGTTATTGTTGTTGTAATACTGGCTTTTGATCGATGATAACGCTATGGGGATGACAGCCGCATTGTTTTGGTGCCCTGTCAATTTGTTGAAATTGATAAGCATTTAACGTTCGCAGCACTTTTTCCCCCTAAAAGAATTGTTGCTCATTGTTCTTCTTTACCGTGGTTTCAACTTTTTTTCTTACGTCTACTTCTAGCTGCTAATCAGATGGAGAAAGAGGCGAGTGTGTAGCACTGCCAGTGGAACTCAGAATAAACGCAATCACGTCACAATTGTAGACTGAAGAATAAAATCACCAAAAAAATCAAAAATCCGCAAAAGACAAGTGTGTGTGGCGGGTGAAGCATAACTACCGGCAACTTTGAAAGGCAAGCAGCGGATAGATGATTTTGCTATCCATCCAAAAAGATGTCTTTCCGTGGACATGTGTGCGTGTGTGTATAAGTGAGTGTATAGAATATTGAGATCTATAAAAATAATCACATTCAGAATATATTTTCTAGTATTCTGCTTTGCGATCGGCATTGGATTGGGAAGAAGACGACAACGGATTCTATAGCACAGTAATGCAGCGGTAGTGTTCAGTCGTTGCTTGTTGGGCGAAGGACGCGTTTGTGCAAAAAGTTGAAGAACAAAGAAAAAAAAATAATCAAAACGAAATTATAACGGATTAAAAAGAGAAAAATAATTAAAAAATATTAAAAGTAAAAAATAAAAAAAAAATAATTAAAAAAATAAAAATCAACAAATTTATTTTGTTATTATCTAAAATAAAAGTAAGTCAATCCGAGGTGTGGAAACTAAAAATTATGTGCATTGTGCAATGTGGCTCTAAAAAACAGCGTTCAAACCTAATGTGTTAAAAAAAATTAAAAAAAAATTCTCAACAAAATTGCATTTTATTGGTCCGAAAAATTCTTAAAATCACTTTTCATTGGCCAGAGGTTAGGACAGAAAACTGTGTTAAAATCAACTTTTATTGACCGGATGTTAGCTCAGAAAAATTCCTTAAAAGTCGCATTTTATTGGCCGGAGGTAAGCTCAGGAAAAATTCTTTAAAAAATCAACTTTTATTGGCCGAAGGTTAGCCCAGAAAAATTCTTGGAAAAATCAACTTTTATTGGTCAGAGGTTAGCTCAGAAAAATTCTTGAAAAAATCAACTTTTATTGGCCGAAGGTTAGCCCAGAAAATTTTTTTAAAAAATCAACTTTTTTTGGTCAGAGGTTAGCTCAGAAAAATTCTTTAAAAATCAAATTTTATTGGTCAGAGGTTAGGTCAGAAAAAATCTTGAAAAAATTAACTTTTATTGGTCAGAGGTTAGCTCAGAAAAATTCTTTGAAAAATCAACTTTTATTGGCCGGAGGATAGCTCAGAAAAATTCTTTAAAAAATCAACTTTTATTGGCCGGAGGTTAGCCCAGAAAAATTCTTAAAAAGTCACCTTTTATTGGTCAGAGGTTAGCTCAGAAAAATTCTTTAAAAAATCAACTTTTATTGGCCGGAGGTTAGCTCAGAAAAATTATTTAAAAAATCAACTTTTATTGGCCGGAAGTTAGCTCAGAAAAATTCCTTAAAAGTCGCATTTTATTGGCCGGAGGTAAGCTCTGGAAAAATTCTTAAAAAATCAACTTTTATTGGCCGAAGGTTAGCCCAGAAAAATTCTTTAAAAAATCAAATTTTATTGGCTAGAGGTTAGCTCAGAAAAATTCTTTAAAAAAACAATTTTTATTGGTCAAAGGTTAGCTCAGAAAAATTCCTTAAAAAATCAACTTTTATTGGTCAGAGGTTAGCTCAGAAAAATTCTTTAAATAATCAACTTTTATTGGTCAGAGGTTAGCTCAGAAAAATTCTTCAAAAAATCAATTTTTATTGGTCAGAGGTTAGCTCAGAAAAATTCTTTAAAAAATCAACTTTTATTGGCCGGAGGTTAGCACAGAAAAATTCTTTAAATAATCAACTTTTATTGGCCGGAGGTTAGCTCAGAAAAATTCTTCAAAAAATCAATTTTTGTTGGTCTGAGGTTAGCTCAGAAAAATTCTTTAAATAATCAACTTTTATTGGTCAGAGGTTAGCCCAGAAAAATTCGTCAAAAAATCAATTTTTATTGGTCTGAGGTTAGCTCAGAAAAATTCTTTAGAAAATCAATTTTTATTGGTCAGAGGTTAGCTCAGAAAAATTCTTTAAAAAATTATTTTTTATTGGTCAGAGGTTAGCTCAGAAAAATTCTTTAAATAATCAACTTTTATTGGTCAGAGGTTAGCTCAGAAAAATTCTTCAAAAAATCAATTTTTATTGGTCAGAGGTTAGCTCAGAAAAATTCTTTAAAAAATCAACTTTTATTGGCCGGAGGTTAGCACAGAAAAATTCTTTAAATAATCAACTTTTATTGGCCGGAGGTTAGCTCAGAAAAATTCTTCAAAAAATCAACTTTTGTTGGTCAGAGGTTAGCTCAGAAAAATTATTTAAAAAATCAACTTTTATTGGTCAGAGGTTAGCTCAGAAAAATTAAAGAAAAATTCTTTAAAAAATCAACTTTTATTGGTCAGAGGTTAGCTCAGAAAAATTCTTTAAAAAATCAACTTTTATTGGTCAGAGGTTAGCTCAGAAAAATTCTTAAAAAAAATCAACTTTTATTGGTCAGAGGTTAGCTCAAAAAAATTCTTGAAAAAATCAACTTTTATTGGTCAGAGGTAAGGTCAGAAAAATTCTTAAAAAAATCAACTTTTATTGGTCAGAGGTTAGCTCAGAAAAATTCTTAAAAAAATCAACTTTTATTGGTCAGAGGTAATTTTTTTTTTTGGTCAGAGGTTAGCTCAGAAAAATTCTTAAAAAAAATCAACTTTTATTGGTCAGAGGTTAGCTCAGAAAAATTCTTTAAAAAATCAACTTTTATTGGTCAGAGGTTAGCTCAGAAAAATTCTTAAAAAAATCAACTTTTATTGGTCAGAGGTTAGCTCAGAAAAATTCTTTAAAAAATCAAATTTTATTGGTCAGAGGTTAGCTCAGAAAATTTCCTTAAAAAATCAACTTTTATTGGTCAGAGGTTAGCTCAGAAAAATTCTTTAAAAAAATCTGCTTTTATTGGTCAGAGGTTAGCTCAGAAAAATTCTTTAAAAAATCAACTTTTATTGGCCGGAGGTTAGCACAGAAAAATTCTTAAAAAAATCAACTTTTGTTGGTTAGAGCTTAGGTCAGAAAAATTCTTTAAAAAATTAACTTTTACTGGTCAGAGGTTAGCTCAGAAAAATTCTTTAAAAAATCAACTTTTATTGGCCAGAGGTAAGATCAGAAAAATTCTTTAAAAAATCAACTTTTATTGGTCAGAGGTTAGCTCAGAAAAATTCCTTAAAAAATCAACTTTTATTGATCAGAGGTTAGCTCAGAAAAATTCTTTAAAAAATCAACTTTTATTAGTTCGAGGTTAGATCAGAAAAAATCTTAAAAAATCAAATTTTATTGGTCAGATGATAGCTCAGAAAAATTCTTTAAAAAATCAACTTTTTTTGGTCAGAGGTTACCTCAGAAAAATTATTTTTATTAGTCACAAGTTAGCTCAGAAAATTCTTTAAAAAATCACCATTTAAAACCATCATTAGCTCCAACGTAATAAATTAAAACCATTGTTTTTATTATTTTTTTTTTTTTCTAGAACTATTCGCCCATTTTTATAACTACTAACAAGCTTCTGTTAAATGCTGAAATTAACATTAACATGTTAAATCAATATTAACAAACAAAAAAAAAAAACAAAACAAACAGCACGCCATGTAAACAAAAGTCAAATAAAACAACAATAATAACAAACTATTGCCTGAACAAAACTGCGTGAAGATGCGAATATTTGAATATTTTTTGCTTATTTACAAAATTTGTTTTGATTATAATAACCTTCAGATTAGAAATTATCGTCATTTCCATTGTGTTGAAGGAATAGAGAGGGAGAACCGTTAGATCATTTAAACTGGTTTTATGAAATATTATATATTAATTAATATTCAAATATTGGATGCATACATTTATCGTGAAAGTGCATAGGCAAAGTCTGCGCAAAATGTATGTATGTATGTATATAAGTTTCCATTTCTTGGTGGAATATTTTGAAATTAGATCAAAATTTGTTTTATTTTCCTCTTAAAAATGTAAAAACATTATTAAAAACAAAAGACTTAAGAAACAAACACGAGGAATGATTTCAACCGTTGTAGAATGAAGTTTGTTGCTTAAGTCATTGGAATATTTCTGCTCAGCATGGTAACAACATTTTCTAAAGGAAACGTGTCCGATAACAACAGTTTCTATTAGGAAGGTTGTCCGATAACAACTTTTTCCATAGAAAAGCTGTCCGATAACAATTTTTTTCTATAGAAAAGTTTTCTGATAAAAACTTCTTCTATAGATAAGTTGTCCGATAACAACTTTTTCTATAAAAAAGTTGTCCGATAACAACTTTTTCTATAGGAATGTTGTCCGATAACAACTTTTTTATAGAAAAATTGTCCGATAACAAATTTTCTATAGAAAAGTTGTCTGATAACAACTTTTTCTATAGAAACGTTGTCCGATAACAACATTTTCTATAGAAAAGTTGTCCGATAACAAAGTTGTCCGATAACAACTTTTTCTATAGAAAAGTTGTCCGATAACAACTGTTTTATAGAAAAGTTGTCCGATAACAACTTTTCCTATAGAAACGTTGTCCGACAACAACTCTTCCTATAGAAAAGTTGTCCGATAAGAACTATTTTTATTGAAAAGTTGTCCGATAACAATCTTTTCTATAGAAAAGTTGTCCGATAACAACCTTTTCTATAGAAAAGTTGTCCAATAACAACCTTTTCTATAGAAGTTGTCCGATAGAATAGAAATAGAAGTTGTCCCATAACAACTTTTTCTATAGAAAAGTTGTCCGATAACAATTTCTTCTATAGAAAAGAGGTTCGATAATATATTTTTCCATAGAAAAGTTGTCCGATAGCAACTTTTTCTATTGAAAAGTTGTCCGATAACATCTTTCTCTATAGAAAAGAGGTTCGATAATATATTTTTCCATAGAAAAGTTGTCCGATAAAACTTTTTTTTTATAGAAAAGTTGTCCGATAACAACTTTTTCTATTGGAACGTTGTCCGATTACAACTTTTTCTATAGAAAAGCTGTCCGATAACAACTTTTTCTACAGAAAAGTTATCCGATAACAACTTTTTCTATAGGAAGTTGTCTGATAACAACTTTTGCTATAGAAAAGTTGTCCGATAACAACTTTTTCTATAGAAAAGTTTTCTGATAACAACTTTTTCTATAGGAAAGTTGTCCGATAACAACTTTTTCTATAGAAGAGTTGTCCGATAACAACTTTTTCTATAGAAAAGTTGTCCGATAACAATTTTTCTGTAGAAAAGTTGTCCGATAACAATTTTTCTGTAGAAAAGTTGTCCGATAACAATTTTTCTGTAGAAAAGTTGTCCGATAACAACTTTTTTCTATTGAAAAGTTGTCCAATAACAACTTTTTTCTATTGAAAATTTGTCCAATAACAACTTTTTTCTATTGAAAAGTTGTCCGATAGCAACTTGTTCTATTGAAAAGTTGTCCGATAACAACTTTTTCTATAGAAAAGTTGTCCTATAACAACTTTTTTTTATAGAAAAGTTGTGCGATAACATCTGTTTCTATAGAAAAGGTGCCCGACAACAACTTTTCCATTGAAAAGTTGTGCGATAACAACTTTTTCCATAAAAAAGTTGTCCGATAACACCTGTTTCTATAGAAAAGTTGTCCGACAACATCTGTTTCTATAGAAAAGTTGTCCGATAACAACTTTTTCTATAGAAAAGCTGTCCGATAACAACTTGTCCGATAACAACTTGTCCGATAACAACTTTTTCTATAGAAAAGTTGTCCGATAACAACTTTTTCTATAGAAAAGTTGTCCGATAACAACTTTTTCTATAGAAAAGTTGTCCGATAACAACTTTTTCTATAGAAAAGTTGTCCGATAACAACTTTTTCTATAGAAAAGTTGTCCGATAACAACTGTTTCTATAGAAAAGTTGTCCGATAACAACTTTTTCTATAGAAAAGTTGTCCGATGACAACTTATCCATGTTATCCAAATCGCTAATTATCTGTTACCCGCATTATCCATAAGCTCTTAATTGCTTTATACACATTCTCAAAATGAAGTTTCCTCTTTATCCACTTTATCTTTTTTGTCATCATGCAATATTTCCATAGTTCCTCATTTAATTAGAATTTCATTCATTCTATCGATAATTGACATATCGCCTGAATGAATGAAGTTTTTTTGTTTGTTTAAAAAAAAAAAACAACAAATCGAAACATAAAAGCAATTATTTTGAACACGATTTGGGAGAATTAAAGAAAACAAATACTACAATTTCCTTGTATAAAAAAGTTACAAAAATTTTATTTGTATTCACAAAGTATTAAAATGACAACAACAATATCAGATATAAGTTGTGTTTCAATTTAATGACATAACAAAGAAATTCTTGAGAAGTTGCTGAAGCAATTGATTTGAAACAAACACCGATATTAAATCTTCATATTTTTTGGCAAATATTAGTGTCTTTTGTTTTGTCTCCACTTCCTAATATAGGCATTTTGTTTTGAAATTTAAAAATTATAATTAAGTTAAGAAGAATTTAACAAATGAGTTCGATAACCTTTTAAATGGCCAAGTCGCTAATAATTTATTTTCTTTATTCTTCTTCTATCTACTTTTATTTTCAAAGAAAACGAAATGCTTTTTCGAAATATATTTCCAATTCTGTTGTACTGCGCATTTTTCGATGTCCAATTTCTTCAAGCCCAAAGAACAGCGCTCGATACTAATTTGGGTGGTTTGGTGAGCCTAATACGCCCTTTAATTTTAAATGTAATGGGAAGATCCGGTGATGTTCCCAGCAATGTGGATCTGCATAGAAGGAGAGGGGTGAGTGGGGAATATTAGGTCTATCCAAATGCTTAGATATTTAAAGTACGTGCATTTATATTCATAATTTCCCCTTTCCTTTAGAAAACCCAACATTCCGATAAACGTTCCAGATCAACCAAAGAATTTTGTGATGTCAAGGGACCGGGAAAACGTAGCCCACAGCCACCTACCTCGGTACATCGCCTACGACCTGGCGATATTGATATTATTGCCGCCATGGGCGATTCTTTAACAGCTGGTAATGGTGTTATAGCCAATAATTTAATGCAAGTTATACATGAGAACAGAGGTGTGGTTTGGTCAATTGGAGGACTGGGAAATTGGCGTCAATATGTGACCATACCTAATCTTCTCAAGGAATATAATCCAAATCTATATGGTTATTCGCTCAAGGATGGTTTGGGACGTGACAGGACATCAAGGTATGTTGAATAAAAAGGCCAAACACAACTCAAAAAAAATAGTTCTAATATTCTTCGTTTTCAGATTCAATGTTGCCGAATTGGGCGCCATGTCACGTGACATGCCCTATATGGCCAAGGTTTTGGTTGCCCGCATGTCACATGATCCCAATGTCAATATGACGCATCACTGGAAGCTCATAACCATGTTGATTGGTAATAATGATTTTTGTTCTGACGTTTGTTATCTAGCCGATCCAATGAAATCGATCGATTATCACGAACAGAATATGTTGAAAACTTATCGTTATCTTAGGGATAATGTACCGCGGCTTATGTTAAATGTTGTACCAGCACCGAATTTATTACTGCTGACAAAGATGAAAGGTTTGCCGCCTCAGTGTCACATAACACTGCCATTCGAATGTCCATGCCTTATTGGTAAGTCGAGGAAGCGCCAGGAGTATATGAATAAGTTGATGGAGAAATGGATAAGAAAAGATTATGAAATTGCCAATAGGGAGGAGTTTAATAGTGAGGTAAGAATAAACACGAAAAATTAGCAAACATTAAAGGAAAAGAGATCGATAACAAATGTTTCTAAAAACTAGTGATCGATAAGAAGCTTTTCTACAGAAACAAGTATCAATATTATCGGTGGTAAAGAAAAAATAACCGACAGTAAATTTTCAATGAAAAAAGCGATCGATAACTACTTTTTCTGTAGAAAAAGTAACCGACAAAATTTTTTGTAGAAAAGTTATACGATAACAACCTTATCTATAGAACATTTGTTCGATACCAACATTTTCTGCAGACGCAAACCTTTGTTTGGTCGAAAATAAAATTTTCTATAGAAAAGCTTTCCGATATCAACTTTTTCTAGAGAATAGTTGACCGATAACAACATTTTCTATACAAATGTTTTTCGATAACAACATTTTCTATAGAAAAGTTGTCCGATAACAATATTTTCAAAGAAAAGTTGTTCGATAACAACATTTTCTATAGAAAAGTTGTTCGATAACAACATTTTCTATAGAAAAGTTGTTCGATAACAATATTTTCTATAGAAAAGTTGTCCGATAACAACTTTTTCTATAGAAAAGTTTTCCGATAACAACTTTTTCTATAGAAAAGTTGTTCGATAACAACTTGTTCTATAGAAAAGTTGTCCGATAACAACTTGTTCTATACAAAAGTTGTCCGATAACAACTTTTTCTATACAAAAGTTGTCCGATAACAACGTTATCTATAGAAAAGTTGTCCGATAACAACTCGTTCTATAGAAAAGTTGTCCGATAACAGCTTTTTCTATAGAAAAGTTGTCCGATAACAACTTTTTCTATAGAAAAGTTGTCCGATAACAATTGGTCTATAGAAATGTTGTCCGATAACACCTTGTTCTATAGAAAAGTTGTCCGATAACAACTTTTTCTACAGAAAAGATGTCCGATAACAACTTGTTCTATAGAAAAGTTGTCCGATAACAACTTTTTCTATAGAAAAGTTGCCCGATAACAACTTTTTCTATAGAAAAGTTGTCCGATAACAACTTTTTCTATAGAAAAGTTGTCCGATAACAAATTTTTCTATAGAAAAGTTGTCCGATAACAAATTTTTCTATAGAAAAGTTGTCCGATAACAAATTTTTCTATAGAAAAGTTGTCCTATAACAACATTTGCTATAGAAAAGTTGTCCGATAACAACATTTTCTATAGAAAAGTTGTTCGATAACAGTATTTTCTATAGAAAAGTTGTTCGATAACAACTTTTTCTATAAAAAAAGTTGTCCGATAACAAATTTTTCTAAAAAAAGTTGTCCGACAACAACTTTTTCTATAGAAAAGTTGTCCGATAACAACTTTTTCTATAGACAAGTTTTCCGATGACAACTTTTTCTAAAGAAAAGTTGTCCGACAACAACTTTTTCTATAGAAAAGTTGTCCGATAACAATTGGTCTATAGAAATGTTGTCCGATAACACCTTGTTCTATAGAAAAGTTGTCCGATAACAACTTTTTCTACAGAAAAGATGTCCGATAACAACTTGTTCTATAGAAAAGTTGTCCGATAACAACTTTTTCTATAGAAAAGTTGTCCGAAAAAAACTTTATCTATAGAAAAGTTGTCCGATAACAACTTTTTCTATAGAAAACTTGTCCGATAACAACTTTTTCTATAGAAAATTTGTCCGATAACAACTTTTTCTATAGAAAAGTTGTCCGATAACAACTTTATCTATAGAAAAGTTGTCCGATAACAACTTTTTCTATAGAAAAGTTGTCCGATAACAATTTGTCTATAGAAAAGCTGTCCGATAACAACTTTTTCTATAAAAAAGCTGTCCGATAACAACTTTTTCTATGAAAAAAGTTGTCCGATAACAACTTTTTCTATAGAAAAGTTGTTCGATAACAACTTTTTCTATAGAAAAGTTGTCCGATAACAACTTTTTCTATAGAAAAGTTGTCCGATAACAACTTTTTCTATAGAAAAGTTGTCCGATAACAACCTTTTCTATAGAAAAGTTGTCCGATAACAACTTTTTCTATAGAAAAGTTTTCCGATAACAACTTTTTCTATAGAAAAGTTGTTCGATAACAACTTTTTTATAGAAAAGTTGTCCGATAACAACTTTTTCTATAAAAAAGTTGTCCGATAACAACTTTTTCCATAGAAAAGTAGTCCGATAACAAAGTTTTCTGTAGAAAATTGTCCGATAACAACATTTTCTATAGAAAAGTTGTCCGATAACAACTTTTTCAATAGAAAAGTTGTCCGATAACAACTTTTTCTATAGAAAAGTTGTCCGATAACAACTTTTTCTATAGAAAAGTTGTCCGATAACAACTTTTTCTATAGAAAAGTTGTCCGATAACAACTTTTCCTATAGAAAAGTTGTCCGATAACAACTTTTTCTATAGAAAAGTTGCCCGATAACAACTTTTTCTATAAAAAAGTTGTCCGATAACAACTTTTTCTATAGAAAAGTTGTTCGATAACAACTTTTTTTATAGAAAAGTTGTCCGATAACAACTTTTTCTATAAAAAGTTGTCCGATAACAACTTTTTCCGTAGAAAAGTAGTCCGATAACAAAGTTTTCTGTAGAAAATTGTCCGATAACAACATTTTCTACAGAAAAGTTGTCCGATAACAACTTTTTCTATAGAAAAGTTGTCCGATAACAACTTTTTCCATGGAAAAGTTGTCCGATAACAACTCTTTTTATAGAAAAATTGACCGATAACAACATTTTCTATAGAAAATTGTCCAATAACAATTCTATAGAAAAGTTGTCCGATAACCACTTTTTTATAGAAAAGTTCTATAAAAAAGTTGTCCGATAACAACTTTTTCTATAGAAAAGTTGTTCGATAATTTTTTTTTTTCTATAAAAAAAGTTGTCCAATAGCAACTGTTTCTATAGCAACGTTGTCCGATAACAACTTTTTCCATAGAAAAGTTTTCCGATAACAACTCTTTATATAGAAAATTTGTCCGATAACAACTTTTTAGATAGAAAAGTAGTCCGATAGCAAAATTTTCTGTAGAAAATTTGTTCGATAACAACATTTTCTATAGAAAAATTGTCCGATAACAACTTTTGTATAGAAAAGTTGTTCGATAACATATTTTTTATAGAAAAATTGTCTGATAACAATCTTTTCTATAGAAAAATTATGCGATAATAACTTTATCTATAGAAAAATTGTCTGATAACAACTTTTTCTATAGAAAAGTTGTCCGAAACAACTTTTTCTATAGAAAATTTGTCCGATAACAACTTTTTCCATAGAAAAGTGGTCCGATAACAACTTTTTCTATAGAAAAGTTGTTCGATAACAACATTTTCAACAGAAAAGTTGTCCGATAACAACTTTTTCTATAGAAAAGTTGTTCGATAACAACTTTTTCTATAGAAAAGTTGTTCGATAACAACTTTTTCTATAGAAAAGTTGTCCGATAACAACTTTTTCTATAGAAAAGTTGTTCGATAACAAATTTTTCTATAGAAAAGTTGTCCGATAAGAACAGTTGTTCGATAACAATATTTTCTATAGAAAAGTATTTTTCGATAACAACTTTTTCTTTAGAAAAGTTGTCCGATAACAACTTTTTCTATAGAAAAGTTGTCCGATAACAACTTTTTCTATAGACAAGTTTTCCGATGACAACTTTTTCTAAAGAAAAGTTGTCCGACAACAACTTTTTCTATAGAAAAGTTGTCCGATAACAACTTTTTCTATAGAAAAGTAGTCCGATAACAACTTTTTCTATAGAAAAGTTTTTCGATAACAACTTTTTGTATAGAAAAGTATTTTTCGATAACAACTTTTTCTATAGAAAAGTTTTTCGATAACAACTTTTTGTATAGAAAATTTGTTTGATAACAACTTTTTCTATAAAAAAGTTGTTCGATTACAAATTCTTCTATAGAAAAGATGGTCGATAACAACTTTTTCTATAGAAAAGTTGTTCGATAACCTCTATTTCCATAAAAAAGTTATTCGATAACAACTTTATCTATAGAAAAGTTGTCCGATAACAACTTTTTCTATAGAAAAGTTGTCCGATAACAACTTTTTCTATAGAAAAGTTGTCCGATAACAACTTTTTCAATAGAAAACTTGTCCGACAACAATTTTTTTATGGAAAAGTTGTCCGATAACAACTTTTTCTGTAGAAAAGATATTCAATAACAACTTTTTCTATAGAAAAGTTGTCCGATGATAACTTTTTCTATAGAAAAGTTGTCCGATAACAACTTTGTCTATAGAAAAGTTGTGCGATAACAAGTTGTTCTATGTATAAGTTGTCCGATAACAAGTTTTTCTATAGAAACGTTGTCGGCTAACAAACTTTTCTGTAGAAATATTTTATAATAACAACGTTTTTTTTGTATGTAAATGTATATAATATTTTATTTTCTTCTTTTTCAGACTTTCACCATTAACATTGAACATTTTACCAAAGATTTTGTGTTTCCAAAATTACCCAATGGCAACACCGATACCTCCTATAGTTCAGAAGATTGTTTCCACATTAGTCAAAAGGGTCATGCAGCAAGTAAGTTATTTTAAATATATTTTTTTTTGTTATTAAAAAATATTAATTGTTGCTATTTTTTTTGTTGCAGGTGCCAACTCTTATTGGAATAATCTCTTTGAGATGCCCAATAACAAATCATCTTTTAACACAAATATCTATGACAATTTTTTGTGTCCCACCGAAGAGCATCCATATATTATAACTAGAGTTAATAGTCGTAAAGATTTTAAAGTTTAAGCCGTCCTTAGAATAATTATCATTGTCAACAGTGGAGCAGGGGCTCAATTCTGTTTCTATGAAAATGTGAAATGAAAACTTTTATAAAGGAAAAAACTGTCAAATGAAAAAAAAAAATTATAAAGGAAATATTTTTCATTTCAAATTTTCATAGAACAAGAATCCAGCCCCAGGGTTGAGCTTGGAGTAGAATTTATTATGACATACAAATTGTTTTTGAAAAAAAAAATAAGCCAACAAATTGTATGTCATATGTCATGATTTCATAATGTGCAAGAAATTTCTCAACTGAATTAGAGTTTTATTAGCTCAGCTCCAGTGTTTTGTAATTTTTAGTCAATTTCATGCATTTCTTCTAAAAACTGTGATAAATCATGTTTATATTTTATACATTTAGAAATAAAGAGATAAGTACCAGCAACATTTTTTATTATTAAAAAAATTGTTTTTTATTTGTATATTTTCAAAAAAATAAAAAAGTGGCAAAATGGTAATCGTTGTTCAATTTACTTTTTTAATAAAAATATGTTTAGTGCATGATGAAATTATAAGGTGTTGTAAAACGACCAGCTGATTGGTTTCAATCTGTCAAACTTTTTGTTATTGTGAATAAATTGTATGAAATCGTAAACAAACATTTTGACATATTGCAGAATTTTCGACCAAAACAGAACGTGACCTGTAGTGCGATTCTCTAACTCATTTTTTGAGTTACCGACAAAAATCGTAGACATTAGCTTTGTTCCCGTACATTTTAATAGTAAAACTCGTAAAAGAGAGGAGAGAAAAATTGTTGTCATACAAAAGTTTTTTTCAAAAAGTTCGGGAACGCAAAAATGGAAAAAACGTCAAAAAAGCTGGAACAAATGTCAAAGTCGGCGTACCAGCCAATCAGACGCCGGCATACATGTTACTATATTTTTACACGCTCAAATTTGTCGAGTAAAAAGTTTTTAAAGAGAGCGTCATTCAGCGCCATTTTTGTTTAAAGAGAAGTGAACATTTTACAACTTTTTTGTGTACGGGAACGGGTTTTCGGGTAAAATGTGTAAAAGTCATAAAAATTGTAAAAACTTTTCAAAAAACTTTTATGGGAGAATAATTTTTTTAAAGTTCTCTCTTTTACGATTTTTACTATTAAAACGTACGGGAACGAAGCTAAAACTTTAATCAAACGTTGGATGTGTTTAGGGCTTTAGAGAATCTCACTACAGATATATCAGTTATTGTAATAGCAGTGTCTTTTTACGTGATAATTAGCTGTAATTATTACTAATGTTGCAGATTTTGACAGTTGTATAAAGGAAAAGTTGCTGAAAAAAATTTTCAGCTACATTTATATCGTAGACAGACGGCAGCGTTAATTTGCATTAACTGCCCTAATACTACGTTTACATTTACGAAATCCACTCGATTTCAACTGTCATTTCCTATGCGCATACGTCAAGAGAAAACTTATCTGAAATCCATTGGATTTCATTTGACGTTTAACCAATGGAATTGACAGTTGAAAACGAGTGGATTTCGTAAATGTAAACCTAGCATAAGCTGTAAACACATCAAACGTTTGAGTAAAGTTTTGTGTCATTTCTGGTAGATGAATAAAAGACAAAGTGCTGCCAAGTTTCAACTTTTCTTTATTCTTCTGCCAGAAATGACACAAAACTGTATTCAAACGTTGGATGTGTTTGGGGCTTTACTTCAAATTAATTTGTGCCTTATCCACATTCTTATACCCCGGTTACACTTAACCGGATTAACCCAGTGGGTTTGGATTTCAAATGTCAATCATCCATAGCCCAAACGTCAAATAAATCCTCTCGAAGTGGGTTAACCCGGCAAAAAACTCTAGTGTAACCGTATTATTAATGCACAAAAGGTGTGTTCGTTTACTCAACAATTTGTACAAATTTGTACAAGTCCAGTAACTTCTTGTAATCGACTAAGGTCTTTTGCATTGTACTGTAGAGTAAACGAACAACATCCAGTAACAATTTGTACAAATTTTGAGTAAACGAACACACATAAAATCAAAGGGAATTTAAACTGAATTTAGGTATTTCAATATGGCAATGCTGTAAAAGAGAGTCCATATTCATGTAGGAGAGAGAGCATAGTCATATATTCATGCTCAGAGACACAATTTACATAGCAAACAGTTGTTTACCAGCAATCAGATGTTTCGTAAATGCAAAAACTGTCGTCTGTCACTGTAAAATTAAATGTCGTCCTTAATGAAAATTAACGCTGCCGTCTGTCTAGGGTATTAGTAAGTAAAAAGACACACCAAATATTAGGTCGGTACTACCAAGTTTCCACTTACACTCCAAAATCCACTGGATTTCGCGAAATCCTGAAATACACCCCGGTGTTTACACTTATTTTTTGTTGATTTCAAACATATCACAATAATCAAGGTAGATGCATATGCGCAGCTGATCGAACATGAATTTTCAAAAGAGGCTGTTTTAAATTGAATTAGTCATCAAAAAAATACTACAATATAGAACTTTGCTGCTTTATTTCGAAAATTATCTATATATCGTGTTAATTGTGTTTAATACTAACAAATGAAAAAAATAAAAAAATGATTTTATCGTTGAGACATCATAATAATAAATTTTTATAGATAAAAGTTGTGTTCAGAACCTGCAAAATATTACTACTTGCAGTAGTTTTCCCGTTTAGTGCTACAAATGCGTTCCCGTACTCCGAAATCTAGCAAAACTTACACTTCTCTTTAAACCAAAATAGTGCTGAATAACAAACACCCTCTTCTCTTTTCTGCTATACAAATTTGGCATAGTAAAAACTAGCAGCATGTTTATTGGCATCTGAATATGATAGCTGATACATTGATTTTGACATTTCTGCTGGAGTTTTTACAATTTCCGTAATTTTTTCATTCCCGTATTTTTTAGGAAATTTGTATGGGAAAGAAATTTTTTGACAATTCGCTCTTTATTCTAACATTATGATTAAAAAGTACGGGAACACGATGGAATATATCCTTGTAACAAATTAATTTAATATTTTGTTCACATTGTTTATACATTTTGATACTAAAATTTTCTGTTGCAGCAATTGACCATTTACCTTGTTTATTGTGATACGTGAAAAGTGTTGCAACTTTTGGTACTTTTTATGCTTGGTTTACATTTACGAAATCCACTCGATTTCAACTGTCAATTCCATAGGTTAAACGTCAAATGAAATCCAGATGAGATTTCATGAGATGATTTCATTTTTGTATGCGAAATCTAGATAAATTTTGCTTAATTCCGCGCGAAATCACGAAACGACGCCGAATGTAAACCAAGCATACGATAACTCAAAAGTTTGTACAAACTTTTACAAAATGCTGTTCGATAACAAACTTGTTCAATAAAAGTGAAGTGAGAAGTACTTGCAAGTAGTTGCAAGAACTTGCAAATACTTTTTACATGCGAAGTTATCGAACAGGCCAATTAATTAATATTAGTGCAAACATTACCTTATACCCCGGTTACACTATTGAAGGTTAACCCACTTGGTTTAATAAATCCAGTGGGTTAATCTTTGCTGGTTACACTTAGCTTTTCGAGGATATAAACTGTCAGCTGATGTTTGTTTACGTATACATACAAAATAACTAATAAAGTCGTGTTTTACACTTTTACAATTTCTCGTATGAGATATCGTCCCCTCTTTGCTCATGTTGGTATATTTTACACACAGGGAAACATTTTTGTATCACGGTAGCAATCATACTTTTTGTTAAAAAAGTGTTTAATGAACAAATAAATAAATAATTTTATGATTTCCAAATAACTTTAGATTCATTAACTCTATAAAATCTCATGCGACCAATCGTAAACGTGTAAAATCCGACAAACTCTGTTGGTACTTTTTGAGTAGAGTTGCATTTTTTGCACAAATACCGAATACAACACTGTATTTTTGGTGGATTTGTGCCGGATTTAAAATAAACCCAGTCATGAGAGGATTTAATTTTTGTATGGCAAATCTGGTCAGATTTGAGCAGATTAAGCAAATAAATCCTCATAAAGTGGGTTAACCCGGCAAAAAGCTGTAGTGTAACCGTGCTATTATAGACCTACAGCAAAACATATTTGATTTTGTCACGGTGTTCCAAGGAAATTTGCATTATCATCATCCTTCTAAATCCTGATTTAACCTTTTTTACATTGACGTTATTTAGTTTTAATGCAAAATTAATAGCTTCATTATAAAGAGAAAAATTAACATATCAACAAGAAGTTCAGCTAACAATTGAATAGATAAATGAATAAAATTAATCAATGTCAATCAGCAACAGCAGACACAATTGAATGAATGACAACCAGTAGGCAAGTTACATTGTCAGACTCAGAGACGACATCATTATATTTAAATGCTTGAGATCAGAAATGAAAATACAAATTACAAATGCCGTTTGCAATGGATACCTATTGCAATTTTTTATAAACGCACTTAAAATCATGATCACTAAAGCTGGCTACACATTATCGGGCTTGAATGACAGCTTTGCGGTTGCTTGCTAGTATGGCCGTTAATTTTTGTCATACATCATGCAACTACAAAATATTTTGTGGTTACTGGACGGTTGGATAATTATCGATAATTCCGAAAAATCGACATTCAAAACTGACAATGTGTACTGCACTTAATTATGCATTTCACACTGAAATGGATTTAGATGATCACTGCATAAATAATGATGCTCAATACATATTTGAATTTCACACTAAAACTTGGTCTAGACTATACACTTAGAAGACGATTAAACGTTTGAGTAAAGTTTTGGGACATTTCTGGTAAAAGAATGTGAGGGGGTATTTTTGGTGAAAAAGGTCTATTGTCTGCCCAAACATATCGTTTGTACTTTAATGTATGTAAAATTATTCTCGAATAGAAATCCACGATTTAAGCTCTGCTTGGAAAGTTTCTCATCTTAATATTCATTAGTGGAATGTGCATTAATTGACAATTTTAGGCATTAAGATTATTGGCCTGTTCCCGTACCTTACAAAGGGGTAAAAGTCGTAAACGATTTTCATATAAATTTTGAGTACGGAAACGCAAAATGTGTTAAAGTGGTAAAAATTTTAAAAACTTTTTAGTTCTGGAACAGAGCTTATTTTACACTTTTATTGAATTGTTGACTATTCTATTTATATTCCGTGTAAATCGCGATGTTAACTTTTACATTCGCATATTAATTTCAAATAAAATCATACGATATCTGTGGCAATATTCGTCTCATATGAGTTTTTGCCATAAAAGTGATATTGCTTCACTATTTATAAGTTATGGACACAACTGCTAGAGAATAATAAATAGTATAAAAATACACATGATGCAAAAAAGAAAGTTATATTTGCATTAGCTTAACAAATTCCTTATAAAACATTGCTACAAACAGATGTTATTTCATGATATTATTTTTACTCAATAAAACCAATGTTTCTTTAAGATTATGTATTTTAAACACATTTTTATAAAATGCATCAGATTTCCAAAAAAACTCTAACTCCACTTAAAAAATAATTTGCGTCTCGTGAAGTACAGCAATGTTCTTATCTTTAGTTTGTATTTCTTTATTTTTTTAAACAAATTCTTATAATTTTACACTCTTTCTTGTGTTCAGAAAAAAGACTGCGACTGTGGGGATCAAAAAATTGGCTTGCTTGGCTAGAGATCTATAAGCGAGTGCTTCTAAAATGTATCGAGCGGAGTGCATTTTTCATAACTCCGTGTGGACTGCCTCGAAAGATGTATTGAAATCATAACTCTGCATTGCACTACTTCCAAACTTTTTGCTGGGAGGTGTTACATCAAATCATACCAAACGTTTGGTCACAATAATGCATTGGAGTGAATTGTTTGTTTACATTTTGTATGTTGTAATTTCCCCAACAACATAAAGAACGTTTTGACATAACATATTCAAAATTTTACGACGCCACTACCAGGGTAATTGTGCCATGGTGTAAGTCTGTGTAAATGTCAGGACATAATAGGCCTGTTCGATAACTTCGCAAGTAAAAAGAATTTGCAAGTTCTTGCAACTACTTGCAATGCTTCTCAGTTCTCTTTAAAGCTGGGTACACATTGTCAGTTTTGAATGACAGCTTTGTTGTTGCTTGCTAGTTTGGCCGTTCATTTTTGTCATTCATCATGCAACCACAAAATGTTTTGAGGTTGCTGGACGGTTTGACAGTTATCGATAAATGCGAAATGTCGTCATTCAAAACTGACAATGTGTACCCAGCCTTACTGTACAAGTTTGTTACTAGGCGTTTACACAAGACAGTCTGTCTGCAAATACAACTCTGATTTATTAACACATACAAACATTTGTCGGCTGTCTCCCAGCTGTCCATCCTTTTTTCACAGACAGCCAGGACGACAAATTTTTGGCATTTTTGTACAAATAAGTGAGATAATAATTGAAATGTGTTGAAAACAAAAGAACATGACCAAAAACAAAAAATGTGAACGTAAAACAAAAAGAAATAGACGATTTTCATTCATAATTTTACAACTGTTTTTGCAGTTGTCTGGACGCCTACGTCACACAGACAAGTTTTGGGCTTTTGACAATCAATACATGTAGTCAACTGTCCTGTCATTTGTAAACGCAGGGTTATCGAACAGCATTTTGTAAAAGTTTGTACAAATTTGTACAAACTTTTGGGTTATCGTACATACCTAATCATGGTGGAATCAGTCTAAAACGGCGTTTGCATTAGAGCTTTTTGTCTAGTTAACCTTCTTTATGTGGACTTATTTGACGTTTGCGCTATGGAATTGACATTTAAAACCCCAGTGGGTATATTAAATCCGGTTAAAGGGCTCGACACATAACAAGCATGGCATTCTTGCTGAAGTCATATCTGATAAAAGACTAAAGACCAAGTTCGACCTAATAAAAAGATTTTAGAATCACATTTGAATTAGGTCGAACTTGGTCTTTAGTCATTTACCAGATATGACTTAAGCAAGAATGCCATGCGGGGTATAAACTTCAAAATTTGTTCACAATAACGCATTACTGTGAATCAGGGACGTAGCCAGGATTTCATTTCGGGGGGGGGCCACCTGACCAAAATTTTGAAAGTTCATGTTAGCGAAAATTTCTTATTTAGCAAAGACGTAAACCTTATTTTACACTTATATTACTGATGTTCATTACTATATTTTAAATAAAATGACGTAAGTCTTCTTGGCCAATGTCCCTTGTCTTTTTGACAATATATCAGAGTTAATATATGTTCAAAACAATAGATATATTAATCATCGCATATATTTTTGGGTGTATCATTTATCAAATAACTCACAACTACAGTGAATGTTATGTAATTCAGTGATATCACTTCGGTAAGATCAAAATAAGGAGTATACAATCGGAAACCCTTAGAAATATCTTAAGATTTATCTTTTTTGTTTACATGGAATATTGAGGACCTTTCCTTTGTCTCTTACTTCACAAAAATTCAAAATCACGGCTTTAATTTTCCACTCCAATTTTATTGAGTAATTTGTGGAAGGAAAATGAGATTAGTAGAGAATTGATTTATGCGTGCGGATATCATGACGTTATCCAGTAGTATTTTTTATATTTACAGGTCTATTTAGCAGTTATATAAATAAAGGAAAAAACGCCGAGACACGCGTCTTCTTTTTTGTCTTTTATCACGCTGCCGTGTCAGAATATGGTCAATTTCGGAAATTCAATCGTTGCTATTGTCATAAAGAAACCAATTGTAGTTATTTCCCTAAGTATATTTTCGTGTTCAATCGTAGATCTTATCGCAAAGAATTTCTGAAGGCTGATAGTGGTTTTCTTGATAGAGAACTAATGCTGAGCAATAGTAAGTCTATCCATGATGAAATTCTAGCACCCAATCGCGGGACAATCGTCGGGCTTCTTTTATAGAAATTCTGGTTTCCTATCGTGGATCTTCTCATAAGTTGATTAGGAACTAGGAAAACTCTGGCAACCAGTCTTGAATTCGTTTAAAATGAAATTCTGCCGCCAATCCAAGGTCTATACATGTATACAAATCCATAAACACAATTTTCCCCAACCTACATTTTTTATACTCTTAGCATTTAGTAAAAATGTGCCTCGTCGAAATAATGGTTTTAAGGGCAAAGAGTGTTTGGAAGAAATGTGTTTCAGAAAATTTGGAGTCCACTTATATATGCCCATCCATCTGGGTGGCTGCCTGGAGAACACGATAATTCTCGAACAGATCAACCGATTCTGTCCAAAATTTGGCCTTTGTGATATTTTGTCCAAATTTCGATCCACTTCGAATATGGACAATATCGATCCACTCTTTCGATATCCATCCACAGAGTATTTCTAAAATTTTCAGAAAAGTGCAGTTGCAGACCTCTCTGGATAATTAGTAAATATGGTCTCACTTCCTTTATGCTAATAATTTAGTTATAAGTAAAAACATGAAATAAATATACGCTTTGCTTTTTTGCAACAAGCGTTCTCGGGTCCGCTATTACTACAGCACAAGTTTTTTCAGGGGCAAGTCCATACTTCCAGAGAAAATGGCTCGAAAGCTGTAAAGAACACTTACGGCACCTACCATGTGCGCACAACAATGTTCGAACCGGATATTACGTTGGTTTAAACTTTGTTTAGCGCCATATTTCTGCGAGCCTTATATGAAGTTCAAAGAAGGTGATTTTCGGTCTACTCCTTCTGGTATTTCCCCTCAAATTTCAAGAATTTTAGCTAAAGCGTTATGTGCTATTTTTCTTGAATGGAGCAACAGATTTGGGCCAAATTTTGGATTTAGTAATATTTTGTCCAAACTTAGTTTTAGCTCGAAAATGAACCACATTGGTGTAGAACTGAAATTACTGGTGGCCGCAATATCTTTTAAAAGGAATGACCCCCAAAATAATATCTACTTCCAAAATAAACAATGTTGGTCCGGTCCATTCCTTCAGGTACTTTCTTCGCAACACTTGTGATCAATGATAAAATCTATATTTTGTTGGCAAGTTTATACGTCCGCAAATGGCTACACAATTCTGAAAACCTCCTAATACATAGCTTCGGCTTAAAGGATTTTGGTTATGAAGCCGCTATTCAATCTCTCCATAGATGTAAGTTTCAGTTCACACAGGCTCTGGGTATATTCCTGTCCGCAAAGCCGACTGATACTTGTTGAGATTTTGACGAAGAAGAATCTGTTTCCGACCAGTTTTTTTATACCCTACACCACTATGTGGGGAGGGTATTATAAGTTGGTCTCGACGAGCTGAGTTCATCTGGCTATGTGTGTCCATCCGTCTGTCTGTCCATCTAAACCTTTTAATTACGCTACAGGTCGTAATTTTGATCGGATAGTCACGAAATTTTGGTTGCTTATGGTAGTCGGATTATATTCCCTAAAAAAATGTTTACCAGTGAAAAGCTTATGCACAGGGGTAGTGGTGTAGGGTATCACATGGTCAGCCCCGTCCCGACTATAGCCTTTGCTCACTTGTTTGATTTCGTTTGTCGTCACAAAGTCCTTTGCCGAAGAAGGAAAAAGGAACATTTCTAGAAATGTGTATCCATTGAAAGTACGTCCCAAAATACAATTCAATTCAATGTAATTTTGAAATATTAGAAATAATATGCAATAAATAAAATATAAACTTTAACCTCAATAATCTTGATGTTATTGTCATTCGGCCCAATTATGAATATCAACTCCCCGTGAGAAAACTCACGAACCAAACATAAACAGCCCAATTATGAATATCAACAGTAGTTTACATTCATAATCACCCTGAAAAATAGGACAGAAAATCCTTTTTGTACAATAGGCATTTACTAATGTTTAGCAAGAGACCAGTTTCAAATAATCTCAACGGGCGACACTGCGGTGAAAAAGAATTATATCATAAGAAAATGGTTGATATAGTTTTTTTTTTTTTTTTGCAAATTACAAACATAATAAAGAATTTGTAATTGTTATGATGTTCAAAATAGTTCATTACAAAAACGTGTTAGAAACTATATACAAAAATTTAAAACCACAAAATTAAGCAACGCTTTTATCTTTTATTGTTGAACTGATTTTATCAAAAATTAAAAAAAAAAAAAAACAAAAGATCCCAAGAATGTTTTTTCTATATGTTGTTTATAAGCCAAATTATTGGACGTAATATGCAACAAACGTTCAACAAATACAAATAAATATCTTGTTCTGAAATCAGTAACACTTGCAGTCAGCCTAAAATTACGAATAAACGGTTAAACAACGCCTTAAAACTTAACAACAACTATGCGGAAAATTGCTCAAAAAGCGTAACGTGTTCATTCGACTTTATACTTTCAAATATGTTGGACAATAAGTATACCAATGTATTTAAATAATTCTCTGTAATACTTCCTCCTGATACTTTATATATTTCTTGAAACATTTAGAACATTTTAAAATTTTATTCAAAAATTATAAATATGTGTACCATAAGCTAATATCTTATAGGATCGAAAATCATTTCTACGTCGGCTACGTCGGTGCTGTGAATTACTTGCTAACGTTTTTATGTGGTTTTATCATGGCGGAATAAGAAGGTGTTACATCGATAACACAAATCGGGCCATTTACCACACCAATCGTCAAAATAACGCATTACTGTGAATGACTTGTTTACATTTTGTATGTATTTCTATTCACAATAATGCAATTTGACAACTAATGTGATAATCAGCTGTTTTTGCCGTTGTACCTGTATTATTGTACCATGGGTTTTATTAAAAATAATGCATTTTGACAACAAGAACGAAAATCATCTGTTTTGGTACCCATGGTGCAACACATAATAGGGTTTTTAGATTAGTAGGAAAAACAGGTTTTAGGACTGTTTCGTCATTTAATTGCTAGAATGCAACATTTTTCGCCGTATATCACATCGTAAAACGATATCATATAATGTGATAATCTAAAAACACTATAAGGTGAAGCGATAATAAAACTTTTTAGACTATGGTGGATTTAGCAAATACAGTCGATTTAAGTTGTCATTTTCATACAATATACGTCAAATAAATCGAGATAATGCGCTTAAACATGTTATAAGTGCATAGTCTAAAAGGCGTTTAATGACAACTGTTTCATTTATGCTAAGTTTACATTTACAAAATCCACTCGATTTCAACTGTCAATTCCATAGCTCAAACGTCAAATGAAATCTCATCTGGATTTCATTTGACGTTTAACCTATGGATTTGACAGTTGAAATCGAGTGGATTTCGTAAATGTAAACCAAGCATAAGATTATGTATTTTATACCACATTTACAACAAACAAGTTTTTTTGTAAAATTCATCATTAAAAATTTAAATTTGGCCTGTTCCCGTACTTTATAAAGTGGTAAAAGTCGTAAAAGTTGTAAAAATCGTAAATGATTTTCATATAAATTTTGTGTACGGAAACGCAAAATGTGTAAAAGTGGTAAAAATTGTAAAAACTTTTTAGTTCTGGAACAGAGCTTTTACGTAATATGAGGTAAATGCGGAATTATTTCTTTATGTCATAATTATGTTGGAATTATGTTGCATTAGAGCTTTTTGCAGGGTTAACCTTCTTTATGAGGATTAAAGGCCTACGTACATAAGCTGCCTTGCTTGCTTCTGATAAAAGAATTAAAAAGAAAAGGGCAACCCAGTTCGAAATTTGCTCGGCCTCCTTTATTCCTTTATTTTTATTATGTCTAAAATGAAGCAGGAAAGCAAGGCAACCAGCAGCTTATGTACCCAGGCCATTGCGATGGTATAAACTGCTGTGCCTAAATACGACCGTATTCCCAGGGCGTGTGTGATGAAAAAAGTAGAACACATGTATTCTTATGAGAACTACCGAAATACGTCGAGCGTATACTTTTTGTAAGTAGAAAATTTTCAACTTTGACAGAACGTACTATATGTTATTGTATGTCTGTATGTGTGTGGGTTTTGTATTTTGAAAACAAAAGCCCAACAAAACTTGAAATACAATTTATTGCAAAGGAAAAATGTTTGTTTTACGAATGAAAATGTTTAATAAAGTTCCTGTCGCGGTTTTTGTGTTTTAAATGGGATTTCGGATTCAACGTATTTGGGTAATACGGACGCTCAGAGAGCGTTGTTGTGGTAGGTAGGTGAATATTTTTTGTACGTCACGACTTAAATTAGGTATAGCTGACATACAAAAGGTATTGAGTAAAGTTGGTAGTTATTTTTGATAAAAGAATACAGAAAAACTTGAACTATATTGTATTTGTTATTTTATTCTTTTACCAGATATGACGTCCAATTTTACTCAAATGGATTGGATGTGTTTAGGGCTTTAACATTTCTTATCATTCTTATAAATTGTATTTATTTATTTACATTTCTTATCATCATTCTTATAAATTTTATAAAACATGCTTCAATATATGATCTGTTCCTTTACTTCTGAAAATGGTAAAACCGGCAAAAATAGTAAAAGTTGTAAACTGATCCCACATGAATTGTATTGTGTCTGAAGTAAAGGAACGCCTTTCGAGTAAAAAGTGGTAACACTTTAAGATTCTTGAACGTAAAGGAACAGAGCTATAGTTGCAAATTCCATTAAGTATCTGTCAAATAAATGACGTATTTTCCCCACATACTGTAAGTGTAATTTAGGTTTTAATTTTCTATTTATATACACACACTTTTTTAGATGTGCATCTATAAAATTCTGTCCGCACATAAATATCTGAAAATAGTAGTTCTTAAAAAGCCAACAAACCAATTAAAATGCCACACACTACCATTCTTTGTTTTGTTTATGTATAACGTTGCTTCGTTGCTGTTGTTTTTGTTGCAACGTATTTTCTTGAAAGTGAAACTATGCAGACAACAATGCACACCGTTGTTATCCACTTGTTGAACATGTTTATGATTGTAATACCAACATTCCAACAACGGTCAAAGTCAAGGCCAATTGTAAGTTGGCAACAAACACAGTGGTTAGACCATGAACAAGTTTGTTATCGAACAGCATTTTGTAAAAGTTTGTACAAATTTGTACAGAGCAGAACTATTAAGCTAGCTGGATAATTACTTTCCTAATCTCTAGATAATACATACCATAATGTATTTAAACATCTTCATCTAAACACAAATTTTTATTTGCAAAAAAAACTGTCGTAAAACTTCCTTGACTGTCAATTTGGAAAGATGGTGTGTACTCTAGAGTTGTACAATCTAGTTCATTTGAAAGATCTAGTTCAATAGTTCAGCTCTTTTAACTGAACTAGTTCAGTAATCTAGTTCATAGTTCACTATCCAGTTCATTCAATCGGATCATAATCGTTCAATCAAACGCAACATACACCAAATAGAAACAAACAATAGCAAAAATCTTATGTTGTGTGTGTGTGTGTGTGTGTGTAGAAACTGTCAATGCGAATAAGCTTTGTGCGTGTGTGTTTCTTCTTATTTTTTTCTATTCAGAACAATTGTTCTGTTCCTTAAGGCACATTTAATATGGGAATATGTGGAATTTGATGTGTTTTCGAAGAAATCTTCACTTTCGAACAACTATTCATTGTACCTTGATCCAAAACGTAAACAAACTCATCACATTACGAAGGCATCACTTAACACTGACGACGGCGTAACTTTATGCATATGTGAACGACATGTTGAACTAGATTGTGAATCGTTCGTTCGTTGATCGTACGGTCGCCGACTGATTATAGTGAACTATTGAACTATAATGAACTATATCGACTGATCTAGTTCATACGCTCTATTCAATGAATCGTTCAATTGAACTAGTTCGTTCATGAACTATACAACTCTAGTGTACTCCCCTTTATTTTGGCCATATCTGTATGCACCTTTGTCAGTATATTTCAACCTCTTTTCCCCAACTCCACCAAATTCCCCAGATTGAATTTCCCAAAAAAATCCCAAAAAATTTTTTTAACAAATAATTATAATAGTAGTTTTATTTTACTATTGAAATTCATTTCTTGTATTTTATTTTAAATAAGTGAATTAAAAATAGAAAACGTCAACTAAATAATTCTTCAAATTTGTACATTGTAATTCAATTGAATTGGTTTTGCATTTTTCAGCTTTGTTCCTGAACTAAAAGGTTTTTACAATTTTTATCACTTTTACCCGAAAAACCGTTCCGTACACAAAAAAGTTGTAAAATGTTCACTTCTCTTTAAACAAACAAATTTGGGCGTGTAAAAAATAGTAACTTGAAATCTGTCTGGTTACTTTTCCAGCAAGAACTTTCTCAGAGAGTAAGGAGTTTTTATTCTCTTTTGCAAGAAAATTGTAAAAAGTAAACAGACAGCATGGTACAAATACACAGGTAGCCGCATCGGCAATTGTTGGTAACATAAGGTGTCAAAATTTGACATCAATTCAATGCAGTTGACACATTATGTTACCATCAGCTGGCATGATAATGCTACCTGTATTATTGTACCATGACAGACAGCTTACCAGCAAAAACCTGCAAGCAATCAGCTGACTTGCCACAACAGAACATTTTCTTTTCTATTTTTAATAAAATGCAACACTGTTTCTTCCTTTGGTTCCTTCATTGGCGGACAAATTAGGTGTGTTCGTTTACTCAAAATTTGTACAAATTGTTACTGGATGTTGTTCGTTTGCTCTTCAGTACAATGCAAAAGACCTTAGTCGTTTGCAAGAAGTTACTGGACTTGTACAAATTTGTACAAATTATTGAGTAAACGAACACACCTAATTTGTCCGCCAATGAAGGAACCAAAGGAAGAAACAGTGTTGCATTTTATTAAAAATAGAAAAGAAAATGTTCTACAAAATAATACAATTAGACTTGCTATTTCCGCAATAAAATTGTTTTTAATTTTCACAAACATAAATCAACGAAAAATTAAAAACAGATGATTGATTGTTTTCAGGAAGAAGAAGAGTTGCAAGTTCTTGCTAGAAGAAATTTGTCCAGCAAGAATTTGCAAACTCTCAGTAAAAGAAATGTCAAACTGCTTTCGCTCCTTTCCACAAACCACTGTATTTTGTTCAATCTAGTAGCCACAAAGTATTATTTCTAGACAATTTATTTTTAGTTTTGCCCCCACCATCAACACCAGATCTCCTCTTAATGATGCTATGGTCATACCTTGCAGCTTAATTGCTGCAATTTCCTTCCATGCCATTTTAAAATAAATATTATACGACTGCGAAAACCGGTTTAATGGGTGATTAGACGGCACAAGAAGACATTGTGTCAGCATAATTTATTCTGTGAAACGTGATTGTTTTGAGATCGAAATTCTATTTATACAGGCAGTTCCGTATTGGATTGCATTTGTTTTAGAACACATATAATTTTTGGAAGTAATTTATGTTTTTGCTTGGAGATAATACATTTTTAATATCTAACATGAGCGGGATTAATGCATTTATTTGAATCGACCAGTGTTTTAAGTGGGTCATTAATATACAATATTAAACCGGTTTTAGTGTATATACGATTTTTTAAATATTTAATTATTCCATGCACCACAACCTAACTATCCGAAAAAATGATACGGCAGGTCAGTAACTAACGTATGATCAAAGAAGAATAGAAGTAAACGCTTTTTTGGAAACAAATGATGTTGGAACAAATAGAAGATGAAAGGTTTAGATAAGAAAAAGCCTTAAGCTGAAAACTGATACAACGTTTGATTAAAGTTTTGTGTCGTTTTGGACTTTTTTACACTGTTGGGCATGATGCCGAAAAATTCAAATTCATTTGAAATATATGCCGACAAACAGATAAACGCTGGACTTTGGTATCGTCGTCGCCCTGTTGTTGTTGTTTTTTCTCGACGCCCAACGCAAAACTTTAATCAAACGTTGTATCTGTTTTCAGCTTTATTTGCAGAGAGCTTAACCCAGTGATTACACATGCAAGTGACAGTTCGAAAAATACCAATACACTCACACATATTCACTGCCACACCAACTAACAACCTCACTGCCGACAAAATTTCCTTGTCAGTAATCAATGTAAGTGCTTTGAAAGTAACTTCAATTTTTTCCGAACGTTTACACATGCAAGTGTCAGTTCGAAAAAATTGAAGTTTCGACTATAATATGTATACACAACTGTCTGCAAGTTACTTGCATGTGTAATCCTTAGGTAAAAGTGATCTTGTTTGAGTGTAAAAATAATGGGCCAAATACATACGGTCCGTTGTGTCACGCGTTGCGCGTTGAAAACAACAACCACATGAAAAATGTGTGAGTGATGCCAAGTTTGTTCTTGAAGTTTTCATGTGGTTGTTGTAGCGCGACGCTCACCGCGCCGTATGTGCCAGGGCCTTAACTGGGGCCTAATTACGACATTCGATTCGATCGAGAATTTGCTCGTGAATAAGTTTTCGACACGATAAAAAACGACATGAAAAGACTCGATCGAACACATTCAAGCAATGTTATCGATGTTTTCGATAGTAACCGGTAATCGATCAGGGAATATTATGAAGGTAGACGCCAAAAAATGTGTTTATTTTAAAACAAAAACTAAAAACCAAAATTTTGAATGAAAAATGTAAATATTAGTGGAATTTGTTGAACAATACATCGAATAATAATTTCGGAATGAAGTAGTGCTAAGAAAATAAAAAAATTGTCTATGTTTTGACATTGTTGTAACAAATTGCTAATACATCTACCTTAATAGTTCTCTCTCAAAATAAATGAGAGAGAATTTGGTGGGTTTTTGCTTAGCCTCTCTGAGAGAATCTTTCATTTGGTAATCAAGGGCGGATGTATTCTATTAAATGTTGTTTACCTATAAAAAAGGCTATTAATATTAATTTTTTGCGGAAATGCTTACTTTTTTATTATATATTTTTTTATTATATATAATTATATTTAAAGACTGCAAACAGTAAATTTTGGCTAAAGGCCTGGGTACATAAGCTGCCTTGCCTGATTGCCTTGCTTTCCTGCTTCATTTCTGACATAATAAAAATAATAGAATAAAGAAGGCCGAGAAATTTTCGAACTGGGTTGTCCTTTAATTTTTTATTCTTTTATCAGAAGTAAGCAAGGTAAGCAGGCAAGGCAGCTTATGTACTCAGCCCTTAATAAATTCATAAGTTTGTATATTTATTTTAATTCTAATTTTATTACTATTTCTCAAACGATGGCAAAGGACTTTTCCCAATTTTTCTTGTTATTTTGTGTAGAAAAATGCTGAGATTTATTTACTATTTTTTTTTTTTCTTATATAAATCGACAACAAACAACAATTTTTACATTTAAAACAAAAAGACAATAAGAAATCTTTCTTTTTGTTGACAGATCACGCGTGAGTCGTGTCACGTGTTCATGTTATTTTAGTTTGTCCCGGGCCACACTA
This sequence comes from Musca autumnalis, assembly GCF_047663935.1. Classification (NCBI taxonomy): domain Eukaryota; kingdom Metazoa; phylum Arthropoda; class Insecta; order Diptera; family Muscidae; genus Musca; species Musca autumnalis. The sequence continues at coordinate 237,767,574 of NW_027411977.1, read as the reverse complement.
CAGTAATTTCACTGAAATTTTGATATGAAATTATGCGTCTCTAGATCGACGTCCATAGTAGAGTAAAATCATAAAATTGCTGTAGTAGGGAATTCGATTTAAGAACACCTAATTTCATGAAATTTTCTAATGAAATTCACGCTAGTGTGGACCGGGACTTTACTACTGTTTGCCATTTTATCATGGAAAAGCTTAAGGCCTGCGTACATAAGCTGCCTTGCCTGCTTACCTTGCTTACTTCTGATAAAAGAATAAAAAAGAAAAGGGCAACCCAGTTCGAAATTTCCTTGGCCTTCTTTATTCTTTTATTTTTATTATGTCAAAAATGAAGTAGAAAAGCAAGGCAATCAGGCAGAGCAGCTTATGTACGCAGGCCTTTACGCCTGTAGAACGTTTACAAATCGTTCAACTTTGTTACAAAAATTCGCGTTATGTGGAGAGTGTGTTTTGAGCCTAATTTTGTTCAGTGCTAAGGCACATTTCTGGCTTTATAGGTACGTAACATTTTGAAAGAAGAGCAACTTAAAGAGATTCAAGAGTTGGTACTCCATCCAGAAAAAATAACGGTTTGTGGGTCGGTGGAATCGTCGGACCCTATTTCTTCAAAATAATGCCGGTTAGGACTTCCTCGTTAATGGCGACTATTTGATGTCTGAAATTGAAGCTCGTAATCTCGGCGATAGTTGGTTTCAACAAAACGGCGCCACTTCCCACACATCGCATCAATCAATGGATTTATTGAAAGAACAATTCGGTGAGCACGTTTTGGACCAGTCGATTGGCCACCAAGATCGTCTCATATCACTCCGTTAGACTTTTTCCTGTGGGGTTATGCTAAGTCTAAAGAGTATACGGACAACCCCGCTTCGATTCATGCCTTGGCGGAAAACATTACACGTGTCATTCGTCAGTTACCAGTCGAAATGTTCGAATAATTCTGCGAAAATTGGACTCTACGGACAGACCGTCTTAGACGTAGCCTCGGCCAATATTTGTTAGACATAATCTGCAAAAAATAAATGCCATCGAATGTTCCTTCACATGATAATAAACATTCCCCATTCAATTTGATTTTTCTGTGTTTTTTTTTCTTTAAAGAAAGTAAGAACCTCTAAACGGATCACCCTTTATAAAAATTTGGCCTACTACCAGAACCGGCCGGCAATAGGAACGTTTACCCTATCTCATTTTTAACAGCTCGCGCTTTTACTACTTTTACCATTAAGTACGGGAACACACATTTCCATGCGGCAATTATCAGTTTTTCGGTGAGAGAGGGTGTTGACAGGCAAAGGGTTACCATATGCCTCACCTCTCTCTCCATCAATCTTAAGGTCTAGGCACATACGATCCGTTATGCGACGCGTTGCGCGTTGAAAGGTTTTGAAGGGTTTTCTTTCAGTGTAAAGATGCAGCAGCGTCAATTATTTCTAGAAATTGCAGAGATAGTCCCGATCCACACTAGAGCAATTTCAATGAAATAATTTAATGAAATTATGCGTTCTTAGATCGAGTCCCAACTACCACAATTTCATAAAATTACTTTAGTATGGAACTCGGTCTAAGAACGCCTAATTTCATTAAATTATTTTATTGAAATTGCTCTAGTGTGGACCGGGACTATCTCTGCAATTTTAGAAATAATTGACGCTGCTGCATCTGTACACTGAAAGAAAAACCTTCATAACATAAACGAAATCTTACTGTCCATCACTGAAATTTGTCATTGATTTTGAACGTGGAGCTCCATTGAATAAACGAAAAAGGTTTCATTGAGTTTCATTGCAGTAAAATTAACTAATTTGTTCATTAATGCAATGAAACTTCTTCATTGATGCAATGAAACTTTTTTCATTAACGCAATGAAATACTTTCATTAATGCAATGAAGTCTAACGTTGGTTCAAAATCAATGATACATTTCATTGATGTAACGTAAGATTTCATTTATGCTATGAAGTCATTTCATACTGACGTAATGAACAAAAACTAAGTCTATGCTAAATATGTTTAATTCATTTTATTGCAATTAGTTGACAACACGTCATTTTTGACTCCTCAGACATTAACGACATTAATGCGTTGTCATCTGTAAGTAAAATTGAAAGAATAAACAAATTATTTACAAATAAACTGGTTTTCAAATAATAACTTACCTTCCAGTTTTGCCGCTGAGTCATCCCCTGTGTACGTCCATAATGTTAGGAACTTAAAACTTGGTTTTAATTATTCTTTATTCTTCTACCAGAAATGACACAAAACTTAGCTCAAACATTGGATGTGTTTTGAGCTTTAATGATTCTATTGGCAGTTGTCATCTATAAGTAAAATTGAAAAACGTACAAAACTGTTACTAATTTATCTGGTTTTCTAAATATTAACTCACCTTTACTCTGCGTTTACAAATGACAGGACAATTGACTTCATGTATTGATTGTCAAAATCCCACAACTTGCCTATGTGACGTAGGCGTCCAGACAACTGTAAAAACAGTTGTAAAATTTTGAATGAAAATCGTCGATTTTTTTTTGTTTTTCGTTCACATATTTTGTTTATGTTCATGTTCTTTTGTTTTTTACACATTTCAATTATTATCTCATTTATTTTTACAAAAATGCCAAAAATTTGTCTTCCTTACTGTCTGTGAAAAAATGATGGTAAAAATGAATGTATGTGTTAGTAAATCAGAGTTGTATTTGAAGACAAACTGTCTGGTGTAAACGCCTAGTTAACTTTTGCCGCTAGACACCAAACTCTCATATGCTCTGTTCCAGAACCTGCAAGATGCTACTACTTTTTACTACTATGTTATCGGAAAAAATAGTAAAAATTAGTAGATTCTTGCAGTACTGGAACAGACCAATAATGTGTGTTAGTTTATGGCTATATCACACCATTGGCCTGTTCCCGTACTTTATAAAGTGGTAAAAGTTGTAAAAGTCGTAAACGATTTTCATATAAATTTTGTGAACGGGAACGCAAAATGTGTAAAAGTGGTAAAAATTGTAAAAACTTTTTAGTTCTGGAACAGAGCTCATATGCTTTTTCACACATATGACATCAGCTGGTCTGTATATTAGTATACCCAAAGTGACAACATGCATGTGAAAAAGCATATGGTGTGATATAGCCATTACTCAAAGTTTGTACAAATTGTTACTGGATGTCGTTTGTTTACTCTACAGCACAATGCAAAAGACTTTAGCCGATTACAAGAAGTTACGAACACATCTATTGTTTCTCCTTTATTCCACTCATATAGCTGGTTTACACTCATGCTCCGAAATCCACTGGATTTCACAAAATCCTAAAGTACACTTATTTATTGTTGATTTCAAACATATCTCAATAATCAAGGTAGATACATATGCGCAGCTGATCGAGCATGAATGAAAAACTAAGTTGTTGTAAATTGAATTTTTCATATAAAATATACAAAATATAGAACATTACTATCTTATGTTGGAAATTACAGTTAATACTAACAAATTAACAAATAAAATTTGTTTTATCGTTGAGAAAAAAAAAATTATGAGTAATTTCGACGGATAAAAGTTGTGTTCCATAACCTGCAAAATAGCATTACTTGAACTATTTTCTCCATTTGTGATGGAAATGCGTTCCCGTACTTAGAAAACTAGTAAAACTTGCGCTTCTCTTCGAACAAAAAATGACGCTGAATAACAAACACCCTCAAGGTAGAAACACAATGAAATACGCCGCTTTGTCACGCTCCGTTTCATGTAAAATACTAAAGGCAAAGTACTACCTAATTCAAATTAATTAGACAGCATTTGAATTAGGTAGTACTTGGCCTTTAATCTTTGACATGAAACTCCTATTTGCCGCTATAGAAATTTGTATGGGAAAGCGATTTTTGACAATACCTTATTTTGCTAACTTTACCATTAAAATAGAACGGGAATACAATAAAAATAATAAAGCGATTTTTTCATCTTGCTTACAAATTTTTATATTAAAATTTCTTTGTTGCAGTCATTCACCATCTACCTTTTTTATTGTGCTACGTGAAAAGTGTTGCAACTTTTGGTACTTTTTCAGGCAAAAACAGGGTTTATGTGTTGTTGTGTATGTGTTTATGTGTACTGTGATTTCGATGTTCATTTCGCCGAAATCACGAAATGAGATGATTTCATTTTTGTATGCGAAATCATGGTAAATTTTGCCTGATTTCGCACGAAATCCCTCCGAAATCACGAAACGATGCAGAATGTAAACCAAGCAATATTTAGATTTTCTATTGCTTGCCTTCATTAGTGCTGGTCCACACTAGAGCGATTTCATTGAAAAAATACAAATAACGAAAAAAGACAAAGTGCTGCCAAGTTTCAATTTTTCTTCTACCAGAAATGACGCAAAACTTTACTCAAACGTTGGATGTGGAGAGAGCACACAAAATTCTGAATATTCAGCAGCGGGCGCTACTACTATTCACGTACTGTATTTAAAAAAGTCAGATAATCTAAAATAATTACTCAAAAAAGTAATACCCCAAAAATCCCCTAATATTTTTCAGGTTTCCCCACAAATTTCCCAAATCGAATTTTGTTTCCTCATTTCACAAAAAAATTCCCCAATTTGGAGGAAATCTCCAATACTGACTACGCTGTCTGTAAAGGGTTGTTTACACCATCTATCAATGTCGTATGAGATGCCAAATTTTCTACCTGCGAATGTTGTACACATAGTGTAACCACTATGAAAATGTTCATCTATCAAAATGATTTGGCAACTCATATGTAATTTTTTCATTTAGGGAGCGCTCTATTTGATACGGCATTCTCGTATGTAAACATAAATTTATCAGCTGTTTTCTGACATTCTCAAACAAAAATGAAAAACAAAATCTTTTAAAAAAGAAAATGGAAAGGTATGTATATTTAAATATTCAGTAAAGTAAATAAATGGCGTTTATAATGTTATTTTCAGATCGATTGGTCGAAAGAAGCAGTCTTTGAAATGATTGTTTGGTAGCAAAAACATGAATGCCTCTATAACTCCAAACACCAATTCTACCAATTCAGTTTCCTTCAACCAAAATTAAAATTTGCGCAAAATTGCAACTCAACAATAAGTCTGTCTGGTTACTTTCCCAGCAGGAATTGTCCAGCAAGAACTTTCTCAGAGAGTAAGGGGTTTTTATTCTCTTTTGCTAGAAAATTGTAAAAAGTAAACAGACACCTTCCCAGCAAAAACCAGCAAGCAATCAGCTGACTTGCCAAAACAGAACAATTTGTCCGCCAACAAAGGAAGCAAACACGTTGTATTTTATTAAAAATAAAAAAGAAAATGAAACAAAAATGTATTTTTCCACTTTACAAATTTGTTCTCCATAAAACAGTACAATTAGACTATGTTATTTCCACAATAAAATTGTTTTTAATGTTCACAAACATAAATCAACAAAAAACTAAAAACAGCTGATTGATTGTTTTCAGGAAGAAGAAGAGCTTGTAAGTGCTTGCTAGAAGAAATTTGTCCAGCAAGAATTTGCAAGCTCTCAGTGAAAGAACTGTCAAAATGTCTCTCTCGAATCGCTCTCTTTTGCTGGTTCTTTGTGTTAACAGACGACTTCCAGCAACAATTGGTACAAATTGTTACAAATTTTAGGGTAACCAGACACAGCTAATAAATGTAAATAATGACAAAAACAGCTGTTTTTATATTTTTAGGTTATGTCATGCGAAAATAACACTTGCAGGTATGAACGCACAAATTGAAAATTGTATGGATGACGTCAATTTTGACAAACATAGAGAATGTTGAATGGGTGAAAGAAATGACAGCTCATATGACATTGATAGATGGTGTAAACAGCCCTTAAGTACCACAATACATATCGAAATGGGGGAAATTCCCTCTACTTGTGTCATTTGCAATTATTTTTGCATTGTTGTTTTCAGTGTGTCCATGTTGCTGTGTTTAGCAAGATCGTATTGATACCAACGATTCGCATTCCATTTTAACAACAAAAGAAAATGTCCTCAACAAACACAGAGGTTGGAACTATGGAAAAAATTCGTAATAACCGATACATTTGGAGAATACCTCTCACTGGAAGCATACTTAATTCTCCTGTAATTAACGTGTATAATGATGGTATAAAATCCGAATGGAAATTATTCGGTATGTGATCAGGAGGTTTTTTTTTAAAAAATATATGTGTGTACATAAAAGTCAATTTTACAAGTTTACATGCGGCAATTATTAACTTGTTGAGAATGAACCCTTCACCTCTGAACACTGATAACTGCTACATGTAAAATTGCTTACCCAATGATTACACATGCAAGTAACTTGCAGACAGTTGTGTATACATATTATTGTCGAAACTTCATTTTTTTCGAACTGAAACTTGCATGTGTAAACGGAGTGTTAATGAAAATCAGGGGCAGGGGCAGGGGCTGAATTCCGTTTCTATGAAAATGTGAAATGAAAACATTTATAAAGGAAAAAACTGTCAAATAAAAAAAATTATAAAGGAAATATTTTTCATTTCAAATTTTCATAGAACAAGAATCCAGACCCAGGAAGAACTAAATATCTGATCAATTTACATAAATATGCGAAAATGATTAATACTTAAAGTTTTTTTTTACTTTCACAATTATACTTATAGTTAATAGGACATATGTCCTCGACAACGCATACGCGGACTTCACTGAAGTACAAGTGAAATTGATTTCATCGGATAGCAAGAACGCACAGTTTCAAGTCATCGTCCTTATATCCTCAAATAACAAATTGCAACAAATTATAAATGACAAGATGTCAATGACAGATAAGGAAAAGTCATTTGATACATTGACCGAAAAGGCCACTGAATATCATTTCACAGTAAACGCTATAACAGGTCCAACATTAACTGATGATATTGCCAAGATTTTGTCTAGCGAAGAATATAGTGATGTAACTCTTGTCGCCCAAGGGGATGTTACATTTAAAGCTCACAAAATGATATTATGTGCTCGGAGTGTGGTTTTTGCAGCTATGTTTCGTAATGACTTGGAGGAAAGCCGAAAAAATCGAATCGAAATTAAGGATATGGATGCAAATGTAATGAAGGAAATGTTAACTAACATATACACCGATTCGGAGGTACCTAAGGAAATGGCGGAAAAGCTCTTTTGCGTTGCCCATAAGTATGCCTTGTTTAACTTGCAGAAAATGTGTGAAAAATTGCTAATCGATGCAATTGAAGTAGCGTCTGCTGTGGATACTCTTCTGTTGGCTGAAAAGCATTCCTCATTACGTCTTAAAGTTTCGGCTGTTGAATTTATAATACAACATATTAAAGACGTAATTAAAACGGAAAGTTGGAAAACTTTACAAAAAACTCATCATGAATTATACGTTGTAATTTTGGAAACAATTGTACAACGACTTTTGTAGTTCAATATATAGTGACTGTCACTGAAAATGATGCAACCTGAAATAAAAAATGAAAACGTTGATAACTTGGAAATGAGTTGAGATTTTTTAACAATTCAAAAAACAATTTTGTAGATTGAAAGGTTGTCTTTAAGATGGTATACAAAAAAAGTATACCGTTTACAGTACCGTTATACTAAAATTTTACCGGAAAACAGGAAATGGACATTTTTAAATTGAGCATTGCCATTTTAGTAATCAGAATGGTGGAATAATTGGTTCCCTATAGATTTCAGTAGTTTTGTAATTGATTCCGAGAGCAAAAAATGATGATCCTGACGTAATTTTGGCATGATTATAATTAATGACCCTTTGTAGGCAATTTGGCTAGAAATTTCTAGTTTTTGAAGTTATTTTCCAACAAATGACTATGAAAAATCATTAGTGGCCTGAGTACATAAGCTACTTCGCCTGCTTGCCTTACTTGCTTTTGATAAAAGAATAAAAAAGAAAAGGGCATCCCAGTTCGAAATTTACTCGGCCTCCTTTATTCTTTTATTTTTGTTATGCCAGAAATGAAGCAGAAAGGCAAGGCAAGCTGGCGAGGCAGCTTATGTACACAGGCCTGGGTACATAAGCTGCCTCGCCTGCCTGCCTTGCTTGCTTCTGATAAAAGAATAAAAAAAGAGAAGGGCAACTCAGTTCGAAATTTGCTCGGCCTCCTTTATTCTTTTATTTTTGTTATGCCAGAAATGAAGCAGAAAAGCAAGTCAAGCAGGCGAGGCAGCTTATGTACCCAGGCCTTTATGTTCACAGCACGTACAAACAATCTAAAGGTAGAAACACAATGAAATACGCCGCTTGTTCACGCTCAGTTTCATGTAAAAGACTAAAGGCCAAGTACTAACTAATTCAAATGAATTAGGCAGCATTTGAATTAGGTAGTACTTGGCCTTTAATCTTTTACATGAAACTGAGCGTGAAAAAAGCGCCGTATTTCATTCTGTTCACACCTTTATGATATATGGAAAGTCCTGTATTAGCCAGGCTTGCCCTATATTATACTAGTCATAACGGCGTTGCCCTGATAGAGGTAAAAATCAGGGCATAGAACAAAGTTTTTTGCACTTTTCTTTGAAAATAATTTTCAGAAACATTGTTAACAATGTCGTGATCATGTTTGCTTTTATAAAAGCAAAAAATTTCAACACCCATTGTTACAATTCAAGCCAAACAATAATAATCACTTCGACGCGTTTCATAGAATCACTCCAATTCTTTTTTTGTGCGGGTTTTTTCAAGTTATAAATTCATAGTTGGGATGAATATCAGCATATCTGGCGAAAAATCGATATTTTACTTGTGGAAGTAGCCAACACACACCTGTAGTGCGATTCTCTAAAGCTTAAAGGTAGAAAAAGAATCAGCTCGTTGCTTGCTTGGCTTGTTTTCCAAATATCAAATTATAAAAGAATGCCAAAGCCTTTTCGTAATTCCGCCGGCGTTACCCCATATAATTTGACATTTGGAAAGCAAGCAAGAAGCTGATTGCGTTTCTACTTTTAGAGGAGGCATTATGAGGATAGATTTAAAGGATTTATTTGACATATGCGCAATAGAATTGACATTTGAAGTAAAGCTGATAAAAAATCGATGACACTATCGAGAATATCGATTATTATATAAAAATCTATCTATCACTATTATCGGATTAAAATCCCCTAACCTAAAATCTATTGAAATTAATAGAAATTAAGCGGTTTTTCGGTGTTAAGCTGAAAACGCACCCAACGTTTGAGTAAAGTTTTGTGTCATTTCTGGTAGAAGATTTTTTTTCCTTTATTACTCCTCTTGGGAGCATAGGGCTTCTACAAGATGTTTCCACTTATTTCTATCATTACAATATGTTTTTAATTCATCAAAGGATATATTAAGTTTCTTGATGTCTGTGAGGATTGTTCGTCGCCATGTTGTTATCGGCCTGCCTCGCCTTCTACTGCCTTGGGGGTTCCACTCAAGAGCTTCTCTGCATATACATTGTGGCGGTTTGCGTAGAGTGTGTCCGATCCATGACCACTTTTTCTTCATAATTTGTATATTTATTGGCGTCTCGTTTGTTTTCCTCCATAGATCAGCGTTGGAGATTGTATTTGGCCAAAATATTCTGCATATTCTTCGTAAAAATTTATTGATCTGGGTTTGAATTTTTTGATTAATTGCATTAGTTGTTAGCCACGTTTCACTTCCGTATAATAGCGTCGGTTTGACGCATGCATTGAAAATATGCAATTTAGTTTAAAGGGATATCTGCGTTGAACGCCATATATGGTTTAATCTACCAAAGACTGAGCGAGCTTTCCCTAACTTGTATTGAACGTCGTCAAATATGCCGCCATTGTCCGACATTATACACCCCAGATAGCAAAAGGAGGTCACCCATTCAATTTCTCCTTGTCCGTTTACAAGAAATTTATTGGTATTGTTGTGGTTGATATGCATGGCTTTAGTTTTTTTGATGTTGACTGTTAAACCGGCTTGTGCAGACAACTTCACTATCTCGTCCAGTTTGGATTGCATATCACTGTGTCTATGAGACATAAGACATATGTCATCGGCGAAATCAAGATCTTCGAGGTGGTTTTGAAGATTCCAAACTATCCCCCTTTTCTTTTTACTAATTTCACCCATTATGTTGTCTAGTGTGACGGCGAAGAGTAGAGGTGATAATGGGCAGCCTTGTTTCACTCCAGCGTTAGTGGAAAAGGTTTCGCTGTACGTTGTGTCATGTCGAACTCTTAGCGTGGCCCCTTCGTACATTGCTTTTATTAAGTTGACAATTTTAGGGGGTACTCCTTTGGCTTCCAGTGCTGTCCATATTACGCTTCGGCGGATGGAGTCAAATGCCTTCTGGAAATCAATAAATACCAGGTAGAGTGGAGAGCGCCATTCGATTGACTGGTCTATGATAATTCGAAGCGTGTTAGCTTGGTCTACGCAACTGCGGTGGGGACGGAACCCAGCTTGTTCGTCTCGTAGAGTTCTTTCTATTTCCTGGAGCCTTGTGTTTATTATGACTGCAATTAGTTTGTATATTGTATTAAGTAATGTTATTCCTCTCCTGTTATTGCAGTCAGTTAGGTTGCCATTTTTTGGCAATTTTATAATAATCCCCGTTTTCCAACTTTCTGGGAGTTGTTCCTGTTGCCAGGTTTCCACTATGAATGGGAGGAGGATTTCAGCTGAAACTAGTGGGTCGACTTGGAGAATTTCGGATGGTATGCCATCGTCTCCGGGTTCTTTGTTTCGTTTCATGGCTTTTATTGCTGTTGCGATTTCGCCAATACAGGGCGGATTGATGTTTATAGCTTCTGTCGCCGATGGTGATTGATATGTATTACCAGTTGCGACTTCACTTTCCTCATTTGGATTTATGTTGCTGGTTGTTTCGAAATGTTCCTTCCAACGCTGGGTTTGTTGTTCAGTTGATGTCAGAAGTTGTCCATTGACATCCATAATAGGTTTGTTTTGATTAAAGTTTTGTTTTCCTAGTCGTCCTATGATTTGGAATAGTTGACGCATATTATTTGATCCTGCGGCTTTCTCTGCTTCGTCTGCGAGGGATTCCAGATATTTTCTATTGTCAGCGCGAGCAGAGCGTTTAACTGCTTTGGCTATTGCTCTATATTCAGCCCTTAGGCCGTTGTCTACGTTGCTCTGCATTTTGAGGATGTTTCGCCTTTGAATAAGGTTCCAAGTATTGTCGCTTATCAAATTTTACGTTCATTTTTATTTGCGTATCCTAGATTTGCTTCTGCTATATTGTTTATGGATTTGCAAGTTTCTTCCTACCCTATGCGTTGGTCCGCACTCAGCATTTCTCTCATTGAGTCCGCAATATCTTTTTTCTTCCATTCACTAGAAAGCATTTTTAGGTCATATCGTTTGGTTGTTGCTTGTTTATTGTGCTGTTTATACAATTTGTTTAATTTGGTAGAAGAATAAAAGACCTTTATATTTTTGTGAAGTACTTGTGCAGAATGTCAACAAAAGCATAGACATTTCCGCCATTTTTATTTCCAAATTTAAGCTGAAAACACATTCAACGTTTGAGTGAAGTTTTGTGTCATTTCTGGTAGAAGAATAAAGAAAAATTGGAACTAGGCAGCACTTTGTCCTTTATTCATCTACCAAAAATGGCACAAAGCTTTACTCAAACGTTGGAAGTGTTTTCAGCTTAATGACACCGGCACATACGGTCCGTTAAGCTGAAAACACATCCAACGTTTGAATAAAGTTTTGTGTTGGGCGTTGAGAAAAAACAACAACAACAGGGCTACGCCGATACCAAAGTCCAGCGTTGATATGTTTGTCGGCATATATTTCAAATAAATTTGAATTTTTCGGCATCATGCCGAACAGTGTAAAAACGGCCAAAACGACACAAAACTTTAACCAAACGTTGGATGAAGCGGTCGGCACATACGGTGCGTTGTGCGTCGCGCTACAACAACCACATGAAAAATGTGTAAGTGATGCCAAGTTTTTTGAAAAACAACAACATGGCTGGCGCATTAAAGTTAAACATAATTTAACTGTTTTTGGACAACGCATGTCCCAACGTGTCACTAAACGGACCGTATGTGCCGAGGGCTTGAGTTTTCAGCCTTATGCGTCGCGTCACACGTTAAAAACAACAACCACATGAAAAAATTGTATGTGATGCCAAGTTTGTTGTTGTGACGCTCAACGCGACCTATGTGCAGATTCCTAAAACACTCGGCACATACGGTCCGTTTAGTGACACGTTGGGACACGCGTTGTACCAAAAAAGTTAAATTATGTTTAACTTTAATGCGTCAGCCATGTTGTTGTTTTTCAAAAAACTTGCATATACAAACTTTTCCTGCTTAAGCTTCCGCTCCCTTCCACAAACCACTGTATTTTGTTCAATCTAGTAGCCACAAAGTATAATTTCTAGCCAATTTATTTTTGGTATAGCACTCACCATCAACACCAGATCTCCTCTTAATGATGCTATGGTCATACCTTGCATCTTCATTGCTGCAAATTCCTTCCATGCCATTTTAAAATAAATATTATACGACTGCGAAAACCGGTTCAATGGGTGAGAATGTTATTATGATTAGACGGTACAAGCAGACATTGTGTCAGCATAATTTATTCTGTGAAACGTGATTGTTTTGAGATCGAAATTCTATTTATACAGTTAGTTCCGGATTGGATTGCATTTGTTCTAGAAACCATTTTATTTTTGGAAGTAATTTATCTTTTTGTTTGGAGATAATAAATTGTTAATATCTAACATGAGCGGGATCATTAATGCATTTATTTGAATCGATTAGTATTTTAAGAGTGTCATTAATATACAATATTAAACAGGTTTTAGTGTGGATATGAGTTTTTAATTCCATGCACCACAACCTAACTAGCCGAAAAAATGATACGGCAGGTCAGTAACTAAAGCGCTCGGCACATACGATGCGTTGAGCGTCGTGGTACAACAACCACATGAAAAAAGTGTAAGTGATGCCAAGTTTTTTGAAAAACAACAATGTGGCTGACGCATTAAAGTTAAACATAATTTAACTGTTTTGGGACAACGCATGTCCCAACGTGTCACTAAACGGACCGTATGTGCCGAGGGCTTAACATATGATCAAAGAAAAATAGAAATAAATGTTTTTTGGAAACAAATGATGATGGAACAAATAGAAGATGAAAGGTTTAGATAAGTAAAGGCCGCCTTTATGAGAGAACAAATCACCAGGAGAAAACATCCAACGTTTGAGTAAAGTTTCGTGTCATTTCTGGTAGATGAATAAAAGACAAAGTGGTGCCAAGTTTCAGTTTTTCTTTATTCTTATACCAGAAATGACACAAAACTTTACTCAAACGTTGGATGTGTTTTCAGCTTGAAGTTGTAGTCCACACACTAGTTTTAGCTGAAAACACATCCAATGTTTGAATAAAGTTTTGTGTCATTTCTTGGTAGAAGAATAAAGAAATATTGAAACATGGCACCACTTTGTCTTTTATTCATCTACCAGAAATGACACAAAACTTTGCTCAAACGTTGGACGTGTTTAGGGCTCAAAGCTGAAAACACATCCAACGTTTGAGTAAAGTTTTATGTCATTTGCTTTTTCACATGTATGTTGTCACTCTGGGTATACTAAGTCCCGGGCCACACTAGAGTAATTTCAATGAAATTTTGACATGAAATTATGCGTCTCTAGATTGAGTTCCATAGTAGAGTAATGCCCGTAATTTCAACGTCTGGGTAAACGGGTAGGTAGCTACCTATTAGTTATCTTTACCTACGCGTTTGGTAATTTCTACGTGCCATTTACCGAGGCGTGTAAATTTTGAAATCATGTGGTAATATTGGTGATTTTCATTCATGATTTCGCAAAATCATTGCCACATAGAAGTGTTTTACAACTTTTAACACATGCGTTGAAATTATAAAATGTTGCTTACACGGGAGATATCTGTGAACTCATAGATAGCTACGTGTTGAAATTACGGGCATAAAATCATGAAATTGCTGTAGTGAGGAATTCGACCTAAGAACACATAATTTCATGAAATTTTTTAATGAAATTCACTCTAGTGTGGACCGGGACTAATATACAGAAATCATATATATGGTATGTTCCTTTACTTTTGAAAATGGTAAAACCGGCAAAAGTAGTAAAAATTGTAAACTACTCTCATATGAATTGTATGGTGTCTAAAGTAAAGGAACGCTTTTCGAGTAAAAAGTGGTAAAACTTGAAGATTCTTGCACGTAAAGGAACAGAGCTATAATAATCATCAGATATACATATTTGTGCCTTTTATAGCATTGACAATAATTTCAAATTCAATTTTGTCACTTGGAGTCGATATTAGGAATGCCACATTTGGATTATCTGACATTGACATCTCTAAAGTTTTGATTGCTTCTTTTTGGTTTGAGGACACCTTAGAGATAACTTGAAAGTGTGAGTTTTTGTTGCTCGATGAAATCAATTGTATGGAAGAATAATAGGAGATGCGGCCGGGTACGTCTATTCGTACTAGGGATACAAAAGAAAATGTTTTTAAAGAATAAAAACATTGTATGTATTTGAGATTTATTTCATCTAATAACATTGATCACAACTTCTAGTGATGCTAATTTTTTTTATCAATTTTAGGCTTAATCCTAGTTTAGCAATAACGGATCGGACAGGTCTGAAATATTTACCATGGATAGATCTTGATGTCCTGATATCGAAAATGTTAATGTAAAGGCCTGGGTAGATAAGCTACCTCGCCTGGTTGCCTTGATTTCCTGCTTCAATTCTGACATAACATAAAAAAAAGAATAAAGAAGGCCGAGCCAATTTCGAACTAGGTTGCCCTTTTCTTCTTTATTATTTTATTTTTTATTTGTTTTAAGGCAGCTGATGTACCCAGGCCTTAAAGGCCAGATTCAAAAGTTCGAGTAAAAATATAACCGGTTTTTATAGTCGATAATAAAATAAAATAATTAGCCTGTTCCCGTACTTTATAAAGTGGTAAAAGTCGTAAAAGTTGTAAAAGTCGTAAACGATTTTCATATAAATTTTGTGTACGGGAACGCAAAATGTGTAAAAGTGGTAAAAATTGTAAAAACTTTTTAGTTCTGGAACAGAGCTATTAATAATAATGGCAGACTGCAAAATTTACATTTGCGCTTAAATCAAGATCATCTATCCACGATAAAAATTTCGGATTGATCCGACTTTTATAGCTAAACTAGAAATGTTTCAATTCTTCTAATAACTGCGGTAAGAAAAAAAGAAACAAGTTGAGTTTATGCGCTAAGGTAAGACATTTTTTAATCGCAAGTTTTCTCTAAATAGCCGGCTTCCGGACAGGTGATAATACCGGTTTTAAACAGGGGACTTTTCGTAACTTCAGTGGCCTATATTTCGAGAATTATGTTCTTCCGCAATAAATGCTATATATCGTCACCACAAATGCCCGAAGACGTAACCCACATGGACATCGATGGAATCTGATACATAAAGCAAAAACACGTGCTCTCGCAAAATTTCAAGCTTCTACGATTAAAAATAACGATCCTATTCAAGAAATGTCAATAGACGTAACAGCCATGGCCCAATTATAGGTCCTCCGGCAAAATCAGATGATTTCGATTTGAGCTGTCAAAATTCATATTTGTTATTTGAATTCGCTGTGAGGTATTGAATAGAGTTGTGCAAATTGAACTATATTGAACTACCTAGTTCACAATCTAGTTCAATGGACACCGGTCGTTTCTTTGCACAAAATGCGTATACTTATTATTTCACGTTAGTTTGTATGATGTTACTCATACGTTTTTGAACTAGGACAGTGAACTAGGTCGTTCAATTGCCCAACTCTAGTATTGAAATGTCGAACTGTATAGAAACAGGTAGATGTATCTCGAAAAAAAAACAAATAAACTTAATGTTGTACACGTAACCCTGCGTTTACAAATGACAGGACAGTTGACTTCATGTATTGATTGTCAAAATCCCACAACTTGCTTGTGTGACGTAGGCGTCCCGACAACTGCAAAAACAGTTTTAAAATTTTGAATGAAAATAGTCGATTTATTTTTGTTTTCCGTTCACATATTTTGTTTATTTCCATGTCCTTTTGTTTTCAACACATTTCAATTATTATCTCACTTATTTTTACAAAAATGCCAAAAAATTGTCTTCCTTACTGTCTGTGAAAAAATGATGGACAGCTGGGAGACAAACGACAAATGTATGTATGTGTTAGTAAATCAGAGTTGTATTTGAAGACAAACTGTCTGGTGTAAACGCCTAGTAAAATGTCAACATTTGTTGTGATTGTATGAGAATTTAATTTACAATAACTTATTTTAGCAGTTCAAGTTCGATCAGCTGGTATTTTCTGTTTCGTCAAACAAAAATAACTACGGAAACAACTTTTTCTCGGAAAATGTTTTGTATGTATCTACCTGAATTGGCAGAAAAGAAATTCGCCTTCTTATGAATTTTGACATTTAAAATCTTTGTTTTTCTTTGAATTCGCTTGTTGGAGGACTTGTAATTGGGCCATGGTAACAGCATACTGTAATATTCATAAAACATATTTTCATATTAAAACATTAAACAGCCCGAGGGAGGCGGATCCGGTTATCCGGTCCAGGTTCAAAACCGGTTATCCGGTCCAGGTTCCAAACCGGGTTAGACCCGGTTCTACTGAACCGATTACTTCAAAATGGGTAACGTATGAAAGCTTATGAAGTGAAGCTTATATTAGAGTTGTGCAAATTGAACTATATTGAACTATATATTGCGTATACTTATTATTTCACGTTAGTTTGTATGATGTTACTCATACGTTTTTGAACTAGGACAGTGAACTAGGTCGTTCAATTGCCCAACTCTAGCTTATATGGTGTTGTTACTTTAACAGTTTTGTCTCTTACTCGGCATATTTCCATATGTGTAATATGACTCTTTGGTGACGATATCTCAAGACCATTCTTTTAGTTAATTTTTAAATCAACATCTTTTAATTTAGACGCTTTTTAATGGTCTATCAGAAAAAATCTATAATTGAAATACTTGAAGATGATGACAGAAGGCCTATGCCCTGATTTAAATAAACATCTAAAACGCTATTGCTCATTTTTCCAAGAGAAAGAACGAAGGAAATATTCAAAATTTCTGATATCAAAAAAAAAGATGCACGTGAGGCAGTGAATCCTTCTTAGATGTACACACAAAGGCTAAAAGTTTCAAAAAAGAAATTTCAACACCTGCAAAACTTAAAACGCTTAATTCCAACCCTGTAGGAAGTGTGGGGTCATGTGTTGACATGTCGCCACTTTGTCTACTAATATGGTGACAAAGTCAACACTTTGTCACCAGGTTGTCAACTATTGATACCTTTACCTTAATAAGAAGAAGCATTGTGTATATTGACAGATGATAGCAACGAAGCATCCTTTTTTTAATTTTCTTAATTGTTTGGCGTAAAATAATTTTTGCGGTTGGTGAAAAAAGTGTTTTTGTAAAAATCAATAAAATATCGTGAAAACTTTAGGCATATAATTTCAATAACAAGTATGAGCAAAAGAAAATATAAAAGACATGTGAAAAATAAACAATTCTATAGCAAAGTACGAATTCTGAGGCGACTAACAACATTTGTGGTGAAATTTGGACAATTAGACATTATGTGGAATCTTTAGAGAAGATTGTGGAGCCTGATGTATATATTGTCCCGTCTCGCTGGAAATGCTGAATGCAACTAAACATAATAATGAATTACAATGTTGAAGAATTATTTGGCAAAAATCGATTGTGAGATTTTTCCAATGTTATACAGCTGCAATAGGTAAGCAAATTTAAGGACATATTTTTTATTTATGTTTATTTATACATGTTTATTCTTTTCAATTCCTAGATGTTATATCAACATTCAGCGAATCGCCTGATAAAACGTTAAGTGCAACAGAAGAAGAACTATTTTAAGCAGACAAGTCATTGGTGCGACTTGGCCAAGAAAATAAAACGAGAACGTTTTTTATTATTTATAAGTTAAAATATTTAAGCAGCCTTGAAAACATTGTCTTTATTTACTAACAGCCTGTTTCTGTATGTCGAAAGAAGAATGTGTGCGAATGAAACACGCCCAAACTCTTGTGTGTTTTTCAAATTTGTTTTTTGTATTGAAGCAAAAGCAAAGGTAAAATTATTTCGAAAAATAAAGTTTGGGCGTGTTTCATTCGCACACATTCTTCTTTCGACATACAGAAACAGGCTGTAATTTTTACTTATGTGGAATCTTTGGCTTAGCCATTTAAAATGATAAAAATACTGTAATACGCAATTTGTACATTTTTAGCATTTTCAATATTATTTGTTTTATTCTTTAATGAAATATAGTATTTAAACAAATGTGTAGCTTCATCTTCTTATTAAATGTACTATATAGCTGTTTTATCTATGAAAAGTTCCAAATAAGCTAAAAAATTTAGTATTGAAAATCTGGTACTATTGACTCACTACCTCCAATGTCTATACTGACTCACTACCTCCATTGTCTATACTGACTTACTACCTCCAATGTCTATACTGACTCACTACCTCCAATGTCAACACATGGTTCCTCAGGAACTACTGACTTACTATTGACATACTAGTTCCATTGTCAGTACTGACTTTCGAATGACACGTTCATACAAAATGTCTATAGGAAATTACATTAGTTGTCTACAGTTTGTCAGTAGTACTGTTGACAATGTCAGTAGTAAGTCAGTATAGATTCACTATTGACATTTCCTACAGGGAAGTGATTGTCATTACTTTTATGAATTACTTATGAAAATTAAACGTTACAGGGTCAGGTGATATAACCCAAAAACTGATTTTTGGACCCGGATTTTTCCATAAATAGGAGTCATCTCTAAATATATTAAAGTTTTCTCCCAAAATATTCTTTAATTACTTTTTTTCTATTTGTGAGTAGTTGAATTTTACACAATATAAATGCATTTAATAATTAGTAACATTTTTATAATGAAATTTACAGTTAGAGTAGTTGTCATTTAAATTTTTAGTTATTCATACTTTAAATTGTATTTAAATTGTTGGAGTCTAAAAATGTAGTTTTTATTCAATTTAATATTTTTTTCCATATTACTATACGTTATTTAATCTTTTCAAACTATGTATTGATTGTAGTATACTAGCCACATATGGCCATTTGGCTTGGCTTTGAAATGAATAAATTTAAATAAAAAATACAAAAAATAAAATCCCTCAAAAAGTCGAAAATGGGCGCATTATGGGGTCCCATCATTGTAGCTCACACTTTAGCCTTTCCAAAATGGTGTTATATGTTGTAATACCTTCTCTGGATCCAGAGATATGGCTCTTAGAATCTCGACAACACGGTTTCTTTAAGTGGCTATTTATAGAAAAAAATTATAATTTAAAATAACATTATGTTCCCGTTTTCGAGATTTGCACCTGTCCATAGGAGAAAGGCCAAGTACCGTAACAAGGCCAAGTCAGTTTTACGGAGAGAAAGAAGGAAGTATTATACAAATTTGTTTGATGGTTTAGATAGCTCCCAGATGTGGAAAAGAGTTCGTGCAGGTGGCTATATGGATGAGGACTCCAACCCAGAGGAGATTCCAGTTGATGTTGAAACTCTAAACGATTTTTTTGTTCAACCCCCTTCCACCTTGGGTCCGAGACCTGTTGATCTTACTGGTTGTGTTACTCAAGGCCATACATTCTCATTTAATTGCGTATTTGAAGAGGATGTTGTTCGTGCTTTTGGTGCTGTGAAGTCGGATGCGGTAGGTTCGGACGGTATTCCGATCAAATTCCTGAAGATCATTTTTCCTTATTTGTCTGTTTATTTCCTAAAGTTTTTCAACTCAATTCTTACAACTTCTTGCTTCCCCTCATGTTGGAAAATTGCCCGTGTGGTTCCAATACCTAAATGTAAAGAGTCATTATGTATGGAAAATTTGCGACCCATAAGTATACTTCCCGCTTTGTCTAAAGTAGCCGAGCATCTTATGAAAAATCAGATCATTGATTATATAGAAGATAAAAAGTTGTTAAATAAATTTCAATTTGGGTTTCGTCGTGGTCACAGTACCGTAACGCATCTTCTTCATCTTACGGATACTATTAGAGAGAATATCGACGTTGGAAATTTTGGTGTGCTTGTAGCTCTTGATTTGTCTAAAGCTTTTGATAAAGTTGACCATGTATTATTGATTGAAAAGCTAAAGAATAACTTTTCCTTTGATAGCTCGTCATGCAGATTGATTTATTCATATCTTTCAGACCGTTCGCAGTTTGTTAGCCTTAGTGGTTCTTCCTCAAGCCAACGCATTATCAATAGTGGTGTTCCGCAGGGATCCGTCTTGGGCCCGCTTCTCTTTATACTATATATCAATGATATCGTTAACTGTATAAGTAGTCGAGATTGTTTCCCATTTTTGTATGCAGACGACATGCATTTATTCTTTAGAAATTGTTTGATTACAGATTTAGAAACTGATGTTAATTGTTCCTTAGAAATTATAAATCGTTGGCTTAACTCTAACAACTTTTCGGTTAATGTTCAGAAATCTAAGGCAATATTATTTAAACCCAGGAGAAATATTAGTTCTTCCATTCGTATTTATTTGAATGGCTTAAATATAGTATTTGTAGAAAAGATGAAATGTTTGGGATGCATAATTGATGATAGGCTAACGTTTAGTAGTCACATCACATATCTTCATTCTGTTGTTATGTCCACATTGCGTAGGTTATACTGCAATAATATGTATTTGCCACTGTCTGTTCGTAAGCGACTTGCTTTTGCTTTGTTGATGTCTCGGCTTAGCTACTGCATTGAGGTTATTTCTGGCACTAACCAAGGGAATTTGAAGAGGATTGAGAAGCTTTACAACATGGTTTTGCGCTTTGTTTATAAATTGAAGCGCCGTGACCATGTCACGAGCTACTCTCTAATGTTTTTGGGAGTACCGTTTGACAGTTACGTTAGTCAACGTTTAATGATAACGTTTTACAAGATGATTTGTACTAATTGCCCCGATTTATTGCTTACAAAGTTTCACTTTTCGCATTCAACGCGACATACACAGCTAATTATACCTCGATTTACCTCTTCGATATTTGAGCGATCGTATATTATTAGAGTTGCACGTATTTGGAACCAGCTTCCTCCATTATTGCGCACATTTTCGTACACGGTACATGTATTTAAACAAAAATATACTGATTTTGTTTTAAATCAGGTCTGATAAGTTATCCACAATGGTGGCAACAAGTATAGTAGTTCTCTTAGTTGATTTATATATTTTGTATGCTTATTTAACAGTAATATACATATATACATTTTTTTTCCTCAGTTTGGATTTTTTATACATTGGGGAACCAAATTCTTGGTCTTAAATTGTTAAGTTTACATTTAATATTAATTGCTTGAAATCATGTTGTATGATCCATTGAATTAAAGTAGAACTTACTGTAATGTAATTATTTGGCTGCCTTCAGCTTTTGCATTATTAAGTAAATAAAAATGAAATGAAATGAAATGAAAGTCTTAAATCCCCCGCCGAAGGCCGGCTATGTTAAGAAACATTTATTATTTAATAGAAAAATGTGTTCCCGTTGCCTAGATTTGCACTTGTCCATAGGAGAAAGTTTAAAATCCCCGGCCGAAGGCCGCCTATTTAGGGAAAAATTTAATTTAAAATTTCCCATAGACACCTATAATGTGAAGAAATGAACACTACAGAACTGAGTTCTCAAGGTTCTAAGGGCCATATCTCTGGATCCAGAGAAGATATTACATTCATTAAGCTGGCGTCCATAATGGGCCCATTTTCGACTTTTTCATACGATCACTTGTTGGGTAGGTATTTTCATGAGCTTTCCAATGATACCCATTTTGCAATCGATTCAGTAGAGCCGGGTCTAACCCGGGTTTTGTACCCGGACTTTCGGGTCCAATGACCGGGTCCCGGAGCAGGATGAATGTTTGGACTGGATTCGGATCGACCTGATATTTTTACCATAGATAGGGCTTGCAGTGCTAATCACACCAACATATATATCATGGGCAGGAAGTCCATACTTCCCGAGATATAGGCTCCGAAAGTTCAAAAATCCCTTGGTTCTGACGATATTTAGTTTAAATAGACATTTTTTCATATATAACCGGCCTTCGGCCGGGGATCTCGGCTAACGCGAACAAAATTTTCCTTCAAACCGAAATTTTTTTATCATCGATCCGAATCCAGTCCGTATATTCAACTTATGCCGGAGCTTAGCGCATAAACTCATCTTAAGCAAAAAAAAAACTTGATGACTTACCATTTAGTACCCATTGAGAATTGTTACTCTAGTCCCGGTCCACACTAGCGTGAATTTCATTAAAAAATTTTATGAAATTAGGTGTTCGTAAATCGAATTCCCCACTACAGCAATTTTATGATTTTATTCTACTATGGAGGTCGATCTAGAGACGCATAATTTCATATCAAAATTTCGGTGAAATTACATTAGTGTGGCCCGGGACTAATAACACCTGTCATCTGTTTCACATCGTCAATGTAAACAATAGCTTCGTTCCCGTACTTTTTAATAGAAAAACTCGTAAAGAGAGACCTGTAAAAATTTTTTCTCACACAAAAGTTTTTCAAAAAAAAGTGCGGGAACTCTAAAGCTACACGCTGAAACTTTCATACGAAACTTTCCCATTATTTTGTCGTTTATAGATCGAGTTCCATACTAAAGTGATTTTATAAAATTACTGTATTGGGAAAGTTTCGTATGAAAGTTTCAGCGTGTGGCATTAGAGTAACGGAAAAATGGAAAATACTTCAACAAATCTGGAACAAATGTCAAAGTCGGCGTATTAGCCAATCAGACGCCGGCAACCATGTTACTATTTTTGCACGCTCAAATTTGTCGAGTAAAAAGTTTTTAAAGAGAGCGCCATTCAGCGCCAGAGAAGTGAACATTTTACAACTTTTTTGTGTACGGGAACGTTTTTTCGGGTAAAATGTGTAAATGTCGTAAAAATTGTAAAAACTTTTTAGTTCTGGAACAAATTTTTGGTACTGTACATTTCTGTAAAACTTGTCGTGGTAGAATAATTTTAACAGTTTCCTCTTTTACCCTGTAAAATTATGAATGAAAATAATCGATTTCTTGTTATTTTCCATTTACATATTTTGTTTTTGTTCATGTTCTTTTATTTTTAGTACATTTCAATTATTATCTCACACATTTTACAAAAACTGTCAAAAATGTGTTAATCCTACTGTCTGGGAAAAAATAATGGACAGCTCAAGGCACATTAAAGAAGGTAGCCGACTCGTATCAGCTGATTGAACATGAAACGTCAAATAAAATTGTTGTAATTGTGAAATGTAAACAAACATCTTGTTCTGATTGGCCGAAGCTAAATCGCTGCAAATTTAAGCGCCAAGGCGAATTGATTCTCTTTACAAATTTTGACGTATTATGTTACGGCAAAAGTTGCTTTGTTGTAGCAATTCGCCGAATCGGCTACCTTCTATATTTGCCTTGGGACAGCTGTTGCATTTGGAGACAAAAGCTTCGTTCCCGTACTTTTTAATAGTAAAACTCGTAAAAGAGAGAAAGAGAGAAAAATTGTTGTCACAAAAAAGTTTTTTCAAAAAGTTCGGGAACGGAAAAATGGAAAATACGTCAAAAAAACTGGAACAAATGTCAAAGTCGGCGTATCAGCCAATCAGACGCCGGCAACCATGTTACTATTTTTTTACTCGCCCAAATTTGTCGTGTAAAAAGTTTTTAAAGAGAGCGTCATTCAGCGCCATTTTTGTTTAAAGAGAAGTGAACATTTTACAAGTTTTTTGTGTACGGGAACGCTTTTTCGAGGAATATGTGTAAAAGTCGTAAAAATTGTAAAAACTTTTTAGTTCTGGAACACAGCTAAATTGTCTGGTGTAAATGCCTAGTTATGACTTTTACCATTAAAAAAAAGTTGGTCTGTTCCAGTACTGCAAGAATTTACTAAATTTTACTATTTTTTCCGATATCATATAGGAAAAATTGTTATCGTAGTAAAAAATTGCAGGTTCTTGCAGGTTCTGGAACAGGCATGGTAAAGGAACAAAGTTTTGATGATTGTGCTGTTAACAATTTTATTGGTCTGTTCCAGTACTGCAAGAATCTACTAATTTTTACTATTTTTTTTCGATAACACAAAGGAAAAAATGTTATCGTAGTAAAAATAAGTAAAAAATGTGTAGTAATATGGTCTGTTCCAGTACTGCAAGAATCTACTAATTTTTACTATCTTTTCCGATAACATAAAGGGAAAAATGCTATCGTAGTAAAATATAGTAGCTTCTTGCAGGTTCTGGAACAAAGCAATAGTTGCTCTGTTCCAGAACCTGCATGAATCTACTATTTTTTACTACGACAACAATTTTTCCTTTATGAAATCGAAAAAATAGTAAAAAGTTTTAGATTCCTGGAATTCTGGAACAGACCACATGTTCATCAGCTCAACAGATGCATCTACCTTGATTATTGGGTTTGTACAAAATTTCGAAATTTCCCCGCATTGAAAGGAATATTTTTATAATTTAAATTATTGTGTAAGCTCTGTACTATAGAGAGATCGTATTGGCACGCCGTTTTTTATTCCATTTTAACAACAAAGTACGAAAATGTCCTCAACAAATGCAGACGAATCTGTGATGGGAACTATAGAGAAAATTCGTGATAATCAGTACATTTGGAGAACTCCTCTGCCGCGAACTGGTTCATATAAATCTGCTGTAGTTATCGTTGATAATTATGGTATAAGATCCCAATGGAAACTAATCGGTAAGTGATCAGTGTTTCTTCTTATAATGTGTACACAATTTTACAGGATTAAAATGCGGCATGTAATGAAGTAAACTCCCCAATACATTCATTGAAATTGGAATAATATTATTCCTCTCATTTCTCTTTGTACTCACTCTAGTACGTAAAGAAATAGATGGCCACTACAGCTATTTATTTTCCATAAAAATGATTTCATCGAACAGCAGAAACGCACAGTTCAGTTTCGCAGTTATGTCCAAGGGATCATCAAACGCAAAGAATGGTCCGATGTCAGTGTTAGATAATCCAAATATGTCACTCTCACTATTGACCAAAAGTGACAAAATTGAATTAGACATCACAGTCAACGCTAAAGCCCCCAAAATAGCAGATGATTTTGCCAAAATTTTATCTAGCGAGGAATACAGCGATGTAACCCTTGTCGCCCAAGGGGGTGTTACATTTAAAGCTCACAAGATGGTATTATGTACTCGGAGTGAGATTTTTGCTGCTATGTTTCGTAATGACTTGGAGGAGAGTCGAAAAAATCGTATCGAAATTGATGATATGGATGCCAATGTAATGAAAGAAATGTTAACTAACATATACACTGATTCGGAGATACCTAAGGAAATGGCCGCAAAGCTCTTTTGTGTTGCACATAAGTATGCCTTGTTTAACTTGCAGCAAATGTGTGAAAAAATGTTAATCGATGCAATCGGAGTAGATTCTGTTGCTGATATTCTACTGTTGGCCGAAAAGCATTCCTCTGAAAGTCTTAAAACTGCGGCCGTTGAATTTATAATAGAAAATATTAAAGAGGTGAATGGAACGGAAGGGTGGAGAAAACTAAGAGAAACTTATCTTGAATTATACGTTGAGATTTTGGAAAAAACTTTAGAACAACGTTTGTAATTTGAATGCGGAATTGAAATATTTGCGAAACAAAATGAGTTTATTTTTTTCATAAAAAACAAAGAATTTTTCTAATTCTTTAATTATATTTTAAAAGATCATAAATAGGAATGAGCCCTCATATTCCAGTACCCTGATCCTAACCCCCAAATAAATAAAAACAACATTCTGAATTATATGTAAATATTTTTGTTCTTTAGTAGAGTATTTTTTGGTTTTAATTTATAATAAATTTTGTAGTTCTATTACAAATCGAAATTTGTTGCTATTTGTGTAGGGCGGGGGGACATGTTTTTTCTTGTAGTAAATAAGAAAAATGGTTTGAGATTCATTTGTTTTAATGAAATAAACTTAAAATTTATGGGAACTTGGTTGTGCTTTTGTTTTTCTTTCTACTTAAATGTATTTGTATAGATGAATAATGTGTGTTTGGGTGTGTGGTTTTAGATGTTGTTTTTGTGAAATCATGATTGCTACAAATACATTACAAACTACTAAGGCACATAAATTCGGCAAGGAGCCTTTTTTCTAACATACAAAATAAACTCGTTGCGCGTTTACTTCTTAAAAACTATGACATGGCAATTAAAAATAGCATGAATAATATTTGGTTTGGTAGCTTAAGGAAACGAGACAAAAAAAAATATATATATATTTTAAATCTTGGCAAAGATTAAAATTCATCACGCGACTTCATATCAGCACCGGCTGATGCTGTCTCCAATTGTGGTTCTGGTAACTCTACATTTGGTTGATTGTCTAAACGTGGTTCCACCAGGAATGCTCTTTCAGGATCACTTTTCAATTGTGCAGCAGAGGGTGATTTATTTCCTGCCTGATGCGTTTCAATGATATAGGAATCTTCGGTGTCCGAAATATAACCATAATCTCCGGTATAGTGTGTGGGGTACAATAGCAGAGGGGCAGCACTGAAAGCCAAAAGATCACGTTCCGGGAAGGCCTCTGACCATGTCTTGTTGGGATGTCTGTTAAACATTATGGGCAAGAATTCATCAACTGGTAGCAGTTTTTCCAAGGGTTTGGCTTTTAGCAATTTTTCAGCACCCTTCAAGGTGATAACATAACCCAAAGTCCAATAAGAATAGCCGGCATGGACCAAATTTTCGGTATTCTCAACCCAGGGCTCCACCTCATCCTTTAGGCGTTTGCGACCAAAGTACCTATAACCAGAAAATAGAGGAAAATATTGTAAAAAACTGGAATCCAAGAAATTCTCCTTGTCACACTTACACCAAATCATAATCGATAACTTTGCGTATCTGTTCCATTACACCCAAAGCTTTTTCTTTAAAGTAGGGCTCAAAACGAATATCATCTTCCAAAACCAAAACTTCCTTTTGTTGTTTCTCCACAATGGTTTGCCAAATATGATAGTGGCTCAAGAAACAACCGATTTCACCCAAAGTCATGGGACGCTGATGATAGGGATCTTCATAGCCGGGCAGAAATTTGATGCCCAATTCTTTGATCATTTCGGGGGTAAGGCGTCTGGAATGATAAAGGGCGAATTTTTTTTAATTTAAATGGCCTGAATATTTGACTTTCACTTACTTTCCATCCACGGCAGGGAAATATTCAACATCCAAATTTAAGGCTTCAAATAGCTTTAACATTTTATCACGTCTTTCCGGACGGCGCTCCAAGTTAATCATATAGATGTGGTCCAAGCCAAGCTTGTCTCTGCAAAACAAACAAAAAATGGAATAGAAAATTTGAAGTTAAAAAAATGTCTTGAGGAGCATGTTCTTCGTTAGACCCTTTCTAAAAGAAAGGGTGCTTCGTTAGACCCTTTCTAAAAGAAAGGGTGCTTCGTTAGACCCTTTCTAAAAGAAAGGGTGCTTCGTTAGACCCTTTCTAAAAGAAAGGGTGCTTCGTTAGACCCTTTCTAAAAGAAAGGGTGCTTCGTTAGACCCTTTCTAAAAGAAAGGGTGCTTCGTTAGACCCTTTCTAAAAGAAAGGGTGCTTCGTTAGACCCTTTCTAAAAGAAAGGGTGCTTCGTTAGACCCTTTCTAAAAGAAAGGGTGCTTCGTTAGACCCTTTCTAAAAGAAAGGGTGCTTCGTTAGACCCTTTCTAAAAGAAAGGGTGCTTCGTTAGACCCTTTCTAAAAGAAAGGGTGCTTCGTTAGACCCTTTCTAAAAGAAAGGGTGCTTCGTTAGACCCTTTCTAAAAGAAAGGGTGCTTCGTTAGACCCTTTCTAAAAGAAAGGGTGCTTCGTTAGACCCTTTCTAAAAGAAAGGGTGCTTCGTTAGACCCATTCTAAAAGAAAGGGTGCTTCGTTAGACCCTTTCTAAAAGAAAGGGTGCTTCGTTAGACCCTTTCTAAAAGAAAGGGTGCTTCGTTAGACCCTTTCTAAAAGAATGGGTGCTTCGTTAGACCCTTTCTAAAAGAAAGGGTGCTTCGTTAGACCCTTCTTAAAGAAAGGGTGCTTCGTTAGACCCTTTCTAAAAGAAAGGGTGCTTCGTTAGACCCTTTCTAAAAGAAAGGGTGCTTCGTTAGACCCTTTCTAAAAGAAAGGGTGCTTCGTTAGACCCTTTCTAAAAGAAAGGGTGCTTCGTTAGACCCTTTCTAAAAGAAAGGGTGCTTCGTTAGACCCTTTCTAAAAGAAAGGGTGCTTCGTTAGACCCTTTCTAAAAGAAAGGGTGCTTCGTTAGACCCTTTCTAAAAGAAAGGGTGCTTCGTTAGACCCTTTCTAAAAGAAAGGGTGCTTCGTTAGACCCTTTCTAAAAGAAAGGGTGCTTCGTTAGACCCTTTCTAAAAGAAAGGGTGCTTCGTTAGACCCTTTCTAAAAGAAAGGGTGCTTCGTTAGACCCTTTCTAAAAGAAAGGGTGCTTCGTTAGACCCATTCTAAAAGAAAGGGTGCTTCGTTAGACCCTTTCTAAAAGAAAGGGTGCTTCGTTAGACCCTTTCTAAAAGAAAGGGTGCTTCGTTAGACCCTTTCTAAAAGAAAGGGTGCTTCGTTAGACCCTTCTTAAAGAAAGGGTGCTTCGTTAGACCCTTCTTAAAGAAAGGGTGCTTCGTTAGACCCTTTCTAAAAGAAAGGGTGCTTCGTTAGACCCTTTCTAAAAGAAAGGGTGCTTCGTTAGACCCTTTCTAAAAGAAAGGGTGCTTCGTTAGACCCTTTCTAAAAGAAAGGGTGCTTCGTTAGACCCTTTCTAAAAGAAAGGGTGCTTCGTTAGACCCTTTCTAAAAGAAAGGGTGCTTCGTTAGACCCTTTCTAAAAGAAAGGGTGCTTCGTTAGACCCTTTCTAAAAGAAAGGGTGCTTCGTTAGACCCTTTCTAAAAGAAAGGGTGCTTCGTTAGACCCTTTCTAAAAGAAAGGGTGCTTCGTTAGACCCTTTCTAAAAGAAAGGGTGCTTCGTTAGACCCTTTCTAAAAGAAAGGGTGCTTCGTTAGACCCTTTCTTAAAGAAAGGGTGCTTCGTTAGACCCTTCTTAAAGAAAGGGTGCTTCGTTAGACCCCTTTTAAAAGAAAGGGTGCTTCGTTAGACCCTTTCTAGAAGAGAGGGTGTTTCGTTAGACCCTTTCTAGAAGAGAGGGTGCTTCGTTAGACCCTTTCTAAAAGAAAGGGTGCTTCGTTGGACGCTTTCTGAAAGAAAGGTTGGTTCTTTGGACCATTTCTGAAAGAAAGGTTGGTTCTTTGGACCATTTCTAAAAGACAGGTTGTTTCTTTAGACCATTTCTGAAAGAAAGGTTGTTTCTTTGGACCATTTCTGAAAGAAAGGTTGTTTCTTTGGACCATTTCTGAAAGAAAGGTTGTGTCTTTGGACCATTTCTGAAAGAAAGGTTGTTTCTTTGGACCATTTCTGAAAGAAAGGTTGTGTCTTTGGACCATTTCTGAAAGAAAGGTTGTTTCTTCGGACCATTTCTGAAAGAAAGTTTACTTGTTTGGACCCTTTCTGAAAGGGATGGTGCTTCTTTAGACCCTTTTTAAAAAAGGGGCTTCTTTAAACCCTTTCTAAAAAAGGGGCTTCTTTAAACCCTTTCTAAAAATGGGCTTCTTTAAACCCTTTCTAAAAAATGGTACTTCTTTAGACCTTTTCTGAAATAAAAGGCTGCTTTCTATGCTCCCTTTCTTAAAGAAAGGCTGGCGTCTATAATCCCTTTCTGAAAGAAAAGGTACCTTCTATAGTCCGTTGTATAGTTTATGATTCTTCATAGATTATCAGAACGATCTTCAAATTCTATTTGGAAATGGTGTACATGAATGCGATTGAAAAGAGAGAGGGAGAGAAATCTGTGAGAATCTATAGAATTAAGAGTAAATTGCCCTTTTCTCCTCAACTGGTCAATCTTTCCTTGCATGGAATACTGAAGTGGAATATTGTGTATACAATGTCTGCATGAATATTCTAATGGATACATAAAATGCAAAATTCTGTTTGTATACAGAAGATATTCCAGATTGCATGTGCAAAGAAGACAACACATGTGTCATGGTTTTCGCGCGTTCTAAATAGTTTGTAATTAAATACAATTTAATGTGTTATGTTCTGGACATTTGTTGTTGTTATTGTTCCTTTATTGTGGGCAATGTAAATCTGTGTGGCCGTCTTTTGGTCACTAAGGCACTGATATTTCAATTCCAAGAACACTAAAACACTATACATAAAAAATTAATACTAAAATTTTGGTATTTGTGTAGTCTTCCTCCACAAAAGCATGGATGGTGGTCAGCTACATATTGTGCATTGTTTACATGTGTGTACATCACATCCATGTATTGGTAAAAGTCAAAACAACATCATTTATGTATTCATGAATTGTGTGAAAGAAATTTGATCTGATAGAAAGAAAAAACGAAATATGATCTCAATAATGATGACTTTTGTTTATGGCTGGGGGACAATAAGTGTTGGGCTATGCTGATAAAAATGTTTGAAAGATGCAAAGGGGTTATCAAGTGAATTTGAAACAGTTTTATCAGCATAACACAAAATTTGGTTTAAATTTCTTTTTAATTTTTCTTGGCTTATCAGTTTTTGGAATGCTACTTACTTTTCTTCTTTCCTTTCGAAACGTTTCAAATAGTCCTTAACTTCAGCCACTTGACCCAAATCATGTATTATATTCGTCTTGATATTCTGCAATTGTTTGTAGTCTTGCTCCAAAGTTTCGGTGTTTTCCAATGGTTGTAAAATATAACCAAATGGCACTTCATTGGTGATAAACAATGGTATCCTGGAACAGTTGGCTGATATGGCAAAAACAATAATATCATCAACAGGACCATCATACATGCGACACTGTTCCCCCAAACTGGCAGCATATTCCAAACCATTTTGCAATTGTGTCCTTAGAGTTTCACGATCAAATGTCAAATATGCTGAACCATTATAGTTGACATTAATGAGTACGGCACTGTGGATCATGGGTACCTCAAAGATACCCTCTTGTTGGACATTATAGATCTCACGATACATATCGGTACGTAGATAATAATAATCCGGTGACATGCCACACCAAAAATTCGAATATAAACCCTCGGACAGTAGCATGGGCGCCACAATTGGTAAATTTAAATCTGTCAAATGTTTAAGGGTGCGGGGTTCAGTCAACAAAACATCAGCATCCAAATACTGTGAAAAGAAAAAAAGAGAAGGTGTGATAAGGAAGAATAGAAAAAACATTAAAATGCATTGCTGTGGCGCAAGAAAATTGTGCCACAAAGTGATAAGAAAATGTTTCATTTTTCTTTTTGAGATTTACTTACAAATATATAATCAGCCCAGTTTTGTTGAGCATATACCAATGCTTCTTCTTTTAAGCTGATAAGATGGTGAAAACGTGCTTGGGGCCAATCCAATTCAGATTTTTCATTTTGATGACGTTGCTCGGTATCATTGAATAGTTTGTCAACTTTGTGATAGAGTGGCTCCACATGTTTCAACCATTCGGTTAGGATTTCCACGCTGTTATCGGAATTGTGATCAGAGCGTATCCTGAAAAGGCAAGTAGGAGTACATATTTAAAATCATTTTTAAGAGGAGACGACAAAGTTTACCAAAAAAAATCAGGAAGATTAAAATATTTCCTTGAAGAAGTCCACAGAAAATGTCTTCATATGGAAGGACAAATGGACTTCTTAAACAAGGCCAAGCGGACCTCTTAAAGAAGGCCAAGCGGACCTCTTAAAGAAGGCCAAGCCGACCTTTTTAGAAAGGAAAATATGTATGCTTCTTATAGAGGACCAAATGAACTTCTTACCAAATGAACTTCGTAGAATGCAATATCGACTTCTTAACGAAGGGGGTGTAGAAGGTAGGGTGGATTTCTAATAGAAAACAAAGTGGACTTTTTTAGATCCCCGATTGGATTTTTTAAGGAAGGCTTCTCAATGAAGGGCGAGTGGAATGTCCAAAATGGACTTGTTAAAGAAGGACAAGTAGAAGTTGACTTCTTACAGATGCTCGAAATGGACTTCTTAAAGAAAGCAAAATGCACTTCTTATAGATGCCCAAATTCATTTCTTATATACATTTTCCTTTAGAAAATTAAAATATGTTCTTGAAGAAGACTTACAAAGACTATTTGAATACCTCTTTGGTTTCAGTAAGAACTTCCATTCATGTTTGTTGGAAGACTTTTTTGGTCCAATTTCTAGTCTGCAATAAAAATACCCGTTGGCTTAAAAAAATTATAGTTTTTTGGGCTCTAATAAAATAACTGTTTGGCGTCCTATAATTGGACCTTTTAGTCCTTTAGGAGATAACCTTATACCATCTGTTTGTCTTCTACAAGGTAGACATTTTAGCATCCTTTCTTGTCTGCTAAAAAAATTGGACTTCAAAATATCTTTTGGACGCCAATAAAAGGTGCTTTTGGCCTTCCTTTTCCCCGAAAATATCTTTTTAACTGTTCGTCTTTTATAGGGTTATTTTCTTCTAGATGACTTCGTATGAAGAATTAAACCTTTTCGATGAAAATATCAATGTTAAGAAGATAAAACAGTCCTCTCATTGGTCTTATTCTTTGAGAAGAGCAAAAAGGTTTCCCATAATAGATTAAAATCCGTTTTAGGAGATTAAAATGTCTTCTTCCAGAAGATAAAAAGGTTATTAAATAGATGGCTTCATCGACTTCGCAAAGAAATGCAAGAAGCTTTCATAGACAAGGCAAATTGGAGGATCGATCGTGTAGGACTAAGACCACACCAACGTATGCATCTGCCTATAAAATATTATTTTTAACACATCGTAATATTTTTTGTATATTTTATTCGAACAATTTCAAATAATGTCCAAATGGCATCCCGAAATTACTTTCTGGATGGGTCTTCTTATAGAAAACCAAAAAGTAATTTTAGAAAGAAGTATTTTAATATTTTCGTAGATGTCTGAAAAATCTTATGGTCTTTGGAAGGCCTAGAGGTTTTCAGTTAGATGAGAAAAAATCCTCTTAAAGAAAATTAAAATGTCTTTCTTTCGAAGACTAACAGATGTTCTTTCCGAAGAATAAATACCTGAGGAAAGTACCTCTTGGTCTATTTGAAGATGTAGACTTTTAGATGCCTCTTTTTAAAGACTAAAAGGTCTTCTGTTTAATATCAAAATACTCTTAGAAGAGCTTTTAATTTTTTCACATCATAATCTTCACCCACTCCTTTATTTTCTCAACTATAGTATGCGATTCTTTAATATACCTCAGAAACCATCAATATTCTACTAAAGTAGACTTCAATAATTTAAACATTTAATTTTAACATCTTATCAACTATTTCTTATGTCCGCACCAAGCTTCGTATTCAGGATAAAAAATCTAACTCTGGTAACAATTTTCATGAAATTCCTTTGAAGGCGTTCCACCTAAACATAATTTATTCCCCCTAAATCAAATTTCCACACATTGTCCTAGTTCATTATTCCAACAAATGCAATAGGATGCAAATTATCTCAGAAGCCATAGACATTCCTCAAATTCCTCTTTACATCTTACATCTATAATTATCAGAATTAAATAACTCCACAATAATAAGTTCCTGCATCACTAAGCCGCCCTACATCTTATCTCGTCACTTGCAACATCTTCTTCACACACAGAGATAACCCAAATCATAATAAAAAAAAATCGAATAACATCTTCAAAATCAATTTAAGTTTTTTTTCTTGTTTCAACTCACCACAATGCAATTCGATTTTTTGGATAATCCAATTGATCCAAATAGGTTAATGCTAATGGCAGGATGTGAGCTTTATTTCTTACCAATAAAGCAATCACTATCTTCGGAGACAATTCCCCGAGATCTTCTGGTAGTAAATGGGCAATTTGTTGAACGGAGGCGGGTGGAGATTTGCCATATGTACCCGTCCAGCCGCAACAACATCCGGTTAGAAGAAGAATCCATAAAATTTTCATTTTAAATAACAACACTACACTTTTGTTTTTGATTGTAAAGGTTGGTGTATGAGAACTTCTCGTCTTCGTGGTTCAACTGATACTGATGAAAATTATCTCTGCGCTACATACGGATTTTGAGAGTTTATTCTTTTTTTTCTTTTCAAAACTATCTATCTTCTTTTGTTTTTGTTGCTATTTTCGCTATTTTCATTTAAGGGCTGTTTACACCATATGTCATATGAGCTGTCATTTCTTTCATCCATTCGACATTCTCTATGTTTGTCAAAATTGACGTCATCCATACCAAGGCAAATATAGAAGGTAGCCGATTCGGCGAATTGCTACAACAAAGCAACTTTTGCCGTAACATAATACGTCAAAATTTGTAAAGAGAATCAATTCGCCTTGGCGCTTAAATTTGCAGCGATTTAGCTTCGGCCAATCAGAACAAGATGTTTGTTTACATTTCACAATTACAACAATTTTATTTGACGTTTCATGTTCAATCAGCTGATACGAGTCGGCTACCTTCTTTAATGTGCCTTGATCCATACAACTTTCAATTTGTGCGTTCATACCTACAAGTGTTATTTTCGTATGACATAACCTATAAATATAAAAACAACTGTTTTTGTCATTGTTTACATTTATTGTTGAGTTGCAAATTTGGGCAAATTCATGGCAGAACTACCAGGTAGTGGCATCGTAAAATTTTGAATATGTTATGTCAAAACTTTCTTTATGTTGTTGGGGAAATTACAACAAAAATAATTTTTTTATAAAGGGATTTGACTTTTCATATTCGATCAGCTGGTGTGATACCACTACCTGGTAGTTCTGCCATGGGCAAATTTTAATTTTGGTTGAAGGAAAATGAATATGTAGCATGTTTGTGGTAGAATAGGTTTTTGGGGTTATAGAGGCATTCATGTTTTTGCCACAAAGCAATCATTTCCAAGACTGCTTCTTTCGACCAATCGATCTGAAAATAACATTATAAACACCCTTTATTTACTTTTCTAAATATTTTAATATGCATAACTTTCCATTTTCTTTTTTAAAAGATTTTGTTTTTCATTTTTTTTTTTTTTTTTGAGAATGCCAGAAAACAGCTGACAAATTTATGTTTACATACGAGAATGCCGTATCAAATAGAGCGCTCCCTAAATGAAAAATGTACATATGAGTTGCCAAATCATTTTGATAGATGAAAATTTTCATAGTGGTCACACTATTGGTCTGTTCCTTTACTTTTGAAAATAGTAAAACCGGCAAAAGTAGTGAAAGTTGCAAACTACCCCCATATGAATTGTATGGTGTCTGAAGTAAAGGAACGCTTTTCGAGTAAAAAGTGGCAAAACTTGAAGATTCTTGCACGTAAAGGAACAGGCTTATGTGTACAACATTCGCAGGTAGAAAATTTGACATCTCATACGACATTGATAGATGGTGTAAACAACCCTTTAGAGTTGTATAGTTCATGAACGAACTAGTTCAATTGAACGATTCATTGAAAAGAGCTTATGAACTAGATCAGTGGATATAGTTCATTATAGTTCAATAGTTCACTGAACTATAATCAGTCGGTGACCGTACGATCAACGAACGATTCACAATCTAGTTCAACATGTCGTTCACAAATACCATGGTACAATTAGAAAGGTAGATGCCTCAGCCCAGCTGATCGAATCCATGATGAAACAATAAGGTGGCGTAAAACGTCCAGCTGATTGGTTTCAATCTGTCAAATTTTTTGTTATTGTGAATAAATTGTATGAAAACGTAAACAAACATTTTGACATATTGAAGAATTTTCCGCCAAAAATGAGTTGTTGTTGTGCTACTTACGTGAACTGTTAAATAGATCTTGATCGAATCTAAAACGTCAAAAAACTAGGAATTCGCCATGAAAAATCAAAACAAAAAACCATATGAATCGGTAAGTAAGACTATGTTTACATTTACGAAATCCACTCGATTTCATCTGTCAATTCCTTTGTGTATACGTCAAATGAAAACTCATCTGAAATCGATTGGACTTCATTTGACGTTTGAGCAATGGAATTGACAGTTGAAATCGAGTGGATTTCGTAAATGTAAACATAGTATAAGAGATAGCATGTGTTCACTTTATAGACAAACACAAGCAATAAAAAGAGACAACAAGAGATCATTTTTCGAAAATTTTGACATTTTACATTACAAAAAAAGTTGCTTTGTTGTAGCAATTCGCCGTTGTTTCTACCTATTTAATTGTACCATGGTTTACACGATGAAGTTTTTCAGTTGATGCATGGCTCAATTACAGGTCCTCCACCAAGCGAATTCAAAGAAAAACAAAGATTTTAAATGTCAAAATTCATAAACAAAGCGAAAAAAAATTTTTGGGGCGAATTTCAATTCAGGTAGATACATATAAAACATTTTCCGAGGAAAAGTTGAAAAAGATTTATTTTTGTTTGACAAAACCGAATATACCAGCTGATCGAACTTCAACTGCTAAAATAAGTTATTGTAAATTAAATTCTCATACAAAACACAACAAATGTTGACATTTTACGTCTACAACATTAAGTTAATTTATTTCCTTTTTTAGAGATACATCTACCTGTTTCTGTGTTTCCTCACAGCGAATTCAAATGTCAAATATGAATTTTGACAGCTAAAATCGAAATCATCTGATTTTGCTGGGGGACCTGTAATTGGGCCATGAGTCATGGTACAATAATACAGGTAGCATTATCATGCCAGCTGATGGTAACATAATGTGTCAAGTGCATTCAATTGATGTCAAATTTTGACACCTTATGTTACCAACAATTACCGATGCGGCTACCTGTGTATTTGTACCATGGTACAATCATGGCCCAATTATACAGGTCCTCTCTCAAGCGAATTCAAACAAAAACAAAGATTTAAAAAGTCAAAATCATGGT
This sequence comes from Musca autumnalis, assembly GCF_047663935.1. Taxonomy (NCBI): domain Eukaryota; kingdom Metazoa; phylum Arthropoda; class Insecta; order Diptera; family Muscidae; genus Musca; species Musca autumnalis. The sequence goes on along the minus strand of NW_027411977.1, from coordinate 237,730,575 downwards.
ACAATTAGAAAGGTAGATGCCTCAGCCCAGCTGATCGAATCTAGAACATCAAAAAACTAGGAATTCGCCGTGAAAAATCAAAACAAAAAACCATATGATTCGGTAAGTAAGAGATAGCATGTCTACACTTTATAGGCAAACACAACCGATAAAAGGAGACAACAAGAGACCATTTGGCGAAAATTTTGACAGTTTACATTACAAAAAAGTTGCTTTGTTGTACCAATTCGCCGATGCATCTACCTTTCTTATTGTACCATGGTCTAAATTCATAAACAAAGGCGAAAATTTTGTGTTCGCCGACACGGAATATGTTTGAGGCGAATTTCTTTATTGTCAATTAAGTGATTTTTGTTTGGCGTAACAGAAAATACCAGCTGATCGATCTTTAACTGCCAAAATAAGTTATTGTAAATTAAATTCTAATACAAAACACAACAAATGTTGACATTTTACGTGTACAACATAAAGTTGATATGTTTTTTTTTTTCGATATACATCTACCTGTTCCTCTACAGTTTGACATTTCCCTACCTCACAGCGAATTCAAATGACAAATATGAATTTTGACAGCTCAAATCGAAATCATTTGTTTTTGAGAGAGGACCTTTATAATTGGGCCATGCTGTTCCTCTACAGTTTGACATTTCTCTACCTCACAGCGAATTCAAATGACAAATATGAATTTTGACAGCTAAAATCAAAATCATTTGTTTTTGAGAGAGGACCTTTATAATTGGGCCATGGGTACAATTAAATAGGTGGAAACAACGGCGAATTGCTACAACAAAGCAACTTTTTTTGTAATGTAAAATGTCAAAATTTTCGCCAAATGATCTCTTGTTGTCTCTTTTTATCGCTTGTGTTTGTCTATAAAGTGCACACATGCTATCTCTTACTTACCGAATCATACGGTTTTTTAATTGATTTTTCATGGCGAATTCCTAGTTTTTTGACGTTTTAGATTCGATCAGCTGGGCTGAGGCATCTACCTAAGTAATTGTACCATGATTTGTACCATGGTACAATAATTCTTAGGTAGGCCACAGCTAACAGCTGATTACAATTTTTTTTTTTGTTATGGCTTAATCTGTCAAAACCGTGTTGACATGCAGAGTTGATATTTATTATTGATCAAAAAATACAACTCTGTTTTGTTTTCATTTCAACATTTCGTTCTTCTTCTTTGTTTACTCATCCGTTATCATTCATCAAAACAATTTTGACGTTTTAAGCCATAGCGACAGGGTTGTATTTTTTTGGCGATTCTCATACCTGGCCTACCTATGAATTATTGTACCATGATTTGTACCATGCCATGAGTTGATGGTTGAAATCAGTGTTGCCAGTATTTTTCTGTGCCTCATCCCCAAATTCAGAATCGTTCATCCCCAAATACATGTATTCCGTTTTCCCCAGAAAAAAAATAGTGAAAATTCTTAATAATTTCATAGCTCAAACGTCAAATGAAATCTCATCTGAAATCCATTGGATTTCATTTGACATTTAATCTATGGATTTGACAGTTGAAATCGAGTGGATTTCGTAAATGTAAACCAAGCTTAAGACTTGATTAATATGTAAAGAAGTAAATTAATTAATTTTTTTTCCCAATTTACATTAGGCGAGTCTTAGTTACCCGGCGCCTTTTTTTCTATATTTTATAAATTTATTTATTACCTGCAGACAAAAATCCTACCGCTTTATAAGGTGGAAATGGCTCATTCGAAATTATTTTCCAGACAATTTCCTCGTAAAGGGCTCAAAGAATTGGGGTAAAAACCAATTTAAGACTATGGAACGACAATCACAGGGTATCGTTTATAGCGTCATCAAGGGGATGGGAGGAAGCCAAATCTGTGGTTTTAGATCACAAAAATAAAATAAATTCGTCAAATTATGGGCAAATATTTGAAAACGTTATGTATGTCCTAATTATCAAACTTAAACTCAATAATGTGTACCATTGAAGGACATTTGATACCAAAAATTAATCAAAGTAACCGATTTCTAAAATACATAACGATATATTCGCATATTGTGTATGAAAATTACCTTTAAGTAACCTTTAGTTATATCGTTCTTATACCCAAGACAGACGGCAGCGTTAATTTGCATTAACTGCCTTAATTCAAATTAATTCGTGCATTATCCACATTCTTAATGCACAAAATCAAAGGAAATTTAAACTGAATTTAGCTATTTCAATATGGCAATGCTGTTGAAAATCATTTGTCTTTTGTCAAATTTCCATGTTTAGGAAAATAAAAAGGGAAAGCAAATCAGCAATTTTCGCGTTTCTTCAAAATAAGTAGTGGTCTTTCGCGAGTAGAATAGCAGCTAATCGTTTTTCACGCCTTCTAACAAATCTATTTTTCAAATTTTTATTTTCACAAAAAAGTTTATTACCCACCATACCAATTCTATCGAAAATTATATCTTCCTCAAATGTTCCTTTAAAGTTTTGCAATATTTTTATAATATAAATAGATATAAAAAGACTCAAAAATATCGCGAATAAATTAAATTTATTTTTGCTTCATCGTGGTGAAAATTTCAAAGATAGAAACGGTTTTTTTTTCGCATATTTTGGCGAACTTTTGTAAAGCTTTATGAAATGGTCTGCTGGGTACAAACAAGACAAACAGCTGTTTCATAAATGCAGATACTATCGTCTGTCAGGGTGAAAAATTAATTCAAATTAGGACATTTTTAATGCAAATTAACTCTGCCCTCTGTCTAGGGTATTAATTATGTGGCCAGGTCGATTTATAACTATTTTAATAAATCGTGGTTTCTTTCGTATAAACGAGGGGGAATTAAAACATGTTTTGGCTTTATTTGAAAGTGCTTACCGTGTACTTTATTTACAAATTTTATTCCATATAAATATTCAAATATTTGGAACGTAGCAAGTCAAATACTTTTTAATACGTTGTCGTTCTTAATTATATGGTCGCCACTGTATATACATTTAAAATTAATGTAACAATTAAAAAAATATATTTCAATTTGAAATTAAATATTGGATTAGTATATATAATTTATATATACATTAAATTAATTTAAAAATTCAAAAAATTTATTTCAATTTGAAAGTAAATATTTTATTATATATATATATATATATATATATATATATATATATATATATATTAAATTAATGTAAAAATTAAAAAAAAATTCCAATTTAGGAAAAAACGTTGTATATATATTTCAAATTTATGTAATATATTAAAAAAATAAACTGTACTTCTGCATTGAAACGTTTAGAATCAATCACTATTTCCTTCAATTGATCATCAAAATCACCATTGCCTCCATTGCCTGCTGATTGACCACCATTGCCAATACTATTGGCAATGGGGGTGGACCATTATGGTTGCCAGCTGGTTGACCACCATTGCAATTCTTGTTTCTGTATTTCTTAGGGTTGGTGGAATAATTTCGGTAGCTCCGATATGCTGGCGTTACCTGAACCCGATTCCCCACGCAGAAAAAGGTGAAGGGTTGGTAATTTGGGTATGGTTGGTAGTACCGCCCATAACGTTGGTGGTAGCGTCGGGCGCGGTTGCTGTTCGAGGTGGTACTGCTATTGTTGCCCGAGGTGGTACTGGCGGTACTGTTGTTGTTGCCATATTTTATGTATTTTTATATTTTAGATGCAAGTGTAAATTAGAATCAATCACTATTTCCTTCAATTGATCATCAAAATCACCATTGACTCCATTGCCTGCTGATTGACCACCATTGCCAATACTATTGGCAATGGGTGGACCATTGTGGTTGCCAGCTGGTTGACCACCATTGCCATTACCATTCTTGTTTCTGTATTTGTATTTCTTAGGGTTGGTGGAATAATTTCGGTAGCTCCGATATGCGGGCGTTACCTGAACCCGATTCCCCCCGCAGAAAAAGGTGAAGGGTTGGTAATTTGGGTATGGTTGGTAGTACCGCCCATAGCGTTGGTGGTAGCGTCGGGCGCGGTTGCTGTTCGAGGTCGTACTGCTGTTGTTGCCCGAGGTGGTACTGGCGGTACTGCTGTTGTTGCCATATTTTATGTATTTTTATATTTTAGATGCAAGTGTAAATTAGAATCAATCACTATTTCCTTCAATTGATCATCAAAATCACCATTGACTCCATTGCCTGCTGATTGACCACCATTGCCAATACTATTGGCAATGGGTGGACCATTATGGTTGCCAGCTGGTTGACCACCATTGCCATTACCATTCTTGTTTCTGGAATAATTTCGGTAGCTCCGATATGCGGGCGTTACCTGAACCCGATTCCCCCCGCAGAAAAAGGTGAAGGGTTGGTAATTTGGGTATGGTTGGTAGTACCGCCCATAGCGTTGGTGGTAGCGTCGGGCGCGGTTGCTGTTCGAGGTCGTACTGCTGTTGTTGCCCGAGGTGGTACTGGCGGTACTGCTTGCCATATTTTATGTATTTTTATATTTTAGATGCAAGTGTAAATTAGGCTTAGGTTAGTTATATGTGTGACACAATAAAGGCCTCGACACATAAGAAGCATGACATTCTTGCTTAAGTCATATCTGGTAAATGACTAAAGACCAAGTTCGACCTTATTCAAATGTGATTCTGAAATCTTTTTATTACGTCGAACATGGTCTTTAGTCTTTTATCAGACATGACTTAAGCAAGAATGCCATGCTTCTTATAGGGATAGGTAAGTCGACTTTCGATTAATCGATTAGTCGACTTTTTGCAGTTAAAAGTCTAAAAATCGTGGTCGACTTTTGGTTGGAGGGAAAATCGCATAATCGATTATCTTGTGATCGATTTTCGAGTTTGTCATTAGTTGCTGACTTGGCGGTTTTACATTTTCAAAAGAAAACTCGAAAATCGACTAATAATCGATCATAATCGATTTTCTGCGGTTATGAAAAAGTCGAAAGTCGAGTTTTAAGACAACTGAAATAATCGCAAGACCGAAAAATCGCATTTTTAGTTTTAGACCGAAAAGTCGAAAAATCGATTATTGCTTTACATTACCTATCCCTAGCTTCTTATGTGTCGAGGTCTTAATTCAGGTACTACACTATAGCTGTGTTCCAGAACTAAAAAGTTTTTACAATTTTTACGACTTTTACACATTTTACTCGAAAAAGCGTTCCCGTACACAAAAAAGTTGTAAAATGTTTACTTCTCTTTAAACAAAAATGGCGCTGAATGTCGCTCTCTTTAAAAACTTTTTACACGACAAATTTGGGCGAGTAAAAAAATAGTAACATGGTTGCCGGCGTCTGATTGGCTGATACGCCGACTTTGACATTTGTTCCAGTTTTTTTGACGTCTTTTCCATTTTTCCGTTCCCGAACTATTTCAAAAAACTTGTGTGTGAGAACAAATTTTTTGCACTTTTCTCTTTTACGAGTTTTACCATTAAAAAGTACGGGAACGAAGCTTATTTGTCAATATTCATTATTGTGAATAAAATCATCTACAAAACGTAAACGAGCAATCACAGTAATGCGTTATTGTGAATAAATTTGGACGTTTAACTGCTAACACCTCTTTATTCCGCCATGATTATCTATATGTCTATTCCAGAACCTGAAAAAATCTACAAATTTTTACTACGATAAAAGATTTTCCTTTATGTTTAATAAATCCACTCGATTTCAAATGTCAATTCCTTTGCGTATAAGGAACTGTAACAATGAGTTTACATTTACGAAATCGAGTGGATTTCAACTGTAAATTCCGTTGCGTATACGTTAAATTAAATCTCATCTGAAATCCATTGGATTTCGTTGACAGTTGAAATTGAGTGGATCTCGTAAATGTAAACATAAGACCATGGGCTGGATTCTTGTTCTATGAAAATTTGCATGGTACAAGAATAAAGGTAGTTTCATGCTAACATATGATTCAAATTTTTTTTAAATTTTGAATTTGAAGTACATTCATTGTCAAAATGAATTTGACAGAGAATGTTTATATGTGTGTTTACATGTACATATGTATCTATAAATGTCAGTTAAAATTAAATTTGCATTTGAATTTGTTTTAAATTGAAACGAAAAAAATCGTTATAATCAATCCAGTTTTCAAAAAATGCAAGCGATTTACATATTTAAAATGCTGATTTTGTTGTTGGTGTACCCTACACTGCTCCAACCGTTGGAGCTTTGCAAAAACATGAAGTAATTGATGATAATCATTGTATTTTTACACAGCCAGCCTGCAAAGATTTGGACAAACTTCATACTCTGGCTAAGTTGTCTCACGAATCCAAATGAAAGATAATTACTGCCCTCTGCCTAACGAAGAAATGCCGAAATTTGGTGTCTGGTTTATGCAAAATTGGCAATGATGGCAATCTATTTAAGGTCTGGGACTTTTCTAGGAAAGAAACCAAAGCATTTACTCCTGCAAAGCGGTTAAACTGAGTTTCAATATAAATAAATAAATATAAATTTAAAAAGTGAAACAACGTTTGTTATGCCTTTTTATTAATAGAAGTTCACAAAGAATGAGCAAGATTTTTATATCTATAAAAGTAATGATGTCAGGAATTGTCTGTCTAAACTTTTCAGTGTGGTGTATCCTATGTAATAGACTATCTCAATAGTCTATTACACATTATTTAACCATGGCTGTAACACTGGAAACGTCAGCTTGGAATATTGATGATTTGACCCAGCCAATTGTGGGAATGGTCGTGAATGTTTGTGTTTGCATAGGTATTTGTTGTTCTTGCTGATTCGGTGCAATATTGACAACAGCCAATAGTTGCTGTTGTTGTGGTGAAGGTGTTGGTCAGAAGGCAATTCTCAATATATATTGTTGTGTTGTTGTAGCATCACAAACAGGTTTGTTAGTATATTTTATTCTGGTACTTGGTTCCTCTGTATCCAGATTCAAAAATTCTGCAACCTTAAAGAATCAAGAGACTGGTGAGTGGGGCTAGCTGGGCAGTTGAAAACATGCAACGTATTGTGTGGTCCCAATACACATGCCGGGGATGTGTTGGGTATCGTGGCATCAATTCGGGCCCAATATGGGCGGCTGCATCGCCCGGATCTTAACTGGGCTAAAACCACTGTACCTTTGTAGGCCTGCGCAACTGCGTAAGTATGAATGCTATTGAAGTCGGCCTGAAAGTCTTGATCTAGAAATTCTCGTTTATACCATTGGACCTCTCTCTCTAGGTCATGCAAATCTCTACTAAATTGCTTGGATGGGGAAGCCTGTCCACATGTCGTGACGGGAATGCTCACGGCGGTAAAAACATAAACAGGTACTGACTGTATCGACAACATCTTGTTGTGTTGATTTATCGGTAAAATCTTCGTATCCTCATGAATATAATGAGGATGCACGCTGTCCAAGGGCGACATTCTGGCAAGTTTGGATATTCTTCTACTACTAAAATTTTCGTACCACGCTGGCGCCGCATATCTTACCACAGACCGGTCCATTCATTAATAATTATGTGATTATGTCGATGCGGCTGTAGTTAATCTGTTTGAAATTGATGCAGCTGCGGCTTTTCCAAAATGTATGTCATCCTTGACTTTGTGCATTCGATTTGATTGAATCCAAGAAGTTTCCACAGTCAATTACTTCATATAAATACATATATTCGGTGTTGTTGCATGAAGATTCTTTTGTTATTTTGATTAATTTCCCAATCGTTTCGTTTCCGCAGCATCTAGAAGTGTGGGGTTGTTGAGACTTTGTGGTGTTGAAATTGGTTTTTATATGTGCGCCTTACCAGCCATGGGAATATAACATAAAAATAATCACAAATAAATGTTTTTGACTTTTGTTATGAAATGTCATTTCACATTGTTGTTGTTCTGTATTTGACACGCTCCCGTACAGACATACAGGGTTGTATTTACCTGAATTTGGCAGATGCGACTACCTTTTATCATTCTACCATGGAAAATTTGAAATGAAAAATATTTCCTTTATAATTTTTTCATTTGACAGTTTTTTCCATTATAAATGTTTTCATTTCACTTTTTTTAGAAACAGAACTGAGCCTCTTGTCTGTATATTAGTATACCCAAAGTGATAACATACATGTGAAAAATCATATGGTGTAATATAGCCATTACTGAATTTTGACAACTAGTGGTCTGTTCCAGAACTGCAAGAATCTACTAATTTTTACTATTTTTTCCGATAACATAAAGGAAAAAATGTTATCGTAGTAAAAATTAGTAGATTCTTGCAGGTTCTGGAACAGAGCACTAGTCAAGGCAAATATAGAAGGTAGCCGATTCGGCGAATTGCTACAACAAAGCAACTTTTGCCGTAACATAATACGTCAAAATTTGTAAAGAGAATCAATTCGCCTTGGCGCTTAAGCTGAAAACAGATGCAACGTTTGATTCAAGGCACATTAAAGAAGGTAGCCGACTCGTATCAGCTGATTGAACATGAAATGTCAAATAAAATTGTTGTAATTGTGAAATGTAAACAAACATCTTGTTCTGATTGGCCGAAGCTAAATCGCTGCAAATTTAAGCGCCAAGGCGAATTGATTTTCTTTACAAATTTTGACGTATTATGTTACGGCAAAAGTTGCTTTGTTGTAGCAATTCGCCGAATCGGCTACCTTCTATATTTGCCTTGGTTTGATTAAAGTTTTGCGTTGGGCGTCGAGAAAAAAAACAACAACAACAGGGCGACGACGATACCAAAGTCCAGCGTTTATCTGTTTGCCGGCATATATTTCAAATGAATTTGAATTTTTCGGCATCATGCCCAACAGAGTAAAAACGGCCAAAACGACACAAAACTTTACCCAAACGTTGTATCTGTTTACAGCTTTAAATTTGCAGCGATTTAGCTTCGGCCAATCAGAACAAGATGTTTGTTTACATTTCACAATTACAACAATTTTATTTGACGTTTCATGTTCAATCAGCTGATACGAGTCGGCTACCTTCTTTAATGTGCCTTGGCACTAGTGTAATAATCAATTGTTTTTGATGAAACAACTCTAGGAATATTTCCATTGAACTAGTTCGTTCCGTTACTACACAACTCCATTGTTATTTGCATACATTTTTGCATTGTTGTTTTCAACGTGTCCAAGGTGTGCTGGGTTCCGTATTGATACCTTTGTTGTTTTGTATTGCATTTTAACAACAAAGGAGGAAAATGTCCTCAACAAATGCAGATGAACCTGAGATGGGAACTATAGAGAAAATTCGTAATAATCAGTACATTTTTAGAATGCCTCTACCTCCGCCGCCTACTGGTTCATATAATTCTCCTGCAATGAAGGTGGAGCATGATGGTATAAAAGCCGAATGGAAAGTGCACGGTATGTGAACATGAGCTTTTTTGTTTATTCGCATTGATATGGATGAATAAAACTGTTTACTATATTCAAATTCGTTCATCCGGCGCCAAAAGGTTTCGGTTTTTTGTTGGAATAGAGCGATATTTTAATTGCTTACCACCTTCTCTTAAGCTTTACATCCGATTCCTTACACTCTTTTAAGACTAAAATTTATATCTATGCTTTATCTCATAATATTTGGTTGAATTTCTTAGCTGGATTTTTCCACAGCTGGGTCTGATTGTCATATCAAATTAATTTTTCTCCATTATGTTATTTTATTTAAATGCCCATGTTCCAGAAGTGCTAGGATATACTAATTTTTACTATTTATTCGATATCATAAAGGAAAAATTGTTATCGTAGTAAGATTTATAGATTCTTGCAGTTCTGGAACATACCAATTATTACAAATCATCGATATTCATACACAATTTTTCTCCTTATTGATTGTATCACTCCAGTTTTTAGGAAAACAACTCAGTCCGCCGCCAACTGCACTTCTTCAACTTGTATAAAAATGACGGAGATTTCATCGAGCAGTAGAAAAGCACAGTTCCAAGTAGTTATATCAAAGATATCCTCCAACAAATTACAACATCTTAGAACATTTAGGATTCCAAAGCCAATGTCAAGGCAATTCTTAATATTGAACGAAAATGACACTGAATTTAACTTTACATTCTACGCTGTAACAGGCCCGATAATAGCTGATGACTTTGCCAATATTTTATCCAGCGAAGAATATAGTGATGTAACTCTGGTCGCCCAAGGGGGTGTTACATTTAAAGCTCACAAAGTTATATTATGTGCTCGGAGTGAGGTTTTTGCTGCTATGTTTCGCAACGACTCTGAGGAGAGTAGAAAAAATTGTATCGAAATTAAGGATATGGATGCGAGTGTGATGAAAGAAATGTTAACTAACATATACACGGATTCGGAGATACCTAAGGAAATGGCGGCAAAGCTCTTTTCTGCTGCCAATAAATATGCCCTGTTCAACTTACAGAAAATTTGTGAAGAAAAGCTAATCAATGAAATTGACGAAGATTGTGTTGTCGATACTCTAATGTTAGCTGAGCAGCATTCCTCAGAACGTCTTAGAAATGAGGCTATTGATTTTTTTATACATAATATTAAAGCTGTTAATGATACGGAAAGTTGGAAAATTCTACAAGAAAGTTATCATGAATTATACGTTGAGATTTTGGAAAAAACCATAGAAGAACTTTTGTAGAGATCGATATATTTGTATATAACGAATTGCAGTATATGTATATAAAATCAGAGAATTTTTGTAACATCCTAATTATGGTTGAATTCATAAACGCAACATTGAGTTGTCGAGTTTCATATGAACGCTCACATACCTTTTTATGACGATTTTTATATTTGAATCCCAGTGGGTTTGTGAAATCTCATTATATGTAAACGTACATGATTATAGAAGACGGTCATGTCTTCATATAGAAGACTACAATATCTTTCTTGCAGGAGAACGCAAGTTATTTTGTTCTTCTTATAGAATTCCAAAAGAAACAAGTACTTCTTATGGAAGACCTGTAGAGGTTCTTATAAATGCAGTTTATGAGGTCTTTCTATCGATGTCCAGAAGATCTTCTATATATTTCCACAAATTCTCGTTGGAGAAATCAACAAAGCTTTCTTTTTAGAATACCAATATCGTCTCCCATAGAAAATCACTCCATAACATTCTTTCGTTTCTCAATTTGTTTTTGCTCACTTTTGTCCACATGATTTCAATAAAAAATAACAACAACTACAACAATTTTACGCCGCCGCAACATTATGGGGTTTTGCATAGGATGGGAAATTCAATTTTAAACCTTCTCTCGCCTCAAAGAATGTATATGACAATGTTATGCTATCGACATTTTCCAATTTTGGATCTTTAACATATTCCGGATCAATGTAGAAAAATACCGGCATATCAACCTAAAAGAAGATAAATGAAAATGTCATCACAATTTAAAAATGTCTTTGGAACCTACCTCTTCGTGAGGATTCAATTGTTGTTCTTCGAAACAAAAACATTGTATCTTATTGAAATAGGCTCCCGCCTCAAAGGGCACCACATTGTAGGTACTAATACCGATTACCGGATGATCTGTTGGATTTTTTGCTGTATAAAAAGCTAAAGCCGTTTCTCCGGGTGCAACTTTAATTTCATATTGTTGTGGTCGAAAATTCCAACGCATCGATGAAGCAACATCAGCATTGAAACGTACTTTGATTATACGATCTTTTACCTTTTCCATGGTTTCGACTTTTTCCGCATCATGTCCCTGGCTTGTGGTGCCACCATAGCTATAGGCCTGTAAAGATAAAGGATGTATGTATGTAAATTTGACGCCTCCAAACAATAGTATGCTAAGTCGACTTATCATCTTTTCAAGTACATTTTTATATTTAACGTCCTTTAACTTAAATTCTGTCAAATTTTGGTAATAATCGGACAATCCGAACAGAAGTTATAAACAAATATTTACTTAGCATAGTACTGAAGGTCAAAGAAATTTCCAAACTTTTAGAGCTTGTCCTGCAAAAGTCACTGTTCAGAATTAGCAAACTATTATTTGGAGGTGTCGAACGTCCTTTAACTTAAATTCTGTCAAACTTTGGTAATGATCGGTCAATCCGAACAGAAGTTATAAACAAATATTGACTTAGCATAGTACTGAAGTTCAAAAAAATTTCCACACTTTGAGAGCTTCTCCTGCAAAACTCACTTTTTAGACTTAGCATACTATTATTTGGAGGTGTCGAATTGTACATGAAACAAATACCAAGTTTGTTAATCTTACTTGACAAAACATTCTGTAAAGAGGTACGGCAGCATAGCTCAAACCCACAATCAGCACTCCTCCTGCTGTGACATAGTAGAGTGTAGACCTCAGTTTCATTTTCCTTATGGATTCAGCTGTTGTTCCACCTCCTCGTTGTGATGGCTTTGGAATTTGTGCAGAAAATGCTCGCTGGCTTGCTGTTTGTATGCTTGGAGTTATGCATTTTGTACTAAGCTGTCTTATAAACCGAAACATGTTATTTATTTAATTTATTTATTATTTTCTAGATTTTTAATGTTTATTTCATCCGAATGTTTTGTAACTTCACTTCTGTTGCTGTTCTGTTAGGTTAGATCAGCTGTTTTTTGGCAAATAAATAAGTTGAATAAATAAATAAGAAAAAAAAAAACAGCTGTTACTCGATTTCTTAATGTTATCTATTTACTGTGGATGACAACAGTTCTCAAACTGTTAACTTGATTGTCAGTGTTATCTGTCAAGAGTCAATGCCTAATATAAAGTTTATTTTATTATTTTACGCCTCTACTCAGAAAAGAAATAATGAAAAGATTATTTTTTGCTGTCTTTTTGTACTAAAAATAATTTCCACCTTGCTAAAAACATTCTGCGAGTAATTTCCGCTATAATTTGTATATGTTTAACAGTCTTATTTCTCTAAGCAATGCTTTTTAAACTGTAAACAATTTGAAGTGTGGTTGTCAAAGAAACGGTAACAAACAATGGAACAATTAAATTATTTTTTGGTGTTAAATTACTTAAAAGTAATGTTTATATTAAAAAAGTAATTTTTCCGCCATAATTTGTATAAGTTTAACAGTCATATTTCTTTAACCAATACCTTTAAAACTGTAAACACTTTGAATGGTTGTCGGTTGTCAAAGAAACGGTTGTTGTCAAAGTAACCACAAAAGGGTGGAAACGGGAGGCAATAACAAAGTAAATTCATTAAAATAATTACTTTAATATATTAAATATATTAAAATTAAAATAAATTTGCAATTTTACGTTTAAAAAGACTAAAGAAAGGCGGTTGATCAATGCAAAGGTAACAACTGTCAGTTCAGCAAAGTTGTTCATGCAGTTAAAGAAGAAATCTATTAAACTTACTGACAAATTGCTTGTAATCGATTAAGTAGCTCAAGAAAAAGCTAATACGGGGATAAAAACTCCTACAAAAGGTAAACTAAAGTTAATATTTATAATTAAAATTAATTTAATGTTTTATTTTATTGTAGTTTTTGTTTTGATGTAAAGGCCGTTATTACACCAACTCATGAAGACTTTTTTACACATTTCAATAGTACGAGGGCATAATTTAGGTAATTTAAAAGTTTTTTTCTTATCAAAGTAGAAAACAATATTAAAATTGCTGCCAATATTTTGGATATTTTATTACTTTGAGGTGCAGCAGAAAGCCCACTTCTCCATGAAGAACAGTAGATTATATTTTATGTGAAGACCTTCTTGGTGTCTTTTGGTATTCATCGGTATTACCTCCCGGGCTTCTTGTAGCCTTCGATGGGAACAACTTCTGGTCTTCAAAGGAAAGATCTTCTGGACTTCAATGTGAACGCTTTATGGCCTTTAATGAGAGAATAGAAATCGTACGATATTCAATAAGGCATTTTAGTCCTTTCAGAAGATTTCATATCTGTTCCATGGGAAGACCTCCATCTTTTCCATGAGGAGATTTTTATTTGTATTTTTTGTATCTTCTACGAGAAGACTTTTTAACTTTTCTACGAGAAGACCTTGCTCTACTACTTCTAGGAGAAGACCTCTTAGCTTCCCTACGAAAATACCTTTCAACTTTTCTGATAGAAGACCTCGATGCTATTCTATGAAAAGAATTATAAACTTTTCTACGGGAACACCTTCTTAAAAATTTTTCTATATCTTCTAACTTAAAATTCTTTTTGTTCCGTTCCAGATAAACCTCAGAAACCTTCCCTCACCTTTCGGTTACCATGGATTTTAGTGATAATGGTGCTGATGATTTTGACAACTTTTTTGGGGCAAAGAAAACCAAGAAACCAACAACAAAAATATCTGACCCCATTGAAGATCTATTTGGTCTAGATGATGGCAAAGATGCTCGGGTACCGGCACCACGAAAGACCGTAACGAAATCATTGGGTGTAAAATCTCTTCTTGCCGCCTCAAAAGGCGAAGATGATGATGATGATTTAGGATTTGATCCCAAAAAACCAAAGGGAGGTGTAAATAAATCTCAAAGTCTTTTCGATGATCTACTGACACCGTTGGAAAGCAAAAGGCCACAAACAGCGGGACCACCATCAAAACCACCAGCTATATCAAGGCAATCTACCGATACCACCACAGATACATCGAATATTTTCCAAACTCAAGCAAGGCCAAAAACTTCTCAGGGTCGTAGAAGTTCCAATTTACAAAACGCTGATCCTTTGGGTTTGTTCAGCAAAGAAAAGGAGCCGCCAAATGTGCCCAGTTCGTCTGGTCGGTCAACACCAAAAACAAAAAAGAAAGGGGGTAGCACAGCAGATTGGTTGGGTTTAACCACGGAAGCAGAACCAGAAACAAATGCACCACCGGTTGTAGCAGCAAAAATCACAACTCGCCCCGAAACTCCTAAGGCCAATATTCTACCACCAGCACCAACCACAACCCAAGATAGTGCAGAAATTTTACAAATTCCCGATGTAAGGGAGGAACACTATGAAGACTCCGCCGATGAATTGCTAAACACTGAAAGAAATCCACCAGTGGAACTAAAGACCAAAGATCTCCAAGATAATATTATGATCGATTCCACTGCCCATAACATTCGTCTAATGAATACCATGAATCTGGAAGCCAAACAAAGTTTCACCGCCCTAAAATATCAAGAACAACAACTACTAATGGCTGCCCAAATGAAACAGCAAGAAAAGGTTCTCATGGAAATGCAACAACGCCAAAATTCTCTGCTGCAACAACAAGAGAGGCAATTCCAAACTTTATTGCAACAACAAATGCAACGTCATCATCAATTGGAGGATCTTATCAAGCAACAGCAGGCTCGTATTAATACCCATTTGCATTTGTTAATGTCTCAGCCACCAGTTGTGGATAATCCTGTAAGGGAATTCGATGAAGGGGATCAAGAGAATGTGCCTTATCGTGCGAATCAAAACAGAGAAAAGCTGGAAGAAGATAGGGAAAGAGAGAAACAGGCGGAAATGAATGTAATACAACTGGAGGCGGATAACAAACGTTTGGAATTGGAAAATTTACGTTTGGAAGAATTGGTGGCCAATAGCAAAAATAATTACGAAAGGGAAATTGAAATACTGGAGAAGACGTATAAGTAAGTAAAGTGGATAAGAAGAAGAATTTATCACAGAATGTCTGGAATGTATATACATTGAAAGAAGCAGGCTTTCTTTCAGGAAGGGTCTATAGAAGCACCCTTTCTTTCAGGAAGGGTCTATAGAAGCACCCTTTCTTTCAGGAAGGTTCTATAGAAGCACCCTTTCTTTCAGGAAGGGTCTTTAGAAGCACCTTTCTTTCAGGAAGGGTCTATAGAAGCACCCTTTGTTTCAGGAAGGGTCTATAGAAGCAGCCTTTCTTTTAGGAAGGGTCTATAGAGCACCCTTTCTTTCAGGAAGGGTCTATAGAGGGACTACAGAAGCACCATTTCTTTCAGAAATGGACTATAGAAGCACCCTTTCTTTCAGAAAGGGTCTACAGAAGCACCATTTCTTTCAGGAAGGGTCCATAGAAGCACCATTTCTTTCAGGAAGGGTCTATAGAAGCACCATTTCTTTCAGAAAGGGTCTGTAGGAACACACTTCCTTTCAGGAAGGGTCTATAGAAGCACCCTTTCTTTCAAGAAGGGTTTATAGAAGCACCCTTTCTTTAGGAAGGGTCTATAGAAGCACCCTTTCTTTAGGAAGGGTCTATAGAAGCACCCTTTCTTTCAGGGAGGGTCTATGGAAGCACCCTTTCTTTCAGGAAGGGTTTATAGAAGCACTCTTTCTTTCACGAAGGGCCTATAGAAGCACCCTTTCTTTCAGGGAGGGTCTATGGAAGCACCCTTTCTTTCAGGAAGGGTCTATAGAAGCACCCTTTCTTTCTGGAAGGGTCTATGGAAGCACCCTTTCTTTCAGGAAGGGTTTATAGAAGCACTCTTTCTTTCAGGAAGGGTCTATAGATGAACCCTTTCTTTCAGGAAGGGTCTATAGAAGAAACCTTTCTTTCAGGAAGGGTCTATAGAAACACTCTTTCTTTCAGGAAGGGTCTATAGAAGAACCCTTTCTTTCAGGAAGGGTCTATAGAAGCACCCTTTCTTTCAGGAAGGGTCTATAGAAGCACCCTTTCTTTCAGGAAGGGTCTATAGAAGCACCCTTTCTTTCAGGAAGGGTCTATAGAAGAACCCTTGCTTTCAGGAAGGTTCTATAGAAGCACCCTTTCTTTCAGGAAGGGTCTTTAGAAGCACCTTTCTTTCAGGAAGGGTCTATAGAAGCACCCTTTGTTTCAGGAAGGGTCTATAGAAGCAGCCTTTCTTTTAGGAAGGGTCTATAGAGCACCCTTTCTTTCAGGAAGGGTCTATAGAGCACCTTTTCTTTCAGGAAGGGACTACAGAAGCACCATTTCTTTCAGAAAGGGACTATAGAAGCACCCTTTCTTTCAGAAAGGGTCTACAGAAGCACCATTTCTTTCAGGAAGGGTCCATAGAAGCACCATTTCTTTCAGGAAGGGTCTATAGAAGCACCATTTCTTTCAGAAAGGGTCTGTAGGAACACACTTCCTTTCAGGAAGGGTCTATAGAAGCACCCTTTCTTTCAAGAAGGGTTTATAGAAGCACCCTTTCTTTAGGAAGGGTCTATAGAAGCACCCTTTCTTTAGGAAGGGTCTATAGAAGCACCCTTTCTTTAGGAAGGGTCTATAGAAGCACCCTTTCTTTAGGAAGGGTCTATAGAAGCACCCTTTCTTTCAGGGAGGGTCTATGGAAGCACCCTTTCTTTCAGGAAGGGTTTATAGAAGCACTCTTTCTTTCACGAAGGGCCTATAGAAGCACCCTTTCTTTCAGGGAGGGTCTATGGAAGCACCCTTTCTTTCAGGAAGGGTCTATAGAAGCACCCTTTCTTTCAGGAAGGGTCTATGGAAGCACCCTTTCTTTCAGGAAGGGTTTATAGAAGCACTCTTTCTTTCAGGAAGGGTCTATAGATGAACCCTTTCTTTCAGGAAGGGTCTATAGAAGAAACCTTTCTTTCAGGAAGGGTCTATAGAAACACTCTTTCTTTCAGGAAGGGTCTATAGAAGAACCCTTTCTTTCAGGAAGGGTCTATAGAAGCACCCTTTCTTTCAGGAAGGGTCTATAGAAACACTCTTTCTTTCAGGAAGGGTCTATAGAAGAACCCTTTCTTTCAGGAAGGGTCTATAGAAGAAACCTTTCTTTCAGGAAGGGTCTACAGAAACACCCTTTCTTTCAGGAAGGGTCTATAGAAGCACCCTTTCTCTCAGGGAGGGTATACCGAAGCACCCTTTCTTTCGGGAAGGGTATACCGAAGCACCCTTTCTTTCAGGAAGGGTCTATAGAAGCACCCTTTCTTTCAGGAAGGGTATGTAGAAGCACCCTTTCTTTCAGGAAGGGCCTATAGAAGCACCCTTTCTTTTAGGAAGGGTCTATAGAAGCACCCTTTCTTTTACGAAGGGTCTATAGAAGCACCCTTTCTTTCAGGAAGGGTCTACAGAAGCACCTTCTGTTTCAGGAAGGGTCTATAAAAGCACCTTCTGTTTCAGGAAGGGTCTATAAAAGCACTCTTTGTTTCAGGAAGGGTCTATAGAAGCAGCCTTTCTTTCAGGAAGGGTATATAGAAGCACCCTTTCTTTCAGGATGGATATATAGAAGCACCCTTTCTTTCAGGATGGATATATAGAAGCACCCTTTCTTTCAGGAAGAGTCTATAGAAGCACCCTTTTTTTCAGGAAGGGTCTATAGAAGCACCCTTTCTTTTAGGAAGGGTCTATAGAAGCACCCTTTCTTTCAGAAAGGGTCTTTAGAAACACCCTTTCTCTCAGGAAGGGTATATAGAAGCACCATTTCTTTCAGGAAGGGTCTATGGAAGCACCCTTTCTTAAAGGAAGAGTCTATAGAAGCACCCTTTCTTTCAGGAAGGGTCTATAGAAGCACCCTTTCTTTTAGGAAGGATCCATAGAAGCATCCTTTCTTTCAGGAAGAGTCTTTAGAAGTGCCCCTTCTTTCAGGAAGGGTCTTTAGAAGTGCCCTTTCTTTCAGGAAGTGTTTATAGGAGCTCTATTTCTTTCAGAAAATGTCTTTAGAAGCACTTTTTCTTTCATAAAGCGTCTATAGAAGCACTGTTATTTCAGAAAGGGTCTTAGAAGCACCGTTCTTTCAGAAAGGTTCTATACAAACACTCTTTCTTTCAGAAAGGATCCATAGAAGCACCGTTCTTTCAGAAAGGGTCTATAGAAGCACCGTTCTTTCAGAAATGGTCTATAGAAGCACCGTTCTTTCAGAAAGGGCCTATAGAAGCACCGTTCTTTCAGAAAGGGTCTATAGAAGCACCCTTTCTTTCAAGTGTCTATAGAAGCACCCTTTTTTTAAGAAGGGTCTATTGAAGTACCCTTTTTTAGGAAGGGTCTATAGAAGCACTCTTTTTTTAGAAAGGGTCTATAGAAGCACCCTTTTTTAGGAAGGGTCTATAGAAGCACCCTTTTTTAGGAAGGGTCTATAGAAGCACCCTTTCTTTCAAGTGTATATAGAAGCACCCTTTTTTTAAGAAGGGTCTATTGAAGTACCCTTTTTTAGGAAGGGTCTACAGAAGCACTATTTTTTTAGAAAGGGTCTATAGAAGCACCCTTTCTTTCAAGTGTATATAGAAGCACCCTTTTTTTAAGAAGGGTCTATTGAAGTACCCTCTTTTAGGAAGGGTCTATAGAAGCACTCTTTTTATAGAAAGGGTCTATAGAACCACCCTTTTTTAGGAAGGGTCTATAGAAGCACCCTTTCTTTCAAGTGTATATAGAAGCACCCTTTTTTAAGAAGGGTCTATTGAAGTACCCTTTTTTAGGAAGGGTCTATAGAAGCACTCTTTTTTTAGAAAGGGTCTATAGAAGCACCCTTTTTATAGAAAGGGTCTATAGAACCACCCTTTTTAGGAAGGGTCTATAGAAGCACCCTTTCTTTCAAGTGTATATAGAAGCACCCTTTTTTTAAGAAGGGTCTATTGAAGTACCCTTTTTTAGGAAGGGTCTATAGAAGCACTCTTTTTTTAGAAAGGGTCTATAGAAGCACCGTTCTTTCAGAAAGGGCCTATAGAAGCACCGTTCTTTCAGAAAGGGTCTATAGAAGCACCCTTTCTTTCAACTGTCTATAGAAGCACCCTTTTTTTAAGAAGGGTCTATTGAAGTACCCTTTTTTAGGAAGGGTCTATAGAAGCACTCTTTTTTTAGAAAGGGTCTATAGAAGCACCCTTTTTAGAAAGGGTCTATAGAACCACCCTTTTTTAGGAAGGGTCTATAGAAGCACCCTTTCTTTCAAGTGTATATAGAAGCACCCTTTTTTTTAAGAAGGGTCTATTGAAGTACCCTTTTTTAGGAAGGGTCTATAGAAGCACTCTTTTTTTAGAAAGGGTCTATAGAAGCACCCTTTCTTTCAACTGTCTATAGAAGCACCCTTTTTTTAAGAAGGGTCTATTGAAGTACCCTTTTTTAGGAAGGGTCTATAGAAGCACTCTTTTTTTAGAAAGGGTCTATAGAAGCACCCTTTTTAGAAAGGGTCTATAGAACCACCCTTTTTTAGGAAGGGTCTATAGAAGCACCCTTTCTTTCAAGTGTATATAGAAGCACCCTTTTTTTTAAGAAGGGTCTATTGAAGTACCCTTTTTTAGGAAGGGTCTATAGAAGCACTCTTTTTTTAGAAAGGGTCTATAGAAGCACCCTTTTTATAGAAAGGGTCTATAGAACCACCCTTTGTTAGGAAGGGTCTATAGAAGCACCCTTTCTTTCAAGAAGGGACTACAGAAGCACCATTTCTTTCAGGAACGGTCTAAAGAAGCACCTTTTCTTTCAGGAACGGTCTAAAGAAGCACCCTTTCAGGAAGGGTCTATACAAGCACCCTTTTTTTCAGGAATGTCCATAGCACTCTTTCTTTTAGGCACCCTTAACCTTCACTAATTTTTTGTTCTTTCTTCCCCTTTCGTTTCAGAAAACAAATCGAAGTCCTCGAAAAACATCTCGCCAACTTAGAGAAACGTCTAAAATCCGAAATAGAGGAACTTCAAGACCACTTCCAGAAGAAAATCGAAATCTTAGAGGAAGAAAAGGCTAACATCAAAACTAACTATAACGAAGAAATTCAGAATCTCAAGCAGGATCATGAAGATGAATTGCGAAAATTGAAGAAAAATCAAGAAGAAGATTTGGAAATGATAAAAGAGGAACATCGCCGTATGTTGGACAATATACGACAAGCCAAGATGTTAGAGTTTGCAGCTGTACAAGAAAATGGTTCCTATTTGGACTGTTTGCGTGTCGCCTCTTCTAACCTCAGCGATTTGACCGGAGGCCTTAATGAATTAAAAGAAAATATGCAAATGAAAATTGATCAAATCCACACAGAAAGAGAAAAGAAATTGGAAGCCCGAGAGAAGAGAATAGAAGATGCTGAACGGCGATTAAAACTCAATGAAGAATCCAATGAAACTGAGAAACAAAGACTTCTGGAATTGGTCAGCACACTGGAGTTACAAATGTCAAAAATGTCCAAAGATTCGGCAGAGGAAAATTGGCAACTGCGACAAAAATTGGCCAGTCTCGATGCTGAAAAGGCTGCATTTGCCAAGGAACGTGAATTTTTCCGCGAACAAATGTTGCGCGATGAGGAGCGTATAAAAGACCTTAAAGAATTACAGCTACTGGAGACACAACGCTTGCAAGCACAAATCCAAGAAGAACGGGCCCAATTACAGGTTGAAAAATCAAAATTCGATTTAGAGAAACGTCTTCATGCCAATGCCGATACACAAAAAGAACGTCAAGAGATCGAAGCTGCAATGCAGGTGGCCCAAGATGCTGCCCGCAAAGCAGATGCAGAACGTGAACGTTATTACAAAATGCAACGGCAATTGGAACAACAAAAGCGTGAGTTGGCCGACAAAGAACATTCGCTTAGCGTTAAGGAGGAAGAACTGCAACAGGAACTTATGTCATTCCGCATGGCAGAGCGGGTGGCCCAGGAGACCCAACAAAAAGCCAAAATGGCAGAACAATTCTTTCACAATAAAATACAAATGTTACAGCAGCGTAACCAAGAAATTGCCGAAAAAGAATCAAATTTATCTCAAGAGCGATTGCTATTGGCCCAAGATCGCATTGCCCTGCATGCCCTTAAAACCAAATTATCTCAGCAAACAAAATGTTCTCTTTGTCAGCTTTCTCAGCAAAATAAAGATATTAGTGATAATTTACACAAGAATATCTCATTGGTTTATGATAAACCATTGGAAGAGTTCCAGCTGCCTCAACATCGTCAAACAAATTTCAATATGGATTTTATGGGTCAAAGTAATGCTGTGGAACGTTTACTGGATGCCAATATTGCAGATTCCTTGCGTAAAATGACTTCCTCTTCTAATTTGCCCGGTTGGGAGATGTTGCTACTCGATGATGATCACAAGAAAATGGTGCAGTCGCATAGCACTGCCAACCATAACAACAATATTAATAATGATGATGATGAATATGATGTAAAGAGAAGCTCAAATATATAACAGATTTTATCATTTATTCTACAAGGGGATTACCAAATTAAAAGCAATTAATTTTTGTTCTCAATAAATTTGTTGGCAGCCAAAACAAGCAAGAAGCATCCTTTCTTTCAGAAAGGGCTATAGAAGGACCCTTTCTCTTATAAAGGGACTATAGAAGGACCCTTTCTTTAAGAAAGGGACTATAGAAGGACCCTTTCTTTAAGAAAGGGACTATAGAAGGACCCTTTCTTTAAGAAAGGGACTATAGAAGGACCCTTTCTTTAAGAAAGGGACTATAGAAGGACCCTTTCTTTAAGAAAGGGACTATAGAAGGACCCTTTCTTTAAGAAAGGGACTATAGAAGGACCCTTTCTTTAAGAAAGGGACTATAGAAGGACCCTTTCTTTAAGAAAGGGACTATAGAAGGAACCTTTCTTTCAGAAAGGGACTATAGAAGCACCCTTTCTTTCAGAAAGTGACTATAGAAGCACCCTTTCTTTCAGAAAGTGACTATAGAAGCACCCTTTCTTTCAGAAAGTGACTATAGAAGCACCCTTTCTTTCAGAAAGAAACCATGGAAGCACTCTTTCTTTTAGAAAGGGTTTATAGAAGCACCCTTTCTTTGAGAAAGGGTTCATAGAAGCACCCTTTCCTTGAGAAAGGGTTTATAGAAGCACCCTTTCTTTGAGAAAGGGTTTAGAGAAGCACCCTTTCTTTGAGAAAGGGTTTAGAGAAGCACCCTTTCTTTGAGAAAGGGTTTATAGAAGCACCCTTTCTTTGAGAAAGGGTTTATAGAAGCACCCTTTCTTTGAGAAAGGGTTTATAGAAGCACCCTTTCTTTGAGAAAGGGTTTATAGAAGCACCCTTTCTTTGAGAAAGGGTTTATAGAAGCACCCTTTCTTTCAGAAAGGGTTTATAGAAGCACCTTTCTTTGAGAAAGGGTTTATAGAAGCACCCTTTCTTTGAGAAAGGGTTTATAGAAACACTCTTTCTTTGAGCAAGGGTTTATAGAAGCACCCTTTCTTTGAGAAAGGGTTTATAGAAGCACCCTTTCTTTGAGAAAGGGTTTATAGAAGCACCCTTTCTTTGAGAAAGGGTTTATAGAAGCACCCTTTCTTTGAGAAAGGGTTTATAGAAGCACCCTTTCTTTGAGAAAGGGTTTATAGAAGCACCCTTTCTTTGAGAAAGGGTTTATAGAAGCACCCTTTCTTTGAGAAAGGGTTTATAGAAGCACCCTTTCTTTGAGAAAGGGTTTATAGAAACACTCTTTCTTTGAGAAAGGGTTTATAGAAGCACCCTTTCTTTGAGAAAGGTTTATAGAAGCACCCTTTCTTTGAGAAAGGGTTTATAGAAACACTCTTTCTTTGAGAAAGGGTTTATAGAAACACTCTTTCTTTGAGAAAGGGTTTATAGAAGCACCCTTTCTTTGAGAAAGGGTTTATAGAAACACTCTTTCTTTGAGAAAGGGTTTATAGAAGCACCCTTTCTTTGAGAAAGGGTTTAGAGAAGCACCCTTTCTTTGAGAAAGGTTTATAGAAGCACCCTTTCTTTGAGAAAGGGTTTATAGAAGCACCCTTTCTTTTAGAAAGGGTTTATAGAAGCACCCTTTCTTTGAGAAAGGGTTTATAGAAGCACCCTTTCTTTGAGAAAGGGTTTATAGAAGCACCCTTTCTTTCAGAAAGGGTTTATAGAAGCACCCTTTCTTTGAGAAAGGGTTTATAGAAGCACCCTTTCTTTGAGAAAGGGTTTATAGAAACACTCTTTCTTTGAGCAAGGGTTTATAGAAGCACCCTTTCTTTGAGAAAGGTTTATAGAAGCACCCTTTCTTTGAGAAAGGGTTTATAGAAACACTCTTTCTTTGAGCAAGGGTTTATAGAAGCACCCTTTCTTTGAGAAAGGTTTATAGAAGCACCCTTTCTTTGAGAAAGGGTTTATAGAAGCACCCTTTCTTTTAGAAAGGGTTTATAGAAGCACCCTTTCTTTTAGAAAGGGTTTATAGAAGCACCCTTTCTTTGAGAAAGGGTTTAGAGAAGCACCCTTTCTTTGAGAAAGGGTTTAGAGAAGCACCCTTTCTTTCAGAAAGGGTTTATAGAAGCACCCTTTCTTTCAGAAAGGGTTTATAGAAGCACCCTTTCTTTGAGAAAGGGTTTATAGAAACACTCTTTCTTTGAGAAAGGGTTTATAGAAGCACCCTTTCTTTGAGAAAGGGTTTATAGAAACACTCTTTCTTTGAGAAAGGGTTTATAGAAGCACCCTTTCTTTGAGAAAGGGTTTAGAGAAGCACCCTTTCTTTGAGAAAGGTTTATAGAAGCACCCTTTCTTTGAGAAAGGGTTTATAGAAGCACCCTTTCTTTGAGAAAGGGTTTATAGAAGCACCCTTTCTTTGAGAAAGGGTTTATAGAAACACTCTTTCTTTGAGAAAGGGTTTATAGAAGCACCCTTTCTTTGAGAAAGGGTTTAGAGAAGCACCCTTTCTTTGAGAAAGGGTTTATAGAAGCACCCTTTCTTTGAGAAAGGGTTTATAGAAGCACCCTTTCTTTCAGAAAGGGTTTATAGAAGCACCCTTTCTTTGAGAAAGGGTTTATAGAAGCACCCTTTCTTTGAGAAAGGGTTTATAGAAACACTCTTTCTTTGAGAAAGGGTTTATAGAAGCACCCTTTCTTTGAGAAAGGGTTTATAGAAGCACCCTTTCTTTGAGAAAGGGTTTATAGAAGCACCCTTTCTTTGAGAAAGGGTTTATAGAAACACTCTTTCTTTGAGCAAGGGTTTATAGAAGCACCCTTTCTTTGAGAAAGGTTTATAGAAGCACCCTTTCTTTGAGAAAGGGTTTATAGAAACACTCTTTCTTTGAGCAAGGGTTTATAGAAGCACCCTTTCTTTGAGAAAGGTTTATAGAAGCACCCTTTCTTTGAGAAAGGGTTTATAGAAGCACCCTTTCTTTTAGAAAGGGTTTATAGAAGCACCCTTTCTTTTAGAAAGGGTTTATAGAAGCACCCTTTCTTTGAGAAAGGGTTTAGAGAAGCACCCTTTCTTTGAGAAAGGGTTTAGAGAAGCACCCTTTCTTTCAGAAAGGGTTTATAGAAGCACCCTTTCTTTCAGAAAGGGTTTATAGAAGCACCCTTTCTTTGAGAAAGGGTTTATAGAAACACTCTTTCTTTGAGAAAGGGTTTATAGAAGCACCCTTTCTTTCAGAAAGGGTTTATAGAAACACTCTTTCTTTGAGAAAGGGTTTATAGAAGCACCCTTTCTTTGAGAAAGGGTTTATAGAAGCACCCTTTCTTTGAGAAAGGGTTTATAGAAACACTCTTTCTTTGAGAAAGGGTTTATAGAAGCACCCTTTCTTTGAGAAAGGGTTTATAGAAGCACCCTTTCTTTGAGAAAGGGTTTATAGAAGCACCCTTTCTTTGAGAAAGGGTTTATAGAAACACTCTTTCTTTGAGAAAGGGTTTATAGAAACACTCTTTCTTTGAGAAAGGGTTTATAGAAGCACCCTTTCTTTGAGAAAGGGTTTATAGAAGCACCCTTTCTTTGAGAAAGGGTTTATAGAAGCACCCTTTCTTTGAGAAAGGGTTTATAGAAGCACCCTTTCTTTGAGAAAGGGTTTATAGAAACACCCTTTCTTTGAGAAAGGGTTTATAGAAGCACCCTTTCTTTGAGAAAGGGTTTATAGAAACACTCTTTCTTTGAGAAAGGGTTTATAGAAGCACCCTTTCTTTGAGAAAGGGTTTAGAGAAGCACCCTTTCTTTGAGAAAGGTTTATAGAAGCACCCTTTCTTTGAGAAAGGGTTTATAGAAGCACCCTTTCTTTGAGAAAGGGTTTATAGAAGCACCCTTTCTTTGAGAAAGGTTTATAGAAGCACCCTTTCTTTGAGAAAGGGTTTATAGAAGCACCCTTTCTTTGAGAAAGGGTTTATAGAAGCACCCTTTCTTTGAGAAAGGGTTTATAGAAGCACCCTTTCTTTCAGAAAGGGTTTATAGAAGCACCCTTTCTTTGAGAAAGGGTTTATAGAAGCACCCTTTCTTTGAGAAAGGGTTTATAGAAACACTCTTTCTTTGAGCAAGGGTTTATAGAAGCACCCTTTCTTTGAGAAAGGTTTATAGAAGCACCCTTTCTTTGAGAAAGGGTTTATAGAAACACTCTTTCTTTGAGCAAGGGTTTATAGAAGCACCCTTTCTTTGAGAAAGGTTTATAGAAGCACCCTTTCTTTGAGAAAGGGTTTATAGAAGCACCCTTTCTTTTAGAAAGGGTTTATAGAAGCACCCTTTCTTTTAGAAAGGGTTTATAGAAGCACCCTTTCTTTGAGAAAGGGTTTAGAGAAGCACCCTTTCTTTGAGAAAGGGTTTAGAGAAGCACCCTTTCTTTCAGAAAGGGTTTATAGAAGCACCCTTTCTTTCAGAAAGGGTTTATAGAAGCACCCTTTCTTTGAGAAAGGGTTTATAGAAGCACCCTTTCTTTGAGAAAGGGTTTATAGAAGCACCCTTTCTTTCAGAAAGGGTTTATAGAAGCACCCTTTCTTTGAGAAAGGGTTTATAGAAGCACCCTTTCTTTGAGAAAGGGTTTATAGAAACACTCTTTCTTTGAGCAAGGGTTTATAGAAGCACCCTTTCTTTGAGAAAGGTTTATAGAAGCACCCTTTCTTTGAGAAAGGGTTTATAGAAACACTCTTTCTTTGAGCAAGGGTTTATAGAAGCACCCTTTCTTTGAGAAAGGTTTATAGAAGCACCCTTTCTTTGAGAAAGGGTTTATAGAAACACTCTTTCTTTGAGCAAGGGTTTATAGAAGCACCCTTTCTTTGAGAAAGGTTTATAGAAGCACCCTTTCTTTGAGAAAGGGTTTATAGAAGCACCCTTTCTTTGAGAAAGGGTTTATAGAAGCACCCTTTCTTTGAGAAAGGGTTTATAGAAGCACCCTTTCTTTGAGAAAGGGTTTATAGAAGCACCCTTTCTTTGAGAAAGGGTTTATAGAAGCACCCTTTCTTTGAGAAAGGGTTTATAGAAGCACCCTTTCTTTGAGAAATTGTTTATAGAAGCACCCTTTCTTTGAGAAAGGGTTTATAGAAGCACCCTTTCTTTGAGAAAGGGTTTATAGAAGCACCCTTTCTTTGAGAAAGGGTTTATAGAAGCACCCTTTCTTTGAGAAAGGGTTTATAGAAGCACCCTTTCTTTGAGAAAGGGTTTATAGAAGCACCCTTTCTTTGAGAAAGGGTTTATAGAAGCACCCTTTCTTTGAGAAAGGGTTTATAGAAGCACCCTTTCTTTGAGAAAGGGTTTATAGAAGCACCCTTTCTTTGAGAAAGGGTTTATAGAAGCACCCTTTCTTTGAGAAAGGGTTTATAGAAGCACCCTTTCTTTGAGAAAGGGTTTATAGAAGCACCCTTTCTTTGAGAAAGGGTTTATAGAAGCACCCTTTCTTTGAGAAAGGGTTTATAGAAGCACCCTTTTTTTGAGAAAGGGTTTATAGAAGCACCCTTTCTTTCAGAAAGGGTTTATAGAAGCACCCTTTCTTTGAGAAAGGGTTTATAGAAGCACCCTTTCTTTCAGAAAGGGTTTATAGAAGCAGCCTTTCTTTGAGAAAGAGTTTAGAGAAGCACCCTTTCTCTGAGAAAGGGTTTATAGAAGCACCCTTTCTTTGAGAAAGGGTTTATAGAAGCAGCCTTTGTTTGAGAAAGGGTTTATAGAAGCACCCTTTCTTTCAGAAAGGGTTTATAGAAGCAGCCTTTCTTTGAGAAAGAGTTTAGAGAAGCACCCTTTCTCTGAGAAAGGGTTTATAGAAGCCCCCTTTCTTTCAGAAAGGGTTTATAGAAGCACCCTTTCTTTCAGAAAGGGTTTATAGAAGCACCCTTTCTTTCAGAAAGGGTTTATAGAAGCACCCTTTCTTTCAGAAAGGGTTTATAGAAGCACCCTTTCTTTCAGAAAGGGTTTATAGAAGCACCCTTTCTTTGAGAAAGGGTTTATAGAAGCACCCTTTCTTTGAGAAAGGGTTTATAGAAGCACCCTTTCTTTGAGAAAGGGTTTATAGAAGCACCCTTTCTTTCAGAAAGGGTTTATAGAAGCAGCCTTTCTTTGAGAAAGAGTTTAGAGAAGCACCCTTTCTCTGAGAAAGGGTTTATAGAAGCACCCTTTCTTTGAGAAAGGGTTTATAGAAGCAGCCTTTGTTTGAGAAAGGGTTTATAGAAGCAGCCTTTCTTTGAGAAAGGGTTTATAGAAGCAGCCTTTCTTTGAGAAAGGGTTTATAGAAGCAGCATTTCTTTGAGAAAGGGTTTATAGAAGCACCCTTTCTTTGAGAAAGGGTTTATAGAAGCACCCTTTTTTCATTAGTGGAATTCTGTTATAATTTCGGTAATTAACGAACATTTTCTGTAAGTTAACAACCAAAGCAAAGTTGTTAATAACTCGAAAAATAAATTACAGAATTCCACTACAGGTATACCAATAATTCTCAAATTCTGTTTGTCTCAATTAGACCAAATAAATATCTGGCTTGCTGTATTTCCTTTAGCTTTTCGCTGTTGAAACTTTATTTAAATAAATAAATTTGTTTGTTTCATTTATTCTCTTTTGGATACCCTCCTCACCGTCGCTTGTGTTTGCCGCAATGTAAATGTCTAAACAAACATTGTATCATTGGTTTTTGGTTTATTTACCGACTTTGCCTTGAAATTTAAATAAATAATTCAAAATGTAATTAATTCGTGGAAATGCGACACTTTTTTTGTTGTTGTCGTATATTTGTCGTTCTTTATGTGACTCCTTTCATTACAGTTACAAATTTTGCTTTTCCGTTTTCTTCTCTACAAAGTGTTGTTTCTTTTCTAAGAACTCTTTCTCGTTGCTCAAATGCCGTTCTACCACCTCCCCTACACCTTGGGAACAATGGAAGAACAAGACATTTAATGTAAATATTAACCTCAAAGAAGAACTGGCGTTCTTTAATATACGAACCTTAAGTAAATGTTGGCTTGGTTGCCGGTTGGCTTCTGTTCCTCTTTGTTCTCTCTGTGTTTTTTCTTTGATCCAATTGCCGCCTGCTACCACTTGGCCTGTAATCAAAATTTTTGTAGAATAACACCGCCAATGCAAATATTTAAATAATATGGTTCAATTTTTTTTCAATTCGAGGTTATGTTTTTGGGGTTATAAAAATTTGTTAGTTGCTCTAAAACTATTTAGGTTTTGTTTGTTTTTGAATATTTCATTGACATTTCGAGTTGAGTACACAAATTAGTAAATAAATTAAACAACCAACAAACATGTTAAGGGATATTTAAAGTGGGTGGTAGTAAGGGGAGAGGGGTAAAAGCAGGTTATTGGATGTTAACTAATGCCTATTACAGAGTAAATTTAATTAAAAGGAAATTCTATAGGAAATCTTCAATTCAGCCTGGCTGAATAAAGATTTCTATAGGAAATCTTCAATTCAGCCTGGCTGAATAAAGATTTCTATAGGAAATCTTCAATTCAGCCTGGCTAAATAAAGATTTCTATAGGAAATCTTCAATTCAGCCTGGCTGAATAAAGATTTCTATAGGAAATCTTCAATTCAGCCTGGCTGAATAAAGATTTCTATAGGAAATCTTCAATTCAGCCTGGCTGAATAAAGATTTCTATAGGAAATCTTCAATTCAGCCTGGCTGAATAAAGATTTCTATAGGAAATCTTCAATTCAGCCTGGCTGAATAAAGATTTCTATAGGAAATCTTCAATTCAGCCTGGCTGAATAAAGATTTCTATAGGAAATCTTCAATTCAGCCTGGCTGAATAAAGATTTCTATAGGAAATCTTCAATTCAGCCTGGCTGAATAAAGATTTCTATAGGAAATCTTCAATTCAGCCTGGCTGAATAAAGATTTCTATAGGAAATCTTCAATTCAGCCTGGCTGAATAAAGATTTCTATAGGAAATCTTCAATTCAGCCTGGCTGAATAAAGATTTCTATAGGAAATCTTCAATTCAGCCTGGCTGAATAAAGATTTCTATAGGAAATCTTCAATTCAGCCTGGCTGAATAAAGATTTCTATAGGAAATCTTCAATTCAGCCTGGCTGAATAAAGATTTCTATAGGAAATCTTCAATTCAGCCTGGCTGAATAAAGATTTCTATAGGAAATCTTCAATTCAGCCTGGCTGAATAAAGATTTCTATAGGAAATCTTCAATTCAGCCTGGCTGAATAAAGATTTCTATAGGAAATCTTCAATTCAGCCTGGCTGAATAAAGATTTCTATAGGAAATCTTCAATTCAGCCTGGCTGAATAAAGATTTCTATAGGAAATCTTCAATTCAGCCTGGCTGAATAAAGATTTCTATAGGAAATCTTCAATTCAGCCTGGCTGAATAAAGATTTCTATAGGAAATCTTCAATTCAGCCTGGCTGAATAAAGATTTCTATAGGAAATCTTCAATTCAGCCTGGCTGAATAAAGATTTCTATAGGAAATCTTCAATTCAGCCTGGCTGAATAAAGATTTCTATAGGAAATCTTCAATTCAGCCTGGCTGAATAAAGATTTCTATAGGAAATCTTCAATTCAGCCTGGCTGAATAAAGATTTCTATAGGAAATCTTCAATTCAGCCTGGCTGAATAAAGATTTCTATAGGAAATCTTCAATTCAGCCTGGCTGAATAAAGATTTCTATAGGAAATCTTCAATTCAGCCTGGCTGAATAAAGATTTCTATAGGAAATCTTCAATTCAGCCTGGCTGAATAAAGATTTCTATAGGAAATCTTCAATTCAGCCTGGCTGAATAAAGATTTCTATAGGAAATCTTCAATTCATCCTGGCTGAATAAAGATTTCTATAGGAAATCTTCAATTCAGCCTGGCTGAATAAAGATTTCTATAGGAAATCTTCAATTCAGCCTGGCTGAATAAAGATTTCTATAGGAAATCTTCAATTCAGCCTGGCTGAATAAAGATTTCTATAGGAAATCTTTAATTCAGCCTGGCTGAATAAAGATTTTTATAGGAAATCTTCAATTCAGCCTGGCTGAATAAAGACTTCTATAGGAAATCTTCAATTCAGCCTGGCTGAATAAAGATTTCTATAGGAAATCTTCAATTCAGCCTGGCTGAATAAAGATTTCTATAGGAAATCTTCAATTCAGCCTGGCTGAATAAAGATTTCTATAGGAAATCTTCAATTCAGCCTGGCTGAATAAAGATTTCTATAGGAAATCTTCAATTCAGCCTGGCTGAATAAAGATTTCTATAGGAAATCTTCAATTCAGCCTGGCTGAATAAAGATTTCTATAGGAAATCTTCAATTCAGCCTGGCTGAATAAAGATTTCTATAGGAAATCTTCAATTCAGCCTGGCTGAATAAAGATTTCTATAGGAAATCTTCAATTCAGCCTGGCTGAATAAAGATTTCTATAGGAAATCTTCAATTCAGCCTGGCTGAATAAAGATTTCTATAGGAAATCTTCAATTCAGCCTGGCTGAATAAAGATTTCTATAGGAAATCTTCAATTCAGCCTGGCTGAATAAAGATTTCTATAGGAAATCTTCAATTCAGCCTGGCTGAATAAAGATTTCTATAGGAAATCTTCAATTCAGCCTGGCTGAATAAAGATTTCTATAGGAAATCTTCAATTCAGCCTGGCTGAATAAAGATTTCTATAGGAAATCTTCAATTCAGCCTGGCTGAATAAAGATTTCTATAGGAAATCTTCAATTCAGCCTGGCTGAATAAAGATTTCTATAGGAAATCTTCAATTCAGCCTGGCTGAATAAAGATTTCTATAGGAAATCTTCAATTCAGCCTGGCTGAATAAAGATTTCTATAGGAAATCTTCAATTCAGCCTGGCTGAATAAAGATTTCTATAGGAAATCTTCAATTCAGCCTGGCTGAATAAAGATTTCTATAGGAAATCTTCAATTCAGCCTGGCTGAATAAAGATTTCTATAGGAAATCTTCAATTCAGCCTGGCTGAATAAAGATTTCTATAGGAAATCTTCAATTCAGCCTGACTGAATAAAGATTTCTATAGGAAATCTTCAATTCAGCCTGGCTGAATAAAGATTTCTATAGGAAATCTTCAATTCAGCCTGGCTGAATAAAGATTTCTATAGGAAATCTTCAATTCAGCCTGGCTGAATAAAGATTTCTATAGGAAATCTTCAATTCAGCCTGGCTGAATAAAGATTTCTATAGGAAATCTTCAATTCAGCCTGGCTGAATAAAGATTTCTATAGGAAATCTTCAATTCAGCCTGGCTGAATAAAGATTTCTATAGGAAATCTTCAATTCAGCCTGGCTGAATAAAGATTTCTATAGGAAATCTTCAATTCAGCCTGGCTGAATAAAGATTTCTATAGGAAATCTTCAATTCAGCCTGGCTGAATAAAGATTTCTATAGGAAATCTTCAATTCAGCCTGGCTGAATAAAGATTTCTATAGGAAATCTTCAATTCAGCCTGGCTGAATAAAGATTTCTATAGGAAATCTTCAATTCAGCCTGGCTGAATAAAGATTTCTATAGGAAATCTTCAATTCAGCCTGGCTGAATAAAGATTTCTATAGGAAATCTTCAATTCAGCCTGGCTGAATAAAGATTTCTATAGGAAATCTTCAATTCAGCCTGGCTGAATAAAGATTTCTATAGGAAATCTTCAATTCAGCCTGGCTGAATAAAGATTTCTATAGGAAATCTTCAATTCAGCCTGGCTGAATAAAGATTTCTATAGGAAATCTTCAATTCAGCCTGGCTGAATAAAGATTTCTATAGGAAATCTTCAATTCAGCCTGGCTGAATAAAGATTTCTATAGGAAATCTTCAATTCAGCCTGGCTGAATAAAGATTTCTATAGGAAATCTTCAATTCAGCCTGGCTGAATAAAGATTTCTATAGGAAATCTTCAATTCAGCCTGGCTGAATAAAGATTTCTATAGGAAATCTTCAATTCAGCCTGGCTGAATAAAGATTTCTATAGGAAATCTTCAATTCAGCCTGGCTGAATAAAGATTTCTATAGGAAATCTTCAATTCAGCCTGGCTGAATAAAGATTTCTATAGGAAATCTTCAATTCAGCCTGGCTGAATAAAGATTTCTATAGGAAATCTTCAATTCAGCCTGGCTGAATAAAGATTTCTATAGGAAATCTTCAATTCAGCCTGGCTGAATAAAGATTTCTATAGGAAATCTTCAATTCAGCCTGGCTGAATAAAGATTTCTATAGGAAATCTTCAATTCAGCCTGGCTGAATAAAGATTTCTATAGGAAATCTTCAATTCAGCCTGGCTGAATAAAGATTTCTATAGGAAATCTTCAATTCAGCCTGGCTGAATAAAGATTTCTATAGGAAATCTTCAATTCAGCCTGGCTGAATAAAGATTTCTATAGGAAATCTTCAATTCAGCCTGGCTGAATAAAGATTTCTATAGGAAATCTTCAATTCAGCCTGGCTAAATAAAGATTTCTATAGGAAATCTTCAAATCAGCCTGGCTGAATAAAGAGTTCTATAGGAAATCTTCAATTCAGCCTGGCTAATTAAAGATTTCTATAGGAAATCTTCAATTCAGCCCGGCTGAATAAAGATTTCTATAGGAAATCTTCAATTCAGCCCGGCTGAATAAAGATTTCTATAGGAAATCTTCAATTCAGCCCGGCTGAATAAAGATTTCTATAGGAAATCTTCAATTCAGCCCGGCTGAATTGGGATTTCTATAGGAAATCTTCAATTCAGCCCGGCTGAATTGGGATTTCTATAGGAAATCTTCAATTCAGCCCGGCTGAATTGGGATTTCTATAGGAAATCTTCAATTCAGCCCGGCTGAATTGGGATTTCTATAGGAAATCTTCAATTCAGCCCGGCTGAATTGGGATTTCTATAGGAAATCTTCAATTCAGCCCGGCTGAATTGGGATTTCTATAGGAAATCTTCAATTCAGCCCGGCTGAATTGGGATTTCTATAGGAAATCTTCAATTCAGCCCGGCTGAATTGGGATTTCTATAGGAAATCTTCAATTCAGCCCGGCTGAATTGGGATTTCTATAGGAAATCTTCAATTCAGCCCGGCTGAATTGGGATTTCTATAGGAAATCTTCAATTCAGCCCGGCTGAATTGGGATTTCTATAGGAAATCTTCAATTCAGCCCGGCTGAATTGGGATTTCTATAGGAAATCTTCAATTCAGCCCGGCTGAATTGGGATTTCTATAGGAAATCTTCAATTCAGCCCGGCTGAATTGGGATTTCTATAGGAAATCTTCAATTCAGCCCGGCTGAATTGGGATTTCTATAGAAAATCTTCAATTCAACCTAGCTGAATTAGGATATTTTTAGGTTTTTCTCTGTCTTTTTAAAAGTTTAATTTCCCCGCATCTGCGAAACTTCGCATTTTCAAGTTCCCAGCTCCAATTGACT
Source organism: Musca autumnalis (assembly GCF_047663935.1). Taxonomy (NCBI): domain Eukaryota; kingdom Metazoa; phylum Arthropoda; class Insecta; order Diptera; family Muscidae; genus Musca; species Musca autumnalis. The sequence goes on along the minus strand of NW_027411977.1, from coordinate 237,696,314 downwards.
GTCATTATTTCCTCATTGTTCTTTTGGCTTGCAATTATTTTGTAATTATGATAACCGGAATTAATCAATATTTTTTCCAAATTTCAGTTGAGGCCTGATGAGAACACATGTGTCGGGATAATTACAAAATCTATTTTTAAGAAATTGCGTTTTATTTGAAAATGTTTTCTTGTGGCTTATCAATCATTTCTTTTCGACTGGTGGAGAGGGGTTAATCCATAATTGTTATGCATACCAAAGTATGGAAGGTAATTCATCATCTTTCGCCACTATACCCCCTTCATCAACCAACCTTCATCAGCATCGGTTGCCAAAGAACAAACAACTGGTTGTTGGGTGTTTAAAGTCAAAGTATGGAAATTCAAGGGTTGATTTTTTCCAATATCTTCTCCTGCGCTTTCACATTGACATCTGTTGCAAAAATGCTGAGAAATTGTTGCTGAATGTTTAACGCCAGCCGCCATAATATTAGGCAAATTATATGCGGGAATCTTTTCCCCAGAGATACTAGGCAATTTATTCCATTACAAATGAGTTTTTAAAATGAGGAAACTTTAAAAGAGAGAAGCAGGAAATGGAAATATTTGGACAATCATTGGTGGGAAAAGCATGCTGTCGAGTCTGGAAATTAACATTTTTCCGGAATAGTGGCTGATTTTTGTATCATTTAAGGCTTTGCCAACCAAATGGGAATTTATCAATGAAAAACATATCTTCCAAATCCCTACGAATTAAGCCTCGAACTAATCAGTTAACAATTACAACAAAGGCCATAACAAAAATAAAATCTCCAAATAATTTTTGTCCTCAGCTACAACTAATTCACATTGTCTTTGGGATATTTTTTTAATTAAATTTCTAATAATCCTCCGAAAATCGCCTTCAATCCCAAGGTGTCAGAAAAACAAGAGAAGGTGTCAAACGGTATTAGGGCCAATGGTTTGACCTTTCAATCGTCCATTCATGAAGCATTGAGGGAATGAAGAAAATGAATGAAAAACAAATCTAAAACTAAAGCCAATGAATAAATAAATCTGATAAATGGGAAACCGAAAACAAAGAATAAATCACAAAACAAAGGTTTGCTATAATTAAGACAAGAGAGTGTCCTTACAAAGCCACCTTGTCAAGAATACCCTAAAACGAGGAAAAGAAAGAACCTGGTATAAAAATTAAAGGTATCAAGGAGTGCTGTCAATCACACACGCTTGGACACACATACGCACGATAGTCAATATATCCTGTCAAACAGTTTTGTGTTCTAACAAAGGTGTCACTCATTTATTCATATACATACACACATGTGTGCGTATGTCGCACAAACACCGACCTCATTATAATAAATAACCGAGATTTTGCAGGGGATTTCATATTTGGGTTTAATTTTTGTATTTCTTTTCATTAGAAATAAGAATAAGATTTTGGGTTCCTTTGTTACGCAAAACTGTTTACCAGGGAATACTTCTTTGGAGAGATTGTAAGGCGAAGGTTAAGTTTTGCAGAAAGGGACTATAGATGCACCTTAAAAGCACGCTTTAAAAGCACTCTTTCTTTCAGAAAGGATCTTAAAAAACACACTTTCTTTGGGAAGAGGTCTGTAGAAGCAACTTTTTTTGAGAAAAGGTCTGTAGAAGCAGCTTTTCTTTCAGAAAAGGTCGTTAGAAGCAGCCGTTCTATGTGAAATGTTCCTTAGAAGCACCCTTTCTTTAAGAAAGGGTCCTTAGAGGCACCCTTTTTTGAGAAAAGGTTTGTAGAAACACCATTTATTTCAAAATGGGTTTATAGAAGGACTCTTTCTTTCACAAAGGGTCTTTGGAAGCACCCTCAAATTCAGAAAGTGTCTTTGGAAGCACCCTTTCTTTCAGAAAGGGACTATAGAAGAGGCCTTTCTTCTCGAAGGGGTCTGTAGAATCACCCTTTCTTCTGGAAGGGGTCTATAGAAGCGGCCTTTCTTCTGAAAGGGTTCTAAAGAAGCACCCTTTCTTCTGGAAGGGGTCTATAACCGCACCCTTTCTACCGAAAGGGCTCTATAGAAGCACCCTTTCTTCTGGAAGGGGTCTATAGAAGAACCTTTTTTCTGAAAGGGGTCTATAGAAGAAACCTTTCTTCTGGAAGGGGTCTATAGAAGCACCCTTTCTTCTGAAAGGGGTCTATAGAAGCACCCTTTCTTCTCGAAGGGGTCTATAGAAGCACCCTTTCTTATGAAAGGGGTCTGTAGAGGCACCCTTTCTTCTGAAAGGGGTCTATAGAAGCAACCTTTCTTCTGAAAGGCGTCTATAGAAGCACCCTTTCTTCTGAAAGGGGTCTGTAGAAGCACCCTTTCTTCTAGAAGGGGTCAATAGAAACTCCCTTTCTTCCGGAAGAGGTCTATGTAAACACCCTTTCTTTTGGAAGGGGTCTATTGAAAAACCCTTTCTTCTGGAAGGGGTCTATAGAAGCACCCTGTATTCTGGAAGGGGTCTATAGAAGCACCCTTTCTTCTGAAAGGTGTCTATAGAAGCACCCTTCTTCTGGAAGGGGTCTATAGAAGCACCCTTTCTTCTGGAAGAGGTCTATAGAAGCACTCTTTCTCCTGGAAGGGGTCTATAGAAGCACCCTTTCTTCTGGAAGGGGTCTATAGAAGCACCCTTTCTTCTGGAATGAGTATAAGGGGCTCTATAGAAGCACCATTTCATCTGGAAAGGCTCTATAGAAGCACCCTTTTTTCTGGGAGGGGCCTATAGAAGCACCCTTTATTCTGGAAGGGGTCTATAGAAGCACCCTTTTTTCTGGAAGGGGTCTATAGAATCACCCTATCTTCTGGAAGGGGTCTATAGAAGCACCCTTTCTTCTGGAAAGGGTCTATAGAATCACCCTTTCTTCTGGAAAGGGTCTATAGAATCACCCTTTCTTCTGGAAGGGCTGTATAGAAGCACCCTTTCTTCTATAAGGGGTCTATAGAAACACCCTTTCTTCTGGAAGGGGTCTATAGAAGCACCCTTTTGCTGGAAGGGGTCTATAGAAGCACACTTTCTTCTGACAGGGGCCTACAGAAGCACAATTTCTCCTGGAAGGGGTCTAAGAAGCACCCTTTCCTCTGGAAGGGGTCTATAGAAGCTCTTTCTTCTGAAAAGGGTCTTTAGAAGCAGCCATTCTTCTGGAAGGGGTCCATAGAAGCACCCATTCTTCTGGCAGGGGTCTATCGAAGAACCCTTTCTTCTGGAAGTGGTCTATAGAAGCACCCTTTCTTCTGGAAGAAGTCCATAGAGGTACCCATTCTTCTGGAAGGGGTCTATCGAAGCACCTTTTCTTCTGGAAGGGGTCTATAGAATCACCCTTTCGGCTATAAGGGTTCTGTAGAAGCACCGTTTCTTCAGGAAGGGGTCTATAGAAGCACCCTTTCTTCTGAAAGGCGTCTATAGAAGCACCTTTTCGTCTGGAAGGTGTCTATAGAAGCACCCTTTCTTCTGGAAGGTGTCTATAGAAGCACCCTTTCTTCTGGAAGGAGTCTATAGAAGCACCCTTTCTTCTGGAAGGGGTCTATAGAAGCACCCTTCCTTCTGGAAGGGGTCTATAGAAGCACCCTTTCTTCTGGAAAGGGTCTATGGAAGCACGCTTTCTTCTGGAAATGGTCTTTAGAAGCACCCTTTCTTCTGGAAAGGGTCTAAAGAAGCACCCTTTTTTCCGGAAGGGGTCTATAGAAGCACCCTTTTTTCTGGGTCTGTAGAAGCATCCTTCCTTCCGGAAGGAGGTTTTTGAAGCGCCCTTTCTTTTGAAAAGGGTCTATAGAAGCATTCTTCTTCTGGAAGGGGTCTATGGAAACACCCTTTTTTCTGAAAGGGGTCTATGGAAGCACCCTTTTGTCTGGAAGGGGCCTATGGAAGCACCCTCTCTTCAGGAAGGGGCCTATGGAAGCACCCTCTCTTCAGGAAGGGGTCTATAGAAGCACCCTTTCTTCTGTAAGGGGTCTATAGAAGCACCCTTTCTTCTATAAGGGGTCTATAGAAGCACCCTTTCTTCCGGAAGGGCTCTATAGAAGCACCCTTTCTTCTGTAAGGGGTCTATAGAAGCACCCTTTCTTCTATAAGGGGTCTATAGAAGCACCCTTTCTTCCGGAAGGGCTCTATAGAAGCACCCTTTCTTCTGGAAGGCGTCTGTAGAAGCACCCTTTCTTTTGGAAGGGGTTTATAGAAGCACCCTTTCTGCTGGAAGGGGTCTACAGAAGCCAGGCTGAATTCAGATTTCTATAGGAAATCTTCAATTCAGATTTCTTTAGGAAATCTTCAATTCAGCCTGGCTGAATTCAGATTTCTATAGGAAATCTTTAATTCAGCCTGGCAGGGGTGTAGAGAAGCATCCTTTCTTCTGTAAGGGGTCTATAGAAGCACCTTACTTCTGGAAAGGGTCTATAGAAGCACCTTACTTCTGGAAAGGGTCTTAAGAAGCACCATTTCTTCTGAAGGGGTTTATAGAAGCACCCTTTCATCTGGAAGGGGTCTATAGAAGCACCCTTTCGTCTGGAAGGGTTCTATACAATCACCCTTTCTTCTGGAAGGGGTCTATAGAAGCACCCTTTCTTTTGGAAGAGGTCTATACAAGCACCCTTTCTTCTGGAAGGAGTCTATGGAATCACCCTTTTTTCTGGAAGGAGTCTATAGAATCAGACTTTCTTCTGGAAGGGGTCTGTAGGAGCACCCTTTCATCTGGAAGGGGTCTATAGAAGCACACTTTCTTCAGGCAGGGGTCTATAGAAGCACCATTTCTTCTGGAAGGGGTCTATAGAAGCACCCTTTCTTCTGGAGGAGGTCTATAGGAACACCCTTTCTCTGGAAGGGGTCTTTAGAAGCACCCTTTATTCTAGAAGGGGTCTATAGAAGCACCCTTTCTTCTGAAAGGGATCTATAGAAGCACCCTTTCTTCTGGAAAGGGTCTTTAGAAGCACCCTTTCTTCAGGAGGGGTCTATAGAAGCACCCTTCCTTCAGGGGGGTTTATAGAAGCATACTTTCTTCTGTAAGGGGTCTATAGAAGCAACCATTCTTCTGAAAGGGGTCTATAGAAGCACACTTTCTTCTGGAAAGGGTATATGGAAGCAACCTTTCTTCTGTAAGGGGTCTATAGAAGCAACCTTTCTTCTGAAAGGGGTCTATAGAATCACCATTTCTTCTGGAAGGGGTCTATAGAAGCACCCTTTCTTCTGGAAGGGGTCTATAGAAGCACCCTTCTTTCAGGAGGGGTCTATAGAAGCACCCTTTCTTCTGGAAAGTGTCTATGGAAGCACCCTTTCTTCTGTAAGGGGTCTATAGAAGATTTCTACTGGAAATCTTCAATTCAGCCTGGCTGAATTCAGTTTTCTATAGGAAATCTTCAATTTAGCCTGCCTGAATTAAGATTTCTATAGGAAATCTTCAATTCAGCCTATCTGAATTCAGATTTCCATAGGAAATCTTCAATTTGGCTTCTCCAAATTTCTTGGAACTGCCTATAATTTATTCCTTTTTGTTGTGACATTTCTTTTGTTTTCTATATTTAGTGTTTACATGCCCATCATTTTGTTTTCATAGACATTCGTGATCTTTACACCTGCCAATGTTGTTGTAATGGTGGTGGTGTTGATGTTAGAAATGTCATTTGACTTTTCACAGCAGATTTAAATCCCCAAACCTGCACGCACACATACACTCACTCGCACACCCATCATATATTACTATTATTATTATCATTATGTCCTCCTGACTGTGTTAATGTCTGTGTAAAGAAGATTTCCATTTTGTTACCATTTCCATTCGTAGATTTGTGGGTATCCTTAAGGACAATAACATAGACAAAAAACTAACGGTAATCTCAACACAAGTAAATTGATTATTTACTTTTAGTTTTTCATGTGAAATGTTGTCCCAAAGCCGTTTTTACGTGTTGGTCAGGTACATATGTGAGTGTGTGTGTGGTATTGAAAAAATAGGCTACTGTTTTGTTTTCAAATAAAAATCTGGTGTGATAATCTGTTTCTTTTTTTGTGTTCTGGTATTGTGTTGTTCCTCAAGCCCATTAAAAATAATATTTTTCTTAATGTTCTCTCAAATGTGGAGGAGATTTGCAGAAAAAAGAAGGGATTTGAAATGAGTGAAGGAAAGGTAGAAATAACTTTTAATTTTCATTATGGGAATTGTGGTTTGGGTTGTTATCCTTTTGGATATTACTCCACATTAAAATAAATCGTGCAAATTGTCTCCATAGACTTATTTTATGGTAGAGGTGTTCCTGTAGAGTAGAGGTATTCATTCGAAATGCTGAGATTTGAGACATAATAGGGTCATAACTATTATGAATGCCATTAAAAGGTGTAAGCAAAGCAGTCCTTTTGGGTATCGCTTTTTTTTTCATAGTCAAAGGAATAGTCAGTAATGTCATGCATGTCATATTGAATGGAAGTGGCAATGTCTTGTGGTCTTCTGGCACTATGGAGATATGGAAATATTTGTGAGAAAATCCAATGATGGAACACCAAAAATATCCTTTAAAGAATGCACGTTTTTTTAATTGAATTTTGGTCCACATTTCTGGCATTTCTAAACCTTGGAAAAACGTTTCTTAAATCATTCTCCCCCTTGCTTTCACTTTCCTTTTTTAAATTTACAAAATTTTCAAAACTAAATCCGGATTATTTAGGCTCTTCTATAACATAATTGTCAAAGTAATTTTACACACAATTTACTTAAAAGGGCTTTTCAATGACACATCGTCGAGAAGGAGAGAGGAAGAGCAAAACCCAGAACCAAAACAACAACAGAAACAATTTTCAATGGACACTTCCTTTCATAAAATAAAAATTGACAAGTTAAAAACCTGTCAACACCATAATAAAACATTAATCAAATTTAACGTTTTTTTCTCTGTTCATCATCAGTTACCCCGCTCGGGAACGCCGAAACGAAAAAAAAAACTATGACAAGCTATTAAACAATGTTACACTCTCAAATGAGCCAGAGAGCTGTTGTTGATGATGATGATGATGATGACGACGACAATGATACTTCTGATGATTTTAGTTAAATAAAAATCCCCAAACCAATGAAAAAGTTTGGCGTTTTTCTTCTATTCCCCAATTGTTTTGCCTCCGACTCGCCTCACTTTTTTCCCCCGAACTGTCACATCATTGATATTGGTGGCCTGTTTTATTTGTTTGTGGCGGTTGTCAACATCGTTATATTGCTTTTCAAGATTTCTGTATCGTTTGGTGAAAACTAACAGCTCCACCGGATCATTGTTTTCATCACCGAATATTAATTTGGCAAAGTAGATTCCTGGCTTCCATGCTTTTCAAGCTGGAAAAAAGAGGTTGAATTTTTCTGTATTTTTTTTTTCTACAGGCAAACCCCAGTTGTCAGCTGTAAAAATCTCACCCATCCACAGTAGTAGCGGTAAAAACAACAACAACATCACCAATAGCTGTAACATCAGCAGCAGCTACATTACGGATACGGGTGATAAAAGTGACAATTGCGTTGAAAGGCTAAAAACGTTCAAATGAAATTTCATCAATCAATGTCATTGCCTGAAATGCAAAGATTAATAAAAAGCATTTCGCTCATTCTGTAACTATTTCGTCGTTGATGTTGTTGTTGATTTATATTTTTCGAGGGCCATTGAAATGAACAGAAAACAAGGGTTCAAAACCAGGGCATTTAAATAAAATTTAATTTTTTCAGGCCCTTTAAAGTAATGAGTAATTTCCTCATTGAATGAGAAACTCAAACAGGAAATCTTCAATTCAAAATTGGCTGAATTAAGAATTCTATAAAAAGTTTTCCTATGGAAACCTTAATTCAGCCTGGCTGTATTGCAGATTTCCTATGGCAAACTTAATTCAGCCAGGCTGAATTGAAGATTTCCTATGGAAACCTTAATTCAGTCAGGCTGAATTGAAGATTTCCTATGGAATCCTTAATTCAGCCAGGCTGAATTGCAGATTTCCCATGGAAACCTTAATTCAGCCAGGCTGAATTGCAGATTTCCTATGGAAACCTTAATTCAGCCAGGCTGAATTGAAGATTACCTATGGAAACCTTAATTCAGCCAGGCTGAATTGCAGATTTCCTATGGAAACCTTAATTCAGCAAGGCAAAATTGAAGTTTTCCTATGGAAACCTTAATTCAGCAAGGCAAAATTGAAGTTTTCCTATGGAAACCTTAATTCAGCCAAGCTAAATTAGAGATTTCCTATGGAAACCTTAATTCAGCCAGGCTGAATTGAAGATTTCCTATGGAAACCTTAATTCAGCCAGGCTGAATTGAAGATTTCCTATGGAAACCTTAATTCAGCCAGGCTGAATTGAAGATTTCCCATGGAAACTTTAATTCAGCCAGGCTGAATTACAGATTTCCTATTTAAACCTTAATTCAGCCAGGCTGAATTGCAGATTTCCTATGGAAACCTTAATTCAGCCAGGCTGAATTGCAGATTTCCTATGGAAACCTTAATTCAGCCAGGCTGAATTGTAGATTTCCTATGGCAAACTTAATTCAGCCAGGCTGAATTGCAGATTTACTATGGACACCTAAATTCAGACAGGCTGAATTGAAGGTTTCATAAGGAAACCTTAATTCAGCCAGGCTGAATTGAAGATTTCCTATGGAAACCTTAATTCAGCCAGGCTGAATTGAAGATTTCCTATGGAAACCTTAATTTATCCTGGATGAATTGCAGATTTCCTATGGGAACCTTAATTCAGCCAGGCTGAATTGAAGATTTCCTATGGAAACCTTAATTCAGCCAGGCTGAATTGAAGATTTCCTATGGAAACCTTAATTCAGCCAGGCTGAATTGAAGATTTCCTATGGAAACCTTAATTCAGCCAGGCTGAATTGAAGATTTCCTATGGAAACCTTAATTCAGCCAGGCTGAATTGAAGATTTCCTATGGAAACCTTAATTCAGCCAGGCTGAATTGAAGATTTCCTATGGAAACCTTAATTCAGCCAGGCTGAATTGAAGATTTCCTATGGAAACCTTAATTCAGCCAGGCTGAATTGAAGATTTCCTATGGAAACCTTAATTCAGCCAGGCTGAATTGAAGATTTCCCATGGAAACCTTAATTCAGCCAGGCTGAATTGAAGTTTTCCTATGGAAACCTTAATTCAGCCAGGCTGAATTGAAGATTTCCTATTGAAACCTTAATTCAGCCAGGCTGAATTGAAGATTTCCTATTGAAACCTTAATTCAGCCAGGCTGAATTGAAGATTTCCTATGGAAACCTTAATTCAGCCAGGCTGAATTGCAGATTTCCCATGGAAACCTTAATTCAGCCAGGCTGAATTGCAGATTTCCTATGGAATCCCTAATTCAGCCAGGCTGAATTGCAGATTTCCTATGGAAACCTTAATTCAGCCAGGCTGAATTGCAGATTTCCTATGGAAACCTGCAGATTTCCTATGGAAACCTTAATTCAGCCAGGCTGAATTGCAGATTTCCTATGGAAAAGATTTTGAAGATTTCCTATGGAAACCTTTATTCAGCCAGGCTGAATTGAAGATTTCCTATGGAAACCTTAATTCAGCCAGGCTGAATTGAAGATTTCCTATGGAAACCTTAATTCAGCCAGGCTGAATTGAAGATTTCCTATGGAAACCTTAATTCAGCCAGGCTGAATTGAAGTTTTTCTATGGAAACCTTAATTCAGCCAGGCTGAATTGAAGTTTTTCTATGGAAACCTTAATTCAGCCAGGCTGAATTGCAGATTTCCCATGGAAACCTTAATTCAGCCAGGCTGAATTGAAGATTTCCTATGGACACCTAAATTCAGCCAGGCTGAATTGAAGATTTCCTATGGAAACCTTAATTTAGCCTGGATGAATTGCAGATTTCCTATGGAAACCTTAATTTAGCCTGGATGAATTGCAGATTTCCTATGGGAACCTTAATTTAGCCAGGCTAAATTGCAGATTTCCTATGGAAACCTTAATTCAGCCAGGCTGAATTGCAGATTTCCTATGGAAACCTTAATTCAGCCAGGCTGAATTGCAGATTTCCTGTGGAAACCTTAATTCAGCCAGGCTGTATTGAAGATTTCCTATGGAAACCTTAATTCAGCCAGGCTGAATTGACGTTTTTCTATGGAAACCTTAATTCAGCCAGGCTGAATTGAAGATTTCCTATTGAAATCTTAATTCAGACAGGCTGAATTGAAGTTTTCCTATGGAAACCTTAATTCAGCCAGGCTGAATTGAAGATTTCCTATTGAAATCTTAATTCAGACAGGCTGAATTGAAGTTTTCCTATGGAAACCTTAATTCAGCCAGGCTGAATTGAAGTTTTCCTATGGAAACCTTAATTCAGCCAGGCTGAATTGAAGTTTTCCTATGGAAACCTTAATTCAGCCAGGCTGAATTGAAGTTTTCCTATGGAAACCTTAATTCAGCCAGGCTGAATTGAAGTTTTCCTATGGAAACCTTAATTCAGCCAGGCTGAATTGAAGTTTTCCTATGGAAACCTTAATTCAGCCAGGCTGAATTGAAGTTTTCCTATGGAAACCTTAATTCAGCCAGGCTGAATTGAAGTTTTCCTATGGAAACCTTAATTCAGCCAGGCTGAATTGAAGTTTTCCTATGGAAACCTTAATTCAGCCAGGCTGAATTGAAGTTTTCCTATGGAAACCTTAATTCAGCCAGGCTGAATTGAAGTTTTCCTATGGAAACCTTAATTCAGCCAGGCTGAATTGAAGTTTTCCTATGGAAACCTTAATTCAGCCAGGCTGAATTGAAGTTTTCCTATGGAAACCTTAATTCAGCCAGGCTGAATTGAAGTTTTCCTATGGAAACCTTAATTCAGCCAGGCTGAATTGAAGTTTTCCTATGGAAACCTTAATTCAGCCAGGCTGAATTGAAGATTTCCTATTGAAATCTTAATTCAGCCAGGCTGAATTGAAGATTTCCTATGGAAACCTTAATTCAGCCAGGCTGAATTGCAGATTTCCCATGGAAACCTTAATTCAGCCAGGCTGAATTGCAGATTTCCTATGGAATCCCTAATTCAGCCAGGCTGAATTGCAGATTTCCTATGGAAACCTTAATTCAGCCATGCTGAATTGCAGATTTCCTATGGAAACCTGCAGATTTCCTATGGAAACCTTAATTCAGCCAGGCTGAATTGCAGATTTCCTATGGAAACCTTCAACTCAGCCAGGCTGAATTGAAGATTTCCTATGGAAACCTTAATTCAGCCAGGCTGAATTGCAGATTTCCCATGGAAACCTTAATTCAGCCAGGCTGAATTGCAGATTTCCTATGGAATCCCTAATTCAGCCAGGCTGAATTGCAGATTTCCTATGGAAACCTTAATTCAGCCATGCTGAATTGCAGATTTCCTATGGAAACCTGCAGATTTCCTATGGAAACCTTAATTCAGCCAGGCTGAATTGCAGATTTCCTATGAAAAAGATTTTGAAGATTTCCTATGGAAACCTTTATTCAGCCAGGCTGAATTGAAGATTTCCTATGGAAACCTTTATTCAGCCAGGCTGAATTGAAGATTTCCTATGGAAACCTTTATTCAGCCAGGCTGAATTGAAGATTTCCTATGGAAACCTTAATTCAGCCAGGCTGAATTGAAGATTTCCGATGGAAACCTTAATTCAGCCAGGCTGAATTGAAGATTTCCTATGGAAACCTTAATTCAGCCAGGCTCAATTGCAGATTTCAATGGCAAACTTAATTCAGCCAGGCTGAATTGAAGATTTCCTATGGAAACCTTAATTCAGCCAGGCTGAATTGAAGTTTTTCTATGGAAACCTTAATTCAGCCAGGCTGAATTGAAGTTTTCCTATGGAAACCTTAATTCAGCCAGGCTGAATTGAAGTTTTGCTATGGAAAACTTAATTCAACCAGGCTGAAGTGCAGATTTCCTATGGAAAACTTAATTCAACCAGGCTGAAGTGCAGATTTCCTATGGAAACCTTAATTCAGCCAGGCTGAATTGAAGATTTCCTATGGACACCTAAATTCAGCCAGGCTGAATTGCAGATTTCCCATGGAAACCTTAATTCAGCCAGGCTGAATTGAAGATTTCCTATGGACACCTAAATTCAGCCAGGCTGAATTGAAGGTTTCCTATGGAAACCTTAATTCAGCCAGGCTGAATCGCAGATTTCCTATGGAAACCTTAATTCAGCCAGGCTAAATTGCAGATTTCCTATGGAAACCTTAATTCAGCCAGTCTGAATTGAAGATTTCCTATGGGAACCTTAATTCAGCCAGGCTGAATTGAAGTTTTTCTATGGAAAACTTAATTCAGCCAGGCTGAATTGAAGTTTTCCTATGGAAACCTTAATTCAGCCAGACTGAATTGAAGTTTTGCTATGGAAAACTTAATTCAACCAGGCTGAATTGAATGGAAACCTTAATTCAGCCAGGCTGAATTGAAGATTTCCTATGGAAACCTTAATTCAGCCAGGCTGAATTGAAGATTTCCTATGGAAACCTTAATTCAGCCAGGCTGAATTGAAGATTTCCTATGGAAACCTTAATTCAGCCAGGCTGAATTGAAGATTTCCTATGGAAACCTTAATTCAGCCAGGCTGAATTGAAGATTTCCTATGGAAACCTTAATTCAGCCAGGCTGAATTGAAGATTTCCTATGGAAACCTTAATTCAGCCAGGCTGAATTGAAGTTTTCCTATGGAAACCTTAATTCAGCCAGGCTGAATTGAAGATTTCCCATGGAAACCTTAATTCAGCCAGGCTGAATTGCAGATTTCCCATGGAAACCTTAATTCAGCCAGGCTGAATTGCAGATTTCCTATGGAATCCCTAATTCAGCCAGGCTGAATTGCAGATTTCCCATGGAAACCTTAATTCAGCCAGGCTGAATTGCAGATTTCCTATGGAATCCCTAATTCAGCCAGTCTGAATTGCAGATTTCCTATGGAAACCTTAATTCAGCCAGGCTGAATTGCAGATTTCCTATGGAAACCTGCAGATTTCCTATGGAAACCTTAATTCAGCCAGGCTGAATTGCAGATTTCCTATGGAAAAGATTTTGAAGATTTCCTATGGAAACCTTTATTCAGCCAGGCTGAATTGAAGATTTCCTATGGAAACCTTAATTCAGCCAGGCTGAATTGAAGATTTCCTATGGAAACCTTAATTCAGCCAGGCTGAATTGAAGATTTCCTATGGAAACCTTAATTCAGCCAGGCTGAATTGAAGATTTCCTATGGAAACCTTAATTCAGCCAGGCTGAATTGAAGATTTCCTATGGAAACCTTAATTCAGCCAGGCTGAATTGCAGATTTCAATGGCAAACTTAATTCAGCCAGGCTGAATTGAAGATTTCCTATGGAAACCTTAATTCAGCCAGGCTGAATTGAAGTTTTTCTATGGAAACCTTAATTCAGCCAGGCTGAATTGAAGTTTTCCTATGGAAACCTTAATTCAGCCAGGCTGAATTGAAGTTTTGCTATGGAAAACTTAATTCAACCAGGCTGAAGTGCAGATTTCCTATGGAAAACTTAATTCAACCAGGCTGAAGTGCAGATTTCCTATGGAAACCTTAATTCAGCCAGGCTGAATTGAAGATTTCCTATGGAAACCTTAATTCAGCCAGGCTGAATTGCAGATTTCAATGGCAAACTTAATTCAGCCAGGCTGAATTGAAGATTTCCTATGGAAACCTTAATTCAGCCAGGCTGAATTGAAGTTTTCCTATGGAAACCTTAATTCAGCCAGGCTGAATTGAAGATTTCCTATGGAAACCTTAATTCAGCCAGGCTGAATTGAAGATTTCCTATGGAAACCTTAATTCAGCCAGGCTGAATTGAAGATTTCCTATGGAAACCTTAATTCAGCCAGGCTGAATTGAAGATTTCCTATGGAAACCTTAATTCAGCCAGGCTGAATTGAAGATTTCCTATGGAAACCTTAATTCAGCCAGGCTGAATTGAAGATTTCCTATGGAAACCTTAATTCAGCCAGGCTGAATTGAAGATTTCCTATGGAAACCTTAATTCAGCCAGGCTGAATTGAAGATTTCCTATGGAAACCTTAATTCAGCCAGGCTGAATTGAAGATTTCCTATGGAAACCTTAATTCAGCCAGGCTGAATTGAAGATTTCCTATGGAAACCTTAATTCAGCCAGGCTGAATTGAAGATTTCCTATGGAAACCTTAATTCAGCCAGGCTGAATTGAAGATTTCCTATGGAAACCTTAATTCAGCCAGGCTGAATTGAAGATTTCCTATGGAAACCTTAATTCAGCCAGGCTGAATTGAAGTTTTCCTATGAAAACCTTAATTCAGCCAGGCTGAATTGAAGTTTTCCTATGGAAACCTTAATTCAGCCAGGCTGAATTGAAGATTTCCCATGGAAACCTTAATTCAGCCAGGCTGAATTGCAGATTTCCTATGGAATCCCTAATTCAGCCAGGCTGAATTGCAGATTTCCCATGGAAACCTTAATTCAGCCAGGCTGAATTGCAGATTTCCTATGGAATCCCTAATTCAGCCAGGCTGAATTGCAGATTTCCTATGGAAACCTTAATTCAGCCAGGCTGAATTGCAGATTTCCTATGGAAACCTGCAGATTTCCTATGGAAACCTTAATTCAGCCAGGCTGAATTGCAGATTTCCTATGGAAAAGATTTTGAAGATTTCCTATGGAAACCTTTATTCAGCCAGGCTGAATTAAAGATTTCCTATGGAAACCTTAATTCAGTCAGGCTGAATTGCAGATTTCAATGGCAAACTTAATTCACCCAGGCTGAATTGAAGATTTCCTATGGAAACCTTAATTCAGCCAGGCTGAATTGAAGTTTTTCTATGGAAACCTTAATTCAGCCAGGCTGAATTGAAGTTTTCCTATGGAAACCTTAATTCAGCCAGGCTGAATTGAAGTTTTCCTATGGAAACCTTAATTCAGCCAGGCTGAATTGAAGTTTTGCTATGGAAAACTTAATTCAACCAGGCTGAAGTGCAGATTTCCTATGGAAAACTTAATTCAACCAGGCAGAAGTGCAGATTTCCTATGGAAACCTTAATTCAGCCAGGCTGAATTGAAGATTTCCTATGGAAACCTTAATTCAGCCAGGCTGAATTGCAGATTTCAATGGCAAACTTAATTCAGCCAGGCTGAATTGAAGATTTCCTATGGAAACCTTAATTCAGCCAGGCTGAATTGAAGATTTCCTATGGAAACCTTAATTTAGCCTGGATGAATTGCAGATTTCCTATGGAAACCTTAATTTACCCTGGGTGAATTGCAGATTTCCTATGGGAACCTTAATTCAGCCAGGCTAAATTGCAGATTTCCTATGGAAACCTTAATTCAGCCAGGCTGAATTGAAGATTTCCTGTGGAAACCTTAATTCAGCCAGGCTGAATTGAAGATTTCCTATGGAAACCTTAATTCAGCCAGGCTGAATTGAAGTTTTCCTATGGAAACTTTAATTCAGCCAGGCTGAATTGAAGATTTCCTATGGAAACCTTAATTCAGCCAGGCTGAATTGAAGATTTCCTATGGAAACCTTAATTCAGCCAGGCCGAATTGAAGATTTCCTATGGAAACCTTAATTCAGCCAGGCCGAATTGAAGATTTCCTATGGAAACCTTAATTCAGCCAGGCCGAATTGAAGATTTCCTATGGAAACCTTAATTCAGCCAGGCTGAATTGCAGATTTCCTATGGAAACCTTAATTAAGCCAGGCTGAATTGAAGATTTCCTAAGGAAAACTTAATTCAGCTAGGCTAAATTGCAGATTTCCTATGGAAACCTTAATTTAGCCAAGCTGAATTGAAGATTTCCTATGGAAACCTTAATTCAGCAAGGCTGAATTTTTTCTTTGTTCTCTTTTTGCAATAAATTTCATAAACTTCCGAAGTAATAAAACATTATTACTTATGATACTAATTTATGTGAAGTAGGTTATAATCAATTGTCATCCTCTTCTCTAACTACGAAACTTTACTCCTTATGGGAATAGCCATGTTCATATGTGTGTGTGTGTTTCTGCCTAGCAAATTTTCCTCCTTTACATCTTAATAAATCAACTCGCTATCATTTTTTGGAGGAGTTAAACAACAACAGGGCCAGAGATAGTTATGAATATTTCACAAACCTTGTGAAAAACTTGAATAAAACATTCTTAATTTATAGCCAAAAAGTTTTTACCTTTAGCTCATGCACACACATGGGTGTGTGTATGTGTGTAGATGCTCTCATAACTTATGGAGAAGAGATATGCGAAACATTAGAGTGTAATAAAGAAAATTAATTAGATTGTCAAAGAAAGTACAAAAGGTATTCCACCAAATGCTGAGAAACCCATGTTAAATACATGTGTTGATGTGTGTAGCATACTTTTAGGCTGTCATTGTAGAACATTTACACACACCAGCCAGCAGTTGTTTTGACAATAAAACGCAAACTATTGATGAAAAATTCCTTAAAATAACCTCGTTTGAAGTTCTGGTGATCCTTATATAGAATTCTTTGAAAACCGTACAGGCTTAACCCAATATCTGTTTACATGGTCATGCTTAATGATACAACTGTACATAAATCTTTTTCCATATTACACATGTTTAAGTAGTATGCCGTCAGAAGTAAGCGGAAACTATTGCATAAAATTGATAACACTTTCCGTTTTTCCCCAAAGACATTAACATACATAAATATGAATACAGACAGAGGAAAAAAGACGCTTATAACTTTACACATATGTATGTACTCACACATACATATCAACATATATATTGTCTACTATCTCGCCAGGCGAATTTCATTGTTCCGAAAGTTCCTTCAAACATCCTGTTTTATAGACGAAACTTTAGTTCCTTGCTATTATTTACATAATCATTTAGTTGCAGTTTCTCCCAAAAAAAGAGAACACCGCATCATTTCCCCCCCTCAAATTTATCTATGGTTTTGCGTCCCAGACACACAGTGAAATTTGCTTAACACCGACACCTTTTTTTTGGCATCAGCAAACAGCTGCGGGCAAGGTTGAAAAAGGTTACGTCGGGAAAGGCTTCATTGTTGTCATTTTAAGCCTGTAATATGGAGGTATATTTTCTGTGTCCCATTCAGGACTCTCTTTAGCGAAAAACACATATTTTATGAACATTTTCAGAGTAAAGTTTTCCTCAGCTTTATGTTGAATTTTCACACATAAATCATCAGAGAAAGTTTCATTCAATGGTGGGATTTTTGTTGTAGTTTTTTTGGGGGACTTTAGTAACTACACTTTGAGAATCACTAAAGGTGGACAACAAGAGAGAAGACTAAGAAAAACTTCAATTCAGCCTGGCTGAATTAAGGTTTCCATAGGAAATCTGCAATTCAGCCTGGCTGAATTAAGGTTTCCAAAGGAAAGGTTCAATTCAGCCTGGCTGAATTAAGGTTTCCATAGGAAATCTGCAATTCAGCCTGGCTGAATTAAGGTTTCCATAGGAAATCTGCAATTCAGCCTGGCTGAATTAAGGTTTCCATAGGAAATCTGCAATTCAGCCTGGCTGAATTAAGGTTTCCATAGGAAATCTGCAATTTAGCCTGGCTGAATTAAGGTTTCCATAGGAAATCTGCAATTCAGCCTGGCTGAATTAAGGTTTCCATAGGAAATCTGCAATTCAGCCTGGCTGAATTAAGGTTTCCATAGGAAATCTGCAATTCAGCCTGGCTGAATTAAGGTTTCCATAGGAAATCTGCAATTCAGCCTGGCTGAATTAAGGTTTCCATAGGAAATCTGCAATTCAGCCTGGCTGAATTAAGGTTTCCATAGGAAATCTGCAATTCAGCCTGGCTGAATTAAGGTTTCCATAGGAAATCTGCAATTCAGCCTGGCTGAATTAAGGTTTCCATAGGAAATCTGCAATTCAGCCTGGCTGAATTAAGGTTTCCATAGGAAATCTGCAATTCAGCCTGGCTGAATTAAGGTTTCCATAGGAAATCTGCAATTCAGCCTGGCTGAATTAAGGTTTCCATAGGAAATCTGCAATTCAGCCTTGCTGAATTAAGGTTTCCATAGGAAATCTGCAATTCAGCCTGGCTGAATTAAGGTTTCCATAGGAAATCTGCAATTCAGCCTGGCTGAATTAAGGTTTCCATAGGAAATCTGCAATTCAGCCTGGCTGAATTAAGGTTTCCATAGGAAAACTTCAATTCAGCCTGGCTGAATTAAGGTTTCTATATGAAAACTTCAATTCAGCCTGGCTGAATTAAGGTTTCCATAAGAAATCTGCAATTCAGCCTGGCTGAATTAAGGTTTCCATAGGAAATCTTCAATTCAGCCTGGCTGAATTAAGCTTTCCATAGGAAATCTGCAATTCAGCCTGTCTGAATTAAGCTTTCCATAGGAAATCTGCAATTCAGCCTAGCTCAATAAAGGTTTCCATAGGAAATCTGCAATTCAGCCTGGCTGAATAAAGGTTTCCATAGGAAATCTGCAATTCAGCCTGGCTGAATAAAGGATTCCATAGGAAATCTGGAATTCAGCCTGGCTGAATAAAGGTTTCCATAGGAAATCTGGAATTCAGCCTGGCTGAATAAAGGTTTCCATAGGAAATCTGCAATTCAGCCTGGAAATTTGCAATTCAGCCTGGCTGAATAAATGTTTCCATAGGAAATCTGCAATTCAGCCTGGCTGAATAAAGGTTTCCATAGGAAATCTGCAATTCAGCCTGGCTGAATAAAGGTTTCCATAGGAAATCTGCAATTCAGCCTGGCTGAATAAAGGTTTCCATAGGAAATCTGCAATTCAGCCTGGCTGAATAAAGGTTTCCATAGGAAATCTGCAATTCAGCCTGGCTGAATAAAGGTTTCCATAGGAAATCTGCAATTCAGCCTGGCTGAATAAAGGTTTCCATAGGAAATCTGCAATTCAGCCTGGCTGAATAAAGGTTTCCATAGGAAATCTGCAATTCAGCCTGGCTGAATAAAGGTTTCCATAGGAAATCTGCAATTCAGCCTGGCTGAATAAAGGTTTCCATAGGAAATCTGCAATTCAGCCTGGCTGAATAAAGGTTTCCATAGGAAATCTGCAATTCAGCTTGGCTGAATTAAGGTTTCCATAGGAAAACTTCAATTCAGCCTGGCTAAATTAAGGTTTCGATAGGAAATCTGCAATTCAGCCAGGCTGAGTTAAGGTTTCCATAGGAAATCTGCAATTCAGCCAGGCTGAATTAAGGTTTCCATAGGAAATCTGCAATTCAGCTAGGCTGAATTAAGGTTTCCATAGGAAATCTGCAATTCAGCCTGGCTGAATAAAGGTTTCCATAGGAAATCTGCAATTCAGCCTGGCTGAATAAAGGTTTCCATAGGAAATCTGCAATTCAGCCTGGCTGAATAAAGGTTTCCATAGGAAATCTGCAATTCAGCCTGGCTGAATAAAGGTTTCCATAGGAAATCTGCAATTCAGCCTGGCTGAATAAAGGTTTCCATAGGAAATCTGCAATTCAGCCTGGCTGAATAAAGGTTTCCATAGGAAATCTGGAATTCAGCCTGGCTGAATAAAGGTTTCCATAGGAAATCTGGAATTCAGCCTGGCTGAATAAAGGTTTCCATAGGAAATCTGGAATTCAGCCTGGCTGAATAAAGGTTTCCATAGGAAATCTGCAATTCAGCCTGGAAATTTGCAATTCAGCCTGGCTGAATAAATGTTTCCATAGGAAATCTGCAATTCAGCCTGGCTGAATAAAGGTTTCCATAGGAAATCTGCAATTCAGCCTGGCTGAATAAAGGTTTCCATTGGAAATCTGCAATTCAGCCTGGCTGAATAAAGGTTTCCATAGGAAATCTGCAATTCAGCCTGGCTGAATAAAGGTTTCCATAGGAAATCTGCAATTCAGCCTGGCTGAATAAAGGTTTCCATAGGAAATCTGCAATTCAGCCTGGCTGAATAAAGGTTTCCATAGGAAATCTGCAATTCAGCCTGGCTGAATAAAGGTTTCCATAGGAAATCTGCAATCAGCCTGGCTGAATAAAGGTTTCCATAGGAAATCTGCAATTCAGCCTGGCTGAATAAAGGTTTCCATAGGAAATCTGCAATTCAGCCTGGCTGAATAAAGGTTTCCATAGGAAATCTGCAATTCAGCCTGGCTGAATAAAGGTTTCCATAGGAAATCTGCAATTCAGCCTGGCTGAATAAAGGTTTCCATAGGAAATCTGCAATTCAGCCTGGCTGAATAAAGGTTTCCATAGGAAATCTGCAATTCAGCCTGGCTGAATAAAGGTTTCCATAGGAAATCTGCAATTCAGCCTGGCTGAATAAAGGTTTCCATAGGAAATCTGCAATTCAGCCTGGCTGAATAAAGGTTTCCATAGGAAATCTGCAATTCAGCCTGGCTGAATAAAGGTTTCCATAGGAAATCTGCAATTCAGCCTGGCTGAATAAAGGTTTCCATAGGAAATCTGCAATTCAGCCTGGCTGAATAAAGGTTTCCATAGGAAATCTGCAATTCAGCCTGGCTGAATAAAGGTTTCCCTAGGAAATCTGCAATTCAGCCTAGCTGAATGAAGGTTTCCTTAGGAAAACTTCAATTCAGCCTGGCTGAATTATGCTTTCCATAGGAAATCTGCAATTCAGCCTGGCTGAATTAAGGTTTCCATAGGAAATCTGCAATTCAGCCTGGCTGAATTAAGGTTTCCATAGGAAATCTGCAATTCAGCCTGGCTGAATTAAGGTTTCCATAGGAAATCTGCAATTCAGCCTGGCTGAATTAAGGTTTCCATAGGAAATCTGCAATTTAGCCTGGCTGAATTAAGGTTTCCATAGGAAATCTGCAATTCAGCCTGGCTGAATTAAGGTTTCCATAGGAAATCTGCAATTCAGCCTGGCTGAATTAAGGTTTCCATAGGAAATCTGCAATTCAGCCTGGCTGAATTAAGGTTTCCATAGGAAATCTGCAATTCAGCCTGGCTGAATTAAGGTTTCCATAGGAAATCTGCAATTCAGCCTGGCTGAATTAAGGTTTCCATAGGAAATCTGCAATTCAGCCTGGCTGAATTAAGGTTTCCATAGGAAATCTGCAATTCAGCCTGGCTGAATTAAGGTTTCCATAGGAAATCTGCAATTCAGCCTGGCTGAGTTAAGGTTTCCATAGGAAATCTGCAATTCAGCCTGGCTGAATAAAGGTTTCCATAGGAAATCTGCAATTCAGCCTGGCTGAATAAAGGTTTCCATAGGAAATCTGCAATTCAGCCTGGCTGAATAAAGGTTTCCATAGGAAATCTGCAATTCAGCCTGGCTGAATAAAGGTTTCCATAGGAAATCTGCAATTCAGCCTGGCTGAATAAAGGTTTCCATAGGAAATCTGCAATTCAGCCTGGCTGAATAAAGGTTTCCATAGGAAATCTGCAATTCAGCCTGGCTGAATGAAGGTTTCCTTAGGAAAACTTCAATTCAGCCTGGCTGAATTATGCTTTCCATAGGAAATCTGCAATTCAGCCTGTCTGAATTAAGCTTTCCATAGGAAATCTGCAATTCAGCCTGGCTGAATAAAGGTTTCCATATCAAAACTTCAATTCAGCCTGGCTGAATTAAGGTTTCCATAGGAAATCTTCAATTCAGCCTGGCTGAATATAGGTTTCCATGGGAAATCTGCAATTCAGCCTGGCTGAATAAAGGTTTCCATATCAAAACTTCAATTCAGCCTGGCTGAATTAAGGTTTCCATAGCATGACTTCAATTCAGCCTGGCTGAAGTAAGGTTTCCATAGGAAATCTGCAATTCAGCCTGGCTGAATTAAGGTTTCCATAGGAAATCTGCAATTCAGCCTGTCTGAATTAAGGTTTCCATAGGAAATCTGCAATTCTGCCTGGCTGAATTAAGGTTTCCATAGGAAATCTTCAATTCAGCGTGGCTGAATTAAGGTCTCTATAGGAAAACTTCAATTCAGCCTGGCTGAATTAAGGTTTATATAGGAAAACTTCAATTCAGCCTGGCTGAATTAAGGTTTATATAGGAAAACTTCAATTCAGCCTGGCTGAATTAAGGATTCTATAGGAAAACTTCAATTCAGCCTGGCTGAATTAAGGTTTCTATAGGAAAACTTCAATTCAGCCTGGCTGAATTAAGGTTTCTATAGGAAAACTTCAATTCAGCCTGGCTGAATTAAGGTTTCTATAGGAAAACTTCAATTCAGCCTGGCTGAATTAAGGTTTCTATAGGAAAACTTCAATTCAGCCTGGCTGAATTAAGGTTTCTATAGGAAAACTTCAATTCAGCCTGGCTGAATTAAGGTTTCTATAGGAAAACTTCAATTCAGCCTGGCTGAATTAAGGTTTCTATAGGAAAACTTCAATTCAGCCTGGCTGAATTAAGGTTTCTATAGGAAAACTTCAATTCAGCCTGGCTGAATTAAGGTTTCTATAGGAAAACTTCAATTTAGCCTGGCTGAATTAAGGTTTCTATAGGAAAACTTCAATTCAGCCTGGCTGAATTAAGGTTTCTATAGGAAAACTTCAATTCAGCCTGGCTGAATTAAGGTTTCTATAGGAAAACTTCAATTCAGCCTGGCTGAATTAAGGTTTCTATAGGAAAACTTCAATTCAGCCTGGCTGAATTAAGGTTTCTATAGGAAAACTTCAATTCAGCCTGGCTGAATTAAGGTTTCTATAGGAAAACTTCAATTCAGCCTGGCTGAATTAAGGTTTCTATAGGAAAACTTCAATTCAGCCTGGCTGAATTAAAGTTTCTATAGGAAAACTTCAATTCAGCCTGGCTGAATTAATGTTTCCATAGGAAATCTTCAATTCAGCCTGGCTGAATTAAGTTTTCCAACGATAAAGAAAAATGTCTTTTTATCCCAATATTAATTCTTTTTCTCTTCACATTCTTTACTCTTGAGGTCAGTTTCTTTTTGTGCTGTTGTTGTCACATTGAAATTGTAGAATTCTTGCCAATGTTAGCAAAATTGAGGTATGAAATCGCAGCAAATGATTCATTGACTTTCGGTGCAATGTCAAATGCAGACGTTCTGCTGATGCCAATAATTTGCAACAGGTGCTTCAACTGAAAAATATTATTTAAGTCTAGAGAAATGTTGCAAAAACTTTATTCGGCTAAAAGGTAAACACAACCAAACATCATAAATGGCTAAAACGAAGACAACAATATTTTTCTTATATTTAAGTAAGTCCAAAATATTCTAAATTTTTTGGAAATAAGTTTCACAAAATTTCCTTCTCAAGTTTGCAGCTACTTAAGCTTGATATCGTGTGCACCCAGACCGCACGATCTAGACGATGATGATGTCGAGGATGAGGGCAATTCGGTGAATGAAATTATACCCAAATTTTTGCATCAAAGCATGGATTACAATACCGTTATGGGCCATATGAAAGACTTCTTTATGTATCTACCCGTTATGTTTACGACACTGAAAGAAACAATGAGCGGATTTCCCAAATTTGCTGAAGGTTTACAAATTCTCACAACAGGAATGACTGCAGCACCAAGCAAAGCAAAGGAAGACGATTGCCATTGTAAACCCTCGGCGAAATATCCACAAGAGGAGCCAACAAATGATATCGATAAGTGAAGGACAGTTTCGTGATAAGGGAAAAGGAATTTGAATAAAGCGAAATTTTGTTATTTGTTAAATTAATTCATTCTTCATTTTTTCTTTAAAGACCCATGCTAAATTGAAGATTTCCTATGGAAACATTAATTCATCCAGACTGAATTGAAGATTTCCTATGGAAACCTTAATTTAGCCAGGCTGAATTGAAGATTTCCTTTGGAAACCTTAATTCAGCCAGGCTGAATTGAAGATTTCCTACGGAAACCTTAATTCAGCCGGGTTGAATTGAAGATTTCCTATGGAAACCTTAATTCAGCCGGGCTGAATTGAAGATTTCCTAGGGAAACCTTAATTCAGCCAGGTAGCCAGGCTTAATTCAGCCAGGCTGAATTGTAGATTTCCTATGGAAACCTTAATTCAGCCAGGCTGAATTGAAGATTTCCTATGGAAACCTTAATTCAGCCAGGCTGAATTGAAGATTTCCTATGGAAACCTTAATTCAGCCAGGCTGAATTGAAGATTTCCTATGGAAACCTTAATTCAGCCAGGCTGAATTGAAGATTTCCTATGGAAACCTTAATTCAGCCAGGCTGAATTGAAGATTTCCTATGGAAACCTTAATTCAGCCAGGCTGAATTGAAGATTTCCTATGGATACCTTAATTCAGTCAGGCTGAATTGAAGATTTCCTATGGAAACCTTAATTCAGCTAGGCTGAATTGAAGATTTCCTATGGAAACCTTAATTCAGCCAGGCTGAATTGAAGATTTCCTATGGAAACCTTAATTCAGCCGGGCTGAATTGAACATTTCCTATGGATACCTTAATTCAGCCAGGCTGAATTGAAGATTTCCTATGGAAACCTTAATTCAGCAAGGCTGAATTGAAGATTTCCTATGGAAACCTTAATTCAGCCAGGCTGAATTGAAGATTTCCTATGGA
Source organism: Musca autumnalis (assembly GCF_047663935.1). Taxonomy (NCBI): domain Eukaryota; kingdom Metazoa; phylum Arthropoda; class Insecta; order Diptera; family Muscidae; genus Musca; species Musca autumnalis. The sequence goes on along the minus strand of NW_027411977.1, from coordinate 237,671,888 downwards.
AACCTTAATTCAGCAAGGCTGAATTGAAGATTTCCTATGGAAACCTTAATTCAGCCAGGCTGAATTGAAGATTTCCTATGGAAACCTTAATTCAGCCGGGCTGAATTGAATACTTCCCTTTGCAAACATTTTTATTTCTTCACATTTCTGCAGAAATCTGTCACGCAGTTCAATATTTCAAATCATTTATCTTTTGGGGTATTCAAAAGTTTTCAAAAAACAAACTCCTTTTAATTACTTTCGATGTAGTCGTTCATCATCAACACACCGTGATTTATCAATATTCGTGTGTCCGACCATACCACAGCAAAACAATCCTTTAATTGTTGATTCCTGAAAATCAAACAAACCAAAATCGAAGAAACTTCCAACAACTTGTTTCAAGTTGTTGTGTTTGCCAATCCCAACAACAAATACATCTACAACTTCATGACAGAAAATGAAAATGTTATCACTGGAAATCATCTGAAAATCGTGCTTTTTAACAAAACTTAAGCTTTCAATTTTTGTTTTTTGGTGGTGGTGTTGCTGCCTTCTGCAATGTCGTTGTACCCACTCAAAAAAGTCATTCGAACATTTTTCGATACGAAGAACAGAAGATGGAGAATAAGAAAAAAAACCAACAACAGCAGCAGCATCGATAAGCAACTGCTTAACAAAACTGTCCTCGTTAAAGGCTCAACGGTGTGACTCCCACTGAGTTTTGTGAATGTTCACCAGGTTTTCTGCGACATGGGGTTAAGTTCAATTCGGTTTTCATCTACTTCAGTTACGTGTAGCGAAGAAAAAAAAACCAACCAATCTATCTGTCGTATCTATTCTACTGGACTTATTTTATTGTAGTCCACACATAAGTGAGTGTCGTTCTGTCCTCCTAAGCCAAACATGAGTTGCATTATTTTGTCTGTCTGTCTGATTGCAAGGATCTGTATCGCATTTTGTCGCTCTCATCAGTTTTTTTATGATGTGTGTCTGTGCGCATTGGTTCGAAATTCGTTTGTTGAGTTTCTTTGGTACTTTCGTGTCATTTATCAATTTATTTTGATCTCTAGCACCTTGTTGCTGTAGAGTACTTAGGGTGAACGCTGTTGGAAATTTAGAAACATGTTTAAAAAATTGACATGATTTAGGGAAGGGGAAATTGAAAGCGAAATAGTATACGAAGTTTTTCAATTAAGCCTCAGAGAAACAACATTTTTTAAGATTTCTATAGGAAATAAAATGAAAAAAATATTTTAAAAATCCACGACATTTGAAAAAAATATTTTAAAAAATCCACTACCCTTGAAAAAATATTTTGAAAAAATCCACTACCCTTAAAAATATTTCAAAAAATCCTAGATTCTTGAAAAAATATTTAAAAACATCCTCGAACCTCAAAAATATTTGAAAAAATCCACGACCCATGAAAAAATGTTTTAAAAATTCACTACCCTTGAAAAAATATTTTAAAAAATCCACGACTTTTAAAAAATATTTTTAAAAATCCTCGACCCTAAAAAATATTTTAAAAAATTCTCGACCCTAAAAAAATTTTATAAAAATCCACTACCCTTGAAGAAATATTCCAAAAATCCACGACTCTTGAAAAATATTTTAAATATTTAAATATTTTAAAACGTCCCTTGAAAAAATTTTTTAAAAAATCCACGACCCTTGAAAAAATTATTTAAAAAAATACACAAGCCTTGAAAAAGTATTTTGAAACATCCACGACCCTTGAAAAACAATTTTAAAAAATCCATGACCCTTGACAAAAAATATTTAGAAAAAATCCACGACCCTTGAAAAATATTTTAAAACATCGGCGACCCTTGACAAATATTTAAAAAAATCCATGACCATTGATAAAATATTTTAAAAAATCCACGACCCTTGAAAAAATATTTTAAAAAATCTACGACACCTGAAAAAATATTTTAAAAAAATCCACAAGCCTTGAATAATTATTCCAAAAAATCCATGATCCTTGAACAAATATTTTAAAAAAATCCACTTGAAAATATATTTCAAAGAATCTACGACCCTGGAAAAAATATTTTAAAAAATCCACAACCATTGAAAAAGATAATTTAAAAAATCCAAGACCCTTGAAAAAATATTTTAAAAAATCCACGACCCTTGAAAAAGTATTTTAAAAATTCCACGTCCCTTGAAAAAAATATTTTAAAAAATCCACGACCCTCGAAAAAATATTCTAAAAAAATCACAACCCTTGAAAAATATTTTAAAAAATCCACGACCTTGAAGAATATTTAAAAAATACACGGCCCTTGAAAAAACATTTTAAAAAATCCACAAGCCTTTAAAAATATTTAAAAAAAAGCCACGGCCCTTGAAAAAATATTTCAAAGTATTTTAAAAAATACACGAGGCTTGAAAAAATATTTAAAAAAATCCAAAACCCTTGAAAAAATATTTTAAACAATCCACGATCCTTGAAAACATGTTTTAGAAAATCCACGTATTTTAAAAAATTCGCGACCCTGCAAAAATATAAAAAATCCACGACCCTTGAAAAAACATTTTAAAAAATCCACAAGCCCTTAAAAATATTTAAAAAAATCCACGGCCCTTGTAAAAACATTTTAAAAAATCCACAAGCCTTTAAAAAAATATTTCAAAGTATTTTAAAAAATCCACGAACCTTGAAAACTATTTTAAAAAATCCACAAGCCTTAAATATTAAAAAAAAATCCACGACTCTTAAAAAAATATTTTAAAAAATCCACGACTCTTGACAAAATATTTTAAAAAATCCACGACCCTTGAAAAATATTTTAAAAAATCCACGACCCTTGAAAAAATATTTTAAAAAATCCACGAGCCTTGAAAAAATATTCCAAAAAATCTATGATCCTTGAAAAAATATTTTAAAAAATCTACGACACTTGAAAATATACTTCAAAGAATCTACGACCCTGGAAAAAATATTTTAAAAAATCCACGACCCTTGAAAAAAATATTTTAAAAAAGCCATGACCCTTGAAAAGTTATTTTAAAAAATCAACCAACCAAGAAAATTTATTTTAAAAAATTCACGTCCCTTGAAAAAATATTTAAAAAATCCACGACCCATGGAAAAATATTTTAAAAATTTCACGTCCCTTGAAAAAAATATTTAAAAAAAACCAATTTCCTTGAACAAATATTTAAAAAAATTCACAACCCTTGAGAAATATTTAAAAAAATCCACGGCCCTTAAAAAAATATTTTAAAAAATCCACAACCCTTTAAAAAAATATTTTCAAAAAGCCACGGCTCTTGAAAAAATGTTGCAAAATATTTTAAAAAATACACGACCCATGAAAAAATATTTTAAAAAATTCACAACCCTTGAAACGATATTTTAAAAAATACTCGGCCCTTGAAAATATATTTTAACAAATTTACGATCCTTGAAAAAATATTTTAAAAAATCCACGACCCTTGAAAAAATATTTTAAAAAACCCACGACCCTTGAAAAAATATTTTAAAAAACGCACGACCCTTGAAAAAATATTTTAAAAAACCCACGACCCTTGAAAAAATATTTTAAAAAACCCACGACCCTTGAAAAAATATTCTAAAAATCCACGACCCTTGAACAAATATTTTAAAAAATCCACGACCCTTAAAAAAATATTTTAAAAAATCCACGACCCTTAAAAATATTTTAACAAATTCATGACCCTTGAAAAATTATTTTAAACAAGTAAAAAAGTATCAGTCGGCTTTGCCGACAGAGATATACCCTCAGCCTGTGCAAATTGAAACACTTTTTCACGAAAAACTTATGTATTAGGGGGTTTCAAAATTTTGGTCGTATGAACCGACAAAAATGTTGATTAGGATTAAAGTTCAAAAATTTTGCGAAAAAGGTACTTAAAGGAATGGACCGATATGGACCTTGGGGGTGCCATAGGGGGTTTTTACACCCTTCGGGCTGTTTTCTCAAGAAGTATGGACTTGCCCCTGAATCAACTTTTACCATCGTAATTGAGACAGCGAATGTAAGTTGCTTCAACAAAAATCAAAGTGATTCAATAGCAGGTCTTAAATTGAACTTATCCAAAATTTTGTGTGGGAGGTACGGGATGAAGTGTACAAATATAGTCCATATTCGAACCTGATCTCTATCTGGTAGATATTATGAGAATGTGTAAAGTATGGACCAAATCGGTTACTCCCATCAAGAGTTATCGTGCGCACAATTTTTCCGAATATTTTTGAACTTATGTGGGGTAGGTACCTGACGGAGTGGACCGATATGGCTTATCTACGAACTTAAACTATGTTTAGAAACAATATTACGAAGGCCAAATTTTGGCTGAAATCGGCATTTCCGTTCGAGAATTATCTTGCGCTTCCACCCATAAACTTGGTGTCATAGGGTTTGTTTTTCAACGTTCAGGCTATTTTTTCAGGAAGTATTGACTTGCCCCTGAGGAAACTTGTACCTTCGTATAGGGGACAGTGAATACAAGATGTTACAACAAAAACCAAGGCGATTCAAGAGCAGGTCCTAAACTGAACTTTTCAGAAATTTTTTGTGGGAGGTACTCGAAGTAGTTTACCGATTTAGTCCATATTGGAACCTCATCTAAGTCTGGTAGAAATTTCATAATGTGCAAAGTATTTACCAAATCGGTTACTCCCTTCAAGAGTTATCGTACGCACAAATTTCCCGAACATTTTCGAACTTTTGTGGGGGAGGTACCGGAAGGAGTGGACCGAAATAATCCATCTTTGAACTTGAACTAAGTTTGGACAAAATATTACGAAAGCCAAATTTTGGACCGAATCGGCAGATCCGTTCGAGAGTTATCTTGCGCTCCAACCACTACACACGGTGCCATAGGGTTTTTTGTAACTTTCAGGCTATTTTCTCAGGAAGTATGGACTTGCCCCTAATAAAACTTAGAGCGTCGTATAGAGGACAGCGAATACAACTTGCGTAAACAAAAATCAAAGCGATTCGAGACCAGGTCCTAAACTGAACTTTCCCGAAATTTTGTGTGGGAGGTACCCGAAGGAGTGGACCGATTGAGTCCATATTGGATCCTCATCTTAGTCTGGTAGAAATTTCACGACGTGCAACGTATGGAGCAAATCGGTTACTCCCTTCGAGAGTTATCATGCGCACAAGTTTCGCGACAATTTTTGAACATTTGTGGGGGAGGTACCTGAAGGAGTGGACCTATATGGCCCATCTTCGAACTTAAATCGAATCTGGACAAAATATTTCGATACCCAAAATTTGAACCGAATCGATTGATCCGTTCGAGAGTTATCGTGCGCACCAGCCAGACAGACGGACAGACAGACAGACAGACGGACGGACATTGCTAGATCTACTCAAAATTGTCTGAAACGGATATCGTACAAACATACTTGGGGTCTAAAACCATTATTTCGATTAGGCACATTTTTGGTCGTATCAAAGTGTAAATACCCTCTTTAGCCTAAAGGCTGAGGGTATAAAAATCCACGACCAATGAAAAAAATATTTTAAAAAATCCACGACCCATGAAAAAATATTTTAAAAAATCCACGACCCATGAAAAAATATTTTAAAAAATCCACGACCCATGAAAAAATATTTTAAAAAATCCATGACCTTGGAAAAATATTTTAAAAAACCCACGACCCTTGAAAAAATATTTTAAAAAATCCACGACCCTTGAAAAAATATTTTAAAAAACCCACGACCCTTGATAAAATATTTTAAAAAACCCACGACCCTTGAAAAAATATTTTAAAAAACCCACGACCCCTGAAAAAATATTTTAAAAAACCCACGACCCTTGAAAAAATATTTTAAAAAACCCACGACCCTTGAAAAAATATTTTAAAAAATCCACGACCCTTGAAAAAATATTTTAAAAAACCCACGACCCCTGAAAAAATATTTTAAAAAACCCACGACCCTTGAAAAAATATTTTAAAAAATCCACGACCCTTGAAAAAATATTTTAAAAAACCCACGACCCCTGAAAAAATATTTTAAAAAACCCACGACCCTTGAAAAAATATTTTAAAAAACCCACGACCCCTGAAAAAATATTTTAAAAAATCCACGACCCTTGAAAAAATATTTTAAAAAATCCACGACCCTTGAAAAAATATTTTAAAAAATCCACGACCCTTGAAAAAATATTTTAAACAAGTAAAAAAAACGTTAAGTTCGGCCGGGCCGAACTTTTTATACCCTCCACCAAAAAATAGTCTTAATTAAAATGGAATAATTAGGGTCCTTTCACAATTTTAGGTGTAACAACTTTTCGACAATGGATAGATTCCTACTGCCTCCCACTATTGCTTAAATTACACTGTGAACACAAATGTTGGGGCAGAGATAATTCCTTTTGGAGATGAATGCCCTTGGTGTGTGTATATTAAAAACCCCGAAGGACAGATGCGCCGTGAGACGAACTTCCGCGTTATGGCGTGATGAAGGTTTTGCAAGAGACCCTGTAAGCCATCATGAATTAGCATTATATCTTTGTTTGTTGTTTTTGTAGAGCACTTAAGCAACAGTAAACAAAGATATAACGCTAATTCCTGATGGCCCACAGGGTCTTTAACAAAAATTTCATCACGCCATAAGGCGGAAGTTCGACTCACGGCGGATCTGTCCTTCGGGGTTCATAATATACTCACCAAGGCCTTTCTTCCCCAAGAGGAATTTTCCGTGCCCCAGGCTTTCACCTCCATTTTGTTGCATTTTGTTATCTGATCTAATCTAAAAAAATGTGTTCAGATAGGTGAAAGGTACCACCTACGGGGCTATATCAAAGAGTCAACCTATCTTTAAATTTTTTGGCGGAAAAGTTTTATAGCTGCAGGGAACTTCAAGAGTCAAATTGAGGGTAGTTTCATCAAAACAATGTAGACCCTCAAAAATGGACCCATGTTGACGAATTTTAGTGAAGAAATTTCGTGACCACTGAATATTCCCAAAAACGGGAGGTACAGTTATGGGGGGATATACCAAAACATGGACCTATATTGACGATTATTTTTGAATAGACAAAATTGTAGCTAAAATTCTCAAAATACCGATCATTACAGCTAGTTCGGTTAAAAATTTCAGCTAAAATTCTCAAAATACCGAAAATCGGGAGATACCGTTATATGGGGGCTATACCAAAACATGGACCTATGTTGACGATGTTTGGTGGAGATGTTTCATGACCACTGAGAACCTCAAATGTCAAATTGCAGATATTTCGGTTACAAATTGTGGCTAAAATTCTCAAAATACCGAAAATCGGGAGGTACCGTTATATGGGAGCTATACCAAAACATGGACCTATGTTTACGATGCTTGGTGGAGATATTTCATGACCACTGAGAACCTCTAATGGCAAATTACAGCTAGTTCGGTTAAAAATTTTAGTTAAAATTCTCAAAATACCGAAAATCGGGAGGTACCGTTATATGGGGGCTATACCAAAACATGGACCTATGTTGACGATGTTTGGTGGAGATGTTTCATGACCACTGAGAACCTCAAATGTCAAATTGCAGATATTTCGGTTACAAATTGTGGCTAAAATTCTCAAAATACCGAAAATCGGGAGGTACCGTTATATGGGGTCTATACCAAAACATGGACCTATGTTGACGATGTTTGGTGGAGATGTTTCATGACCACTGAGAACCTTAAACGTCAAATTACAGCCAGTTCGGTTAGAAATTGTAACTAAAATGCTCAAAATACCGAAAATCGGGAGGTACGGTTATAAGGGGGCCATACCAAAATATGGACCTATGTTGACGATGTTTCGTGGAGATGTTTCATGACCACTGAGAACCTCAAATGTCAAATTACAGCCAGTTCGGTTAGAAATTGTAACTAAAATGCTCAAAATACCGAAAATCGGGAGGTACGGTTATGAGGGGGCCATACCAAAACATGGACCTATGTTGACGATGTTTGGTGGAGATATTTCATGACCACTGAGAACCTCAAATTGCAAATTACAGCTAGTTCGGTTAAAAACTGTAGCTAAAATTCTCAAAATATCGAAAATCGGGAGGTACCGATATATGTGGGCTATACCAAAACATGGACCTATGTTGACGATGTTTCGTGGAGATGTTTTATGGCCACTGAGAACCTCAAATTACAAATTACAGCTAGTTCGGTTAAAAATTGTAGCTAAAATTCTCAAAATACTAAAATCGGGAGGTACCGGGGCTATACCAAAAAATGGACCTATGTTGACGATGTTTGGCGGAGATGTTTCATGACCACTGAGAACCTCAAATGTCAAATTGCAGATAGTTCGGTTACAAATTGTAGCTAAAATTCTCAAAATACCGAAAATCGGGAGGTACCGTTATATGGGGTCTATACCAAAACATGGACCTATGTTGACGATGTTTGGTGGAGATGTTTCATGACCACTGAGAACCTTAAACGTCAAATTACAGCCAGTTCGGTTAGAAATTGTAACTAAAATGCTCAAAATACCGAAAATCGGGAGGTACGGTTATGAGGGGGCCATACCAAAACATGGACCTATGTTGACGATGTTTGGTGGAGATATTTCATGACCACTGAGAACCTCAAATTGCAAATTACAGCTAGTTCGGTTAAAAACTGTAGCTAAAATTCTCAAAATACCGAAAATCGGGAGGTACCGATATATGTGGGCTATACCAAAACATGGACCTATGTTGACGATGTTTCGTGGAGATGTTTTATGGCCACTGAGAACCTCAAATTACAAATTACAGCTAGTTCGGTTAAAAATTGTAGCTAAAATTCTCAAAATACTAAAATCGGGAGGTACCGGGGCTATACCAAAAAATGGACCTATGTTGACGATGTTTGGCGGAGATATTTCATGACCACTGAGAACCTCAAATGTCAAATTGCAGATAGCTCGGTTACAAATTGTAGCTAAAATTCTCAAAATACCGAAAATCGGGAGGTACCGTTATATGGGGTCTATACCAAAACATGGACCTATGTTGACGATGTTTGGTGGAGATGTTTCATGACCACTGAGAACCTTAAACGTCAAATTACAGCCAGTTCGGTTAGAAATTGTAACTAAAATGCTCAAAATACCGAAAATCGGGAGGTACCGTTATATGGGGGCTATACCAAAACATGGACCTATGTTGACGATGTTTCGTGGAGATGTTTCATGACCACTGAGAACCTCAAATGTCAAATTGCAGATAGTTCGGTTAAAAATTGTGGCTAAAATTCTCAAAATACCGAAAATCGGGAGGTACCGTTATATGGGGACTATACCAAAACATGGACCTATGCCCATATCCTTTGGGATATAAGTTTGTTGATCACTAGGAACCCTAAGGAACCCAAATTATAGCTAATTCGGTCTGCAAATGTGGCGAAGAACGTCAAAATACCTCAAATCCGGAGGTACCGTTATATGGGGGCTATACCAAAAAGTGGACCGATATAGCCCATCTTCGAACTTGACCTGCCTATGGAAAAAAGACCCTCGGGTGCAAAATTTCAGCACTCTATCTCAATTATTGCGGACGCTAGAGTGATTACAACAGACGGACAGACAGACGGACAGACGGACATGGCTAGATCGTCTTAGAATTTTATCCTGATCAAGAATTTATATACTTTATAGGGATGCAAATGATTAGTTCGATGTGTTACAAACGGAATGACACACTTAATATACCCTCCATACTATGGTGGAGGGTATAAAAATCCACGACCCTTGAAAAACTATTTTAAAAAATCCACGACCCTTGAAAAATATTTTAAAAAATCAACGACCCTTGAAAAATATTTTAAAAAATTCACGACGCTAGAAAAAATGTTTTAAAAAATCCGCGACCCTTGAAAAAATGTTTTAAAAAATCCACGACCCTTGAAAAAATATTTCAAAAAATCCACGACCATTGAAAAAATATTTTAAAAAATCCACGACCCTTGGAAAAATATTTTAAAAAACCTACGACCCTTGAAAAAATATTTTAAAAAATCCACGGTCTTGAAGATAATATTGCAAAATAATTAAAAAAATACACGACCCTTGAAAAAATATTTTTAAAAAATCCACGACCATGAAAAAAATATTGTAAAAATCCACGACTTCTGTAAAAATATTTAAAAAAATCACCGACAAATGAAAAAAAAAAAATATTTTAAGAAATCCACAACCATTGTAAATATATTTTAAAAAATAACAGTGTTAAAAAACCCCACCTTGAAACCCTTGAAGAATAAGGATTTTTTAAATGTTCAAGGTAGGGGTTTTTAGCACTTTATAAGTGTCATTTATTTTTTAAAATATTTTTGCAATGATTGTGGATTTTTCAAAATATTTTTTCATTAGTCATTGGACTTTTTATACCCTCAGCATTTATGCTAACGAGGGTATATACACCTTCATACGGGCAAAATGTACCTCATCGAAATAATGGTTTTAGACCCCAAGTATGTTTGGACGAAATGTGTTTCAGACAATTTGGAGTTGATTTGGCCATGTCCCTCCGTCTGTCTGTCTGTCCGTCTGTCTGGCTGGCTGGTGCGCACGATAACTTTCGAACGGAGCAACCGATTCGGTTCAAAATTTGGCTTTCGTAATATTTTGAACGTATCGATATGCAACGATTGCGTTGGCTAGGCCATATCATGAGAATGAGCGATGATGAACCCGCTAAAAAGGCGTATGAATACATGCCACATGGCGGTGCACGCAGAATCGGCAGGCCTAAGCTTCGATGGAGCATACAAGTGGATGAAGAAATGAAAAGGCGCGGTATTCCAAAAAGTCAAGCGAAAAACAGAGAGGAAGATCTCCATTCTTAGTTCGGTCTATGGAACAAATGTTTTGTAATGGCCAACTAAGTAACTAAGTAATATTTTGCCCAAACTTAGTTTAAGTTCCTTCCGGTACCTCCCCCACAAAAGTTCGAAAATGTTCGGAAAATTTTTGCGCACGATAACTCTTGAACGGTGTAACCGACTTGGCCCACACTCTGTACATCGTGAAAGATCTACCAGACTTAGATGAAGTTTAAATATGGACTCAATCGGTCCACTCTTTCGGGTACGTCCCACACAAAATTTCGGAAATGTTCAGTTTAGGAGATGCTCTCGAATCGCTTTGATTTTTGTTGTAACAACTTGTATTCGCTGTCCCCCATACGACGGTACAAGTTTTATAAGGGGCAAGTCCATACTTCCTGAGAAAATAGCCTGAAAAGTGCAAAAAACCACTATGACACCGTGTGTAGTGGTTGGAGCGCAAGATAAATCTCGAACGGATCTGCCAATTCAGTCCAAAATTTCGCCTTCGTAATATTTTGTTCAAACATAGTTTAAGTTCGAAGATAAACCATGTCGGCCCACTCCTTTAGGTACCTCCCTCACAAAAATTCAAAAATCTTCGGAAAAAATATGCGCACGATAACTTTTGAAGGGAGTGACTGATGTAATCCATATTCTGCACATCCTAATATATCTACCAGATATAGATCAGGTTTGAATATGGACTATATTTGTCCACTCCTTTCGGTACCTCCCACACAAAATTTCGGATAAGTTCACTTTAAGACCTGCTCTCGAATCACTTTGAATTTTGTTGAAGCGATTTGCATTCGCTACCTCCATTACGACGGTAAAAGTTTTTTTCAGGGGCAGGTCCATATTTCATGGGAAAACATCCCGAAAGGTGTAAAAAGCCCTATGTCACCATATGTGGCTCGGTGCAACATTTGGTCTTCGTCATATTTTATCCAAACTTAGTTTCATGGGGCAACTTCCGGTACTTCTCCCCAATATTTAAAAAATTTCTCTAAAATGTTAGGACGATATCACTTGAATGGTGCAACCAATTTGGTCCAAACTTTGGATCTCCTAATATTTTGTCAAAATTTACTTTAACTTCTAAAATGGCCCATATCGGTCCTCCCTAAGGGTACCTCCCCAACAAAAGTTCAACATTTGTGTTAATTCCTAATCCACATTTTTGTCGGCAAGTTCAAATGTTGAAAAAGGGCCGCAAAATTCTGAAGAGACGCTAAATACATTCTATCTGTCCGTAGATGGAAGTTTCAATTTACGTTGGCTGAGGGTATACCTCTGTCGGCAAAGCCGGCTGACACTTTTTTATACCCTCCACCATAGTATGGAGGGTATATTAAGTTTGTCATTCTGTTTGTAACACATCGAACTAATCATCTGCGACCCTATAAAGTATATATATTCTTGATCAGGATAAAATTCTAAGACGATCTAGCCATGTCCGTCTGTCCGTCCGTCTGTCCGTCTGTTGTAATCACTCTAGCGTCCGCAATAATTGAGATAGAGTGCTGAAATTTTGCACCCGAGGGTCTTTTTTCAATAGGCAGGTCAAGTTCGAAGATGGGCTATATCGGTCCACTCTTTGGTATAGCCCCCATATAACGGTACCTTCGGATTTGAGGTATTTTGACGTTCTTCGCCACATTTGCAGACCGAATTAGCTATAATTTGGCACTAAGGGTTCCTAGTGATCAACAAACTTATATCCCAAAAGGATATGGGCATAGGTCCATGTTTTGGTATAGTCTCCATATAACGGTACCTCCCGATTTTCGGTATTTTGAGAATTTTAGCCACAAGTTTTGACCGAACTATCTGCAATTTGACATTTGAGGTTCTCAGTTGTCATTAAACATCTCCACCAAACATCGTCAACATAGGTCCATGTTTTGGTATAGCCCCCATATATCGGTATCTCCCGATTTTCGGTATTTTGAGAATTTTAGCTACAATTTTTAACCGAACTAGCTGTAATTTGACATTTGAGGTTCTCAGTGGTCATGAAATATCTCCACCAAACATCGTCAACATAGGTCCATGTTTTGGTATGGCCCCCTTATAACCGTACCTCCCGATTTTCGGTAGTTTGAGCATTTTAGTTACAATTTTTAACCGAACTAGCTGTAATTTGCCATTTGAGGTTCTCAGTGGTGGTCATTAAACATCTCCACCAAACATCGTCAACATAGGTCCATGTTTTGGTATAGCCCCCATATATCGGTACCTCCCGATTTTCGGTATTTTGAGAATTTTAGCTACAGTTTTTAACCGAACTAGCTGTAATTTGCCATTTGAGGTTCTCAGTGGTCATGAAACATCTCCACCAAACATCGTCAACATAGGTCCATGTTGTGGTATGGCCCCCTTATAACCGTACCTCCCGATTTTTGGTATTTTGAGAATATTAGCTACAATTTTTAACCGAACTAGCTGTAATTTGTCATTTGAGGTTCTCAGTGGTCATAAAACATCTCCAACGAAACATCGTCAACATAGGTCCATGTTTTGGAATAGCCCCCATATAAAGGTATCTCCCGATTTTCGGTATTTGAGAATTTTAGCTGCAATTTTTAACCGAACTAGCTGTAATTTGCCATTTGAGGTTCTCAGTGGTCATAAAACATCTCCAACGAAACATCGTCAACATAGGTCCATGTTGTGGTATGGCCCCCATATATCGGTACCTGCCGATTTTCGGTATTTTGAGCATTTTAGTTAACATTTTTAACCGAATTAGCTGTAATTTGCCATTTGAGGTTCTCAGTGGTCATGAAACATCTCCAACGAAACATCGTCAATATAGGTCCATGTTTTGGTATAGCCCCCATATAACGGTATCTGCCGATTTTCGGTATTTTGAAAATTTTAGCTGCAATTTTTAACCGAACTAGCTGTAATGATCGGTATTGTGAGAATTTTAGCTACAATTTTGTCTATTCAAAAATAATTGTCAATATACATAGGTCCATGTTTTGGTATATCCCCCCATGTAACTGTACCTACCGATTTGCGGGAATTTTCAGTGGTCACAAAATTTCTTCACTAAAATTCGTCAACATGGGTTCATTTTTGAGGGTCTACATTATTTTGATGAAACTACCTCAATTTGACTCTTGAAGTTCCCTGCAGCTATAAAACTTTTCCGCCAAAAAAAATTAAAGATAGGTTGACTCTTTGATATAGCCCCGTAGGTGGTACCTTTCACCTAGCTGAACACATTTTTTTTTATATTAGATTAGATAACACTGTGCAACAAAATGGAGGTAAAAGTCTGGGGCACGAAAAATTCTTCTTGGGGAAGAAAGACCTTGGTGAGTATATTATGAACCCCGAAGGACAGATGCGCCGTGAGTCGAACTTCCGCGTTATGGCGTGATGAAATTTTTGTTATAGACCCTGTGGGCCATCAGGAATTAGCGTTATATATTTGTGCAGTGTTGCTTAAGTGCTCTACAAAAACAACAAACAAAGATATAATGCTAATTCATGATGGCTTACAGGGTCTCTTGCAAAAACTTCATCACGCCATAACGCGGAAGTTCGACTCACGGCGCATCTGTCCTTCGGGGTTTTTAACATACACACACCAAGGGCTTTCATCTTCAAAAGGAATTATCTCTGCCCCAACATTTGTGTTCACAGTGTAATTTAAGCAATAGTGGGAGGCAGTAGGAGTCTATCCATAGTCGAAAAATTGTTCCACCTAAAATTGTGAAAGGAACCTAATTATTCCATTTTAATTAAGACTATTTTATGGTGAAGGGTATAAAAAGTTCGGCCCGGACGAACTTAACGACGTTTTACTTGTTACTTGTTAAAAAAATTTAACCAATTCACGGCCGTTGAAAAAATATTAAAAAAAAAATTATGACTCTTGAAAAAATATATAAAAATGTTCTAGACAAATATTCTTTAAAAAAAAAAACGTCTGTTGACACTTGAAATAATATGCTGTTGACCCATATTTACCCAGCTTACCCATTTCAAACCGTAAATATTCCAAACTCTCATTTTTTTATTTTTTAATTATTTTTCATACTTTATTGAAACTTGTATTGTTTGTTTTTGTTTTGTTGTCTGTTTTATTTATTTTTAATTACAATTTTCATTTTATTTTAATTTTTGTTGTTTGTTTTTTTTTTTTGTTTGTATCATTTCTGTTTGTGGTTGTTGCTGTTATTAAATAATTTGTTTTCGTTTTTATTATTATAAATACTTCATTTGATTTTGTTGTTACCATTTACTTTTTGTCAATGGTTTGTTCATTTCTTTTGTGTGTGTTTATCAATTATTTTTTTCGTTTGCTTCTTCTTGCAATAAATAATAAACCATTAATTTTTAAAAACTTTATTATTATTTTTTTCTTTCGTTTTTAAAATATTTTTCATTATTGTTTTATTGTATTGCTGTTCTTTTTGTGTTTTTTCATTTATTTTTTTTTTATAAATAAATTGTTTATTTGTTTTGGTTTACGTTATTTTGTTTTTGTTCACAATAAAATTGGTGTAAAAATGTATGTGGATGTTTTGTTTTTGTTTTTGTTTTAATTTTATATTATCTTTTTTTATTTGTATGTGCATTTGTTTGTTTCTTGTTGCTGTTGTTTTGGTATTCGTTTTTAATTATTTTCTTTTTATTCTTGTTTTTTGATTTTGTGGGGAATTTTTTTTTGTTATTTGAAAGGTAAATATGATTACAAAATGTTTATTATTTTTTAAATGTTATTTAATCTTCCTTTGGTTTTTGTTGTTGCTGTTTTTTTCTTATATTTAAATATTTATAGAGTTTTTTATAAATATCTTAAAATAAATTTATTATAAATTATACACAAAAAATACAATTCACAACTACTTTTCTGCTCGTTTCCGCTCGTCATTACAACTGCTGCTGCTGTTTTCCTGCTCATTTCATGTTTCATGAAGAGAGCCATTGCTCTCTTTATTTTTAATATTTTTTTTTTTAAAGTTATTTTTTCGATTTCTGTTTTTTAACATTTATTTTTGTAATACTTTTTTCCCAATTGTTTGTGTTTTTCTTAATGAATTTTTCTAATATTTTTTTCGTTTTGTTACAAAACTTTTTCTTCGTTTCAAAATGAATCTTTTTTTATAATAAAAAAATAATTAGCAATTAAAAATATCGTATACATTGTTTAAGGGGTGGGCCCGGAGTGGGCAAAGTAAATTAATTGAATCGTATTTTTCTTTGTAAGGGAGAAGGGTAGAGAGAGAGAACAACAATTATAAGGGTAAGCAGACGCGAAAGGAGGAAATTTTAAAGGATATTTTAAAATGCCTACAAAACTCCAAACTGTGATTTTTTAAAAAATTTGCACAAACTTAAAGATCGGTATTTTTAAATTTTAAAATTTGTTTTAAGCACAGATCGAGAATTTTTAATTAATTTTTGACCTCAAATAGTGAATTTTTATACCAAAAAATCGGGAATTTTTTAAAGAATTTTTTTTTGAAATATTTATTACAATTTAAGATCATAGTAAAAAATTATAAGAAAGCAATAGCAGCACTAGTTGCTATTTTGGGTTTTTTTAAAGAATATTTCATCACAATTCGTTGATGTTTAAATAATTTTTTACCACAAATAGTGAATTAATAAAAAATCAATACAAACACAAGTCGTGGACTTTTAAAAAAATATTCTTCAAAAATTTGTCAACCCAAATCGTGGAATTTAAAAAAAAAAACACACAAATCGTGGGCTTTAAAAAAATTTTCCAGAAATTGTTGAAAAAATTTCCTTTGGAATGATTTTGAACAAATATAAAAAAATTAAAAAAAAACATTTCTCTTTTTTTGGAAGAACGAAGAAATTGAAAAAAATATATTTTGAAAGATTTTTAATTTATTTGTATGTTTTTTTTTTTTAAAGAAAAATCAAAAAATATTCTTTAAAGTATTTTGAAAAAAAAAATCCTTAAAAATTTCATAAAATAATAGTTTTTAAAAAAAAATCCTGAAAAAATATTTAAAAAACTAATCTTGAAAAATATTTGTTAAAAAACGTTTGAGCAAATTAATTAAAAAACAAGTAAAAAGTTGTTAAGTTCGGCCAGGCCGAACTTTTTATACCCTCCACCATAAAATAGTCTTAATTAAAATGGAATAATTAGGGTCCTTTCACAAACAACTTCGGGTTCTTTCGAACAACTTTTCGACAATGGTTAGACTCCAACTGCCTCCCACTATTGCTTAAATTACACTGTGAACACAAATGTTGGGGCAGAGATAATTCGTTTTGGAGATGAAAGCTCTTGGTGTGTGTATATTAAAAACCACGAAGGACAGATGCACCGTGAGTCGAACTTCCGCGTGATGAAGTTTTTGCAAGAGACCCTGTAAGCCATCATGAATTAGCATTATATCTTTGTTTGTTGTTTTTGTAGAGCACTTAAGCAACAGTGAACAAAGATATAACGCTAATTCCTGATGGCCCACAGGGTCTCTAATAAAAATTTCATCACGCCATAACGCGGAAGTTCGACTCACGGCGCATCTGTTCTTCGAGGTTCATAATATACTCACCAAGGACTTTCTTCCCCAAGGCGAATTTTCTGTGCCCCAGACTTTCACCTCCATTTTGTTGCACAGTGTTATCTAATCGAATCTAAAAAAATGTGTTCAGGTAGGTGAAAGATACCACCTACGGGGCTATATCAAAGAGTCAACCTATCTTTAAATTTTTTGGCGAAATGTTTTATAGCTGAAGGGAGCTTCAAGAGTCAAATTAAGGGTAGTTTCATCAAAACAATGTAGACCCTCAAACATGGACCCATGTTGACGAATTTTAGTGAAGAAATTTCGTGACCACTGAAAATTCCCGAAAATCGGGAGGTACAGTTACATGGGGGGATATACCAAAACATGGACCTATGTATATTGACAATTATTTTTGAATAGACAAAATTGTAGCTAAAATTCTCAAAATACCGATCATTACAGCTAGTTCGGTTAAAAACTGTAGCTAAAATTCTCAAAATACCGAAAATCGGTAGGTACCGATATATGTGGGCTATACCAAAACATGGACCTATGTTGACGATGTTTGGTGGAGATGTTCCATGACCACTGAGAACCTCAAATTACAAATTACAGATAGTTCGGTTAAAAATTGCAGCTAAAATTATCAAAATACCGAAAATCGGGAGGTACGGTTATATGGGGGCTATACCAAAACATGGACCTATGTTGACGATGTTTGGTGGAGATGTTTCATGACCACTGAGAACATCAAATGGCAAATTACAGATAGTTCGGATAAAAATTGTAACTAAAATTCTCAAAATACCGAAAATCGGGAGGTACGGTTATAAGGGGGCCATACCCAAACATGGACCTATGTTGACGATGTTTGGTGGAGATGTTTCATGACCACTGAGAACCTCAAATGGCAAATTACAGATAGTTCGGATAAAAATTGTAACTAAAATTCTCAAAATACCGAAAATCGGGAGGTACGGTTATAAGGGGGCCATACCCAAACATGGACCTATGTTGACGATGTTTGGTGGAGATATTTCATAACCATTGAGAACCTCAAATTGCAAATTACAGCCAGTTCGGTTAGAAATTGTAACTAAAATGCTCAAAATACCGCAAATCGGGAGGTACGGTTATAAGGGGTCCATACCAAAAAATGGACCTATGTTGACGATGTTTGGTGGAGATGTTTCATGACCACTGAGAACCTCAAATGTCAAGTTACAGCCATTTCGGTTAGAAATTGTAACTAAAATGCTCAAAATACCGAAAATCGGGAGGTACGGTTATAAGGGGGCCATACCAAAACATGGACCTATGTTGACGATGTTTGGTGGAGATGTTTCATGACCACTGAGAACCTCAAATTGCAAAATACAGCTAGTTAGGTTAAAAACTGTAGCTAAAATTCTCAAAATACCGAAAATCGGGAGGTTCCATTATATGGGGGCTATACCCAAACATGGACCTATGTTGACGATGTTTGGTGGAGATGTTTTATGACCACTGCGAACCTGAAATGGCAAATTACAGCTAGTTCGGTTACAAATTGTGGCTAAAATTCTCAAAGTACCGAAAATCGGGAGGTACCGTTATATGGGGGCTATACCAAAACATGGACCTATGTTGACGATGTTTGGTGGAGATGTTTCATGACCACTGAGAACCTGAAATGGCAAATTACAGCTAGTTCGGTTAAAAATTGTAGCTAAAATTCTCAAAATTCCGAAAATCGGGAGGTACGGTTATATGGGGACTATACCAAAACGTGGACCTATGCCCATATCCTTTGAAATATAAGTTTGTTGATCACTAGGAACCCTATGTGCCAAATTATAGCTAATTCGGTCTGCAAATGTGGCGAAGAACGTCAAAATACCTCAAATCCGGAGGTACCGTTATATGGGGCTATACCAAAGAGTGTACCGATATAGCCCATCTTCGAACTTGACCTGCCTATGGAAAAAAGACCCTCGGATGCAAAATTTCAGCACTCTATCTCAATTATTGCGGACGCTAGAGTGATTACAATAGACGGACATGGCTAGATCGTCTTAGAATTTTATCCTGATCAAGAATATATAGGGTATAAAAATGCTGAAAAGGTTACAATTTTTTAAGTAATATTGAACTGGAGCTCGAATTATTTAATATATTTAGAATATTTGAAATAGAAGTGGAAATAAGTAACAAAAAATTGTTCAGTAAAAAAGCTTAAAAAATATTCTTAAAACTTAATTGTGGAAATAAATCGTTAATAAATTCTACTCTATAAATTATTTATTAAAAAAATTAAAGCATTTTTAAGAATTTTTCCTTAAAAAAATTCTGAGAAATATTCTTCAAAAAATTTCGTAAAATTCAAAAATTTTTTTTTTTGAAAAAAACCTCTACTTCCGACCTTTGAAAAAATATTCTTTAAAAATATTCACGTCATCCGCCCTAACAAATATTCTTTAAAAACTACACGTCCGCCGAGCTTTGAAAAAATATTCTTTAAGAATCCACGATGGTTGAGCTTTGAAAAAAATATTCTTTAAAAAATACACGTCGGTTGACTTCTGAAAAAAATATTCTTTAAAAAATTCACTTTTGAAAAAATATTCTTCGAAGAATCCACGACGGTTTAAAAAATTTTCTGTAACAAAAATCCACGTCGGTTGAATTTGAAAAAAATATTCTTCAAAAAATCCACGTCGGTTGAATTTGAAAAAAATATTCTTCAAAAAATCCACGTCGGTTGAATTTGAAAAAAATATTCTTCAAAAAATCCACGTCGGTTTAAAAAATTTTCTGTAAAAAAATCCACGTCGGTTGACTTTTGAAAAAAATATTCTTTAAAAAATCCACGTCGGTTGACTTTTGAAAAAAAAATATTCTTTAAAAAATCCACGTCGGTTGCCTTTTGAAAAAAATATTCTTTAGAAAATCCACGTCGCTTGATTTTTAAATAAAAATATTCTTTAAAAAATCCACGTCGCTTGATTTTTGAATAAAAATATTTTTTAAAAAATCCACGTCGGCTGACTTTTGAAATAAATTTTCTTTAAAAAATCCACGTCGTTTGACTTTTAATAAAATATTCTTTAAAAAATCCACGTCGGTTGACTTTTGAAAAAAATATTCTTTAAAAAATCCACGTCGTTTGACTTTTGAAAAAAATATTCTTTAAAAAATCCACGTCGTTTGACTTTTGAAAAAAAAATTCTTTAAAAAATCCACTTCGGTCGACTTTTGAAAAAATTATTCTTTAAAAAATCCACGTCGGTTGACTTTTGAAAAAAAAATATTCTTTAAAAAATCCACGTTGGTGTACTTTTGAAAAAATATTCTTTAAAAAATCCACGTCGGTTGACTTTTGAAAAAAATATTTTTAAAAAATCCACGTCGGTTGACTTTTGAAAAAAATATTCTTCAAAAAATCCACGTTGGTTGACTTTTGAAAAAAATATTCTTTAAAAAATCCACGTCGGTTGACTTTTGAAAAAAAATTATTCTTTAAAAAATCCACGTCGGTTGAACTTTCAAAAAATATTCTTTAAAAAATCCACGTCGGTTGCCCATTCAAAAAATATTCTGTAAAAAAATCCACGTGTAAAAAATCCAATATTCGAGAATTTTGAAAAAAGTTTTTGTTTTTTAATTTTTAAATATCTCAAAATTTGAAATTTCCTTGTTCTCATTATGTTTCATGGAGAGATGTTTCATGACCACTGAGAACCTCAAATTGCAAAATACAGCTAGTTAGGTTAAAAACTGTAGCTAAAATTCTCAAAATACCGAAAATCGGGAGGTTCCATTATATGGGGGCTATACCCAAACATGGACCTATGTTGACGATGTTTGGTGGAGATGTTTTATGACCACTGCGAACCTGAAATGGCAAATTACAGCTAGTTCGGTTACAAATTGTGGCTAAAATTCTCAAAGTACCGAAAATCGGGAGGTACCGTTATATGGGGGCTATACCAAAACATGGACCTATGTTGACGATGTTTGGTGGAGATGTTTCATGACCACTGAGAACCTGAAATGGCAAATTACAGCTAGTTCGGTTAAAAATTGTAGCTAAAATTCTCAAAATTCCGAAAATCGGGAGGTACGGTTATATGGGGACTATACCAAAACGTGGACCTATGCCCATATCCTTTGAAATATAAGTTTGTTGATCACTAGGAACCCTATGTGCCAAATTATAGCTAATTCGGTCTGCAAATGTGGCGAAGAACGTCAAAATACCTCAAATCCGGAGGTACCGTTATATGGGGCTATACCAAAGAGTGTACCGATATAGCCCATCTTCGAACTTGACCTGCCTATGGAAAAAAGACCCTCGGATGCAAAATTTCAGCACTCTATCTCAATTATTGCGGACGCTAGAGTGATTACAATAGACGGACATGGCTAGATCGTCTTAGAATTTTATCCTGATCAAGAATATATAGGGTATAAAAATGCTGAAAAGGTTACAATTTTTTAAGTAATATTGAACTGGAGCTCGAATTATTTAATATATTTAGAATATTTGAAATAGAAGTGGAAATAAGTAACAAAAAATTGTTCAGTAAAAAAGCTTAAAAAATATTCTTAAAACTTAATTGTGGAAATAAATCGTTAATAAATTCTACTCTATAAATTATTTATTAAAAAAATTAAAGCATTTTTAAGAATTTTTCCTTAAAAAAATTCTGAGAAATATTCTTCAAAAAATTTCGTAAAATTCAAAAATTTTTTTTTTTGAAAAAAACCTCTACTTCCGACCTTTGAAAAAATATTCTTTAAAAATATTCACGTCATCCGCCCTAACAAATATTCTTTAAAAACTACACGTCCGCCGAGCTTTGAAAAAATATTCTTTAAGAATCCACGATGGTTGAGCTTTGAAAAAAATATTCTTTAAAAAATACACGTCGGTTGACTTCTGAAAAAAATATTCTTTAAAAAATTCACTTTTGAAAAAATATTCTTCGAAGAATCCACGACGGTTTAAAAAATTTTCTGTAACAAAAATCCACGTCGGTTGAATTTGAAAAAAATATTCTTCAAAAAATCCACGTCGGTTGAATTTGAAAAAAATATTCTTCAAAAAATCCACGTCGGTTGAATTTGAAAAAAATATTCTTCAAAAAATCCACGTCGGTTTAAAAAATTTTCTGTAAAAAAATCCACGTCGGTTGACTTTTGAAAAAAATATTCTTTAAAAAATCCACGTCGGTTGACTTTTGAAAAAAAAATATTCTTTAAAAAATCCACGTCGGTTGCCTTTTGAAAAAAATATTCTTTAGAAAATCCACGTCGCTTGATTTTTAAATAAAAATATTCTTTAAAAAATCCACGTCGCTTGATTTTTGAATAAAAATATTTTTTAAAAAATCCACGTCGGCTGACTTTTGAAATAAATTTTCTTTAAAAAATCCACGTCGTTTGACTTTTAATAAAATATTCTTTAAAAAATCCACGTCGGTTGACTTTTGAAAAAAATATTCTTTAAAAAATCCACGTCGTTTGACTTTTGAAAAAAATATTCTTTAAAAAATCCACGTCGTTTGACTTTTGAAAAAAAAATTCTTTAAAAAATCCACTTCGGTCGACTTTTGAAAAAATTATTCTTTAAAAAATCCACGTCGGTTGACTTTTGAAAAAAAAATATTCTTTAAAAAATCCACGTTGGTGTACTTTTGAAAAAATATTCTTTAAAAAATCCACGTCGGTTGACTTTTGAAAAAAATATTTTTAAAAAATCCACGTCGGTTGACTTTTGAAAAAAATATTCTTCAAAAAATCCACGTTGGTTGACTTTTGAAAAAAATATTCTTTAAAAAATCCACGTCGGTTGACTTTTGAAAAAAAATTATTCTTTAAAAAATCCACGTCGGTTGAACTTTCAAAAAATATTCTTTAAAAAATCCACGTCGGTTGCCCATTCAAAAAATATTCTGTAAAAAAATCCACGTGTAAAAAATCCAATATTCGAGAATTTTGAAAAAAGTTTTTGTTTTTTAATTTTTAAATATCTCAAAATTTGAAATTTCCTTGTTCTCATTAACGTTCCTTCCCCCTAAAATTTTGCCTTCATTTTTTAGATTTCTTCTTGACCCTTACCGTATTCTTTGATTTATTTTTTCTTCGTTTCTATACCAATTCATATTTCATTATTTCTTTTTTTTTTTCAATATAATTTATCATTTTTTCTTTCTAACACATTTCCATGAGAGACCAACAAACTTCTACGGCTTATCAACTAAATTATGATTAGCTTAAAACTTAATATACAAATATATAATCATTATATATAGATGTGTACTATTTTATTTTAATTTATAATATAAACATTTATTTTGTAAAGATTTCATTTCATTTCGTTTTTGTTTTTTGTTATAAATATTTTATTTTTCTTAAAAAAACATGTTGTTGTCTTTTGAATTTACGTATATTCGTTACATAAAAGGATTTAAGAATCCTTTTATGGTTGAGTTTTTTTGTTCTGTTAAACCAGTTTTCAGTTGTCATCATCTTTGTGGTTAAATAAAATAGATTTCTACACAAAAATGTATTACATATACATTAAGCCTAAGGTACATTGATATAAGGAAAAATAACATAAGATATTAAAAAATAATATTAAAAAAAAAAATTCAAAATAAAATTCAAAATCTAAGTAATGTGATGTACGAGGGAATGAAGTTACTTATTTATCATGTAAAATTGTTAGCTAGGCTTATAATACAATTTATTTTTTTTTGTTATAAAGATCTACGGACTTTTGTAATTTTGCTAAGGTTTTATAGGATACATGTTTTGGATGGAAAACTAAATTTGTTTTTTATTTTATTCCAATAATCTGAGGGATCATTAAATTAGTATTAGATATTTTTCAATAAAAACTGACATGTTTCGATTTAAAGTAATTTAATTATTAATAAAAAAAACATAAAAAATATTAAGATAATATAATATTTAAAGTATAATATGTAAAAATGTGTACATAAAATATTAAAAAAATTAAAATAAACTATAGAAAGCTTGTGCCAAAATTCTTCAATGCTCATATTTACCTCTCATTGATAGACAAGAGTTAATGCACTCAATGTCTGCTGCATACTTTGCGGCGTTAAGGAATAAAACATATGATTTGACAGCCACAAGCAAAATCAGTTCAAAGTTGTAGCCAAAAAGAGATGTTACAGAAATGTAAACAATTTTTAAAGGTTGAAGACTAAAATATAGGTTCTGAAAATTCAATTTTCTGAGTTTTGAATTAAGTATAGTATGCATTGGTTGACAAATGACCAGAACCAGGGCAGAGCTGTTTTATTGAATTAAAGTGGAGTTTTTAAAGAATGGTTTTTTTTGCTTTTAAACGAATTATTCATAAAAATATTGAAAAAAAAAATATTTTATTTTAAAAATCCACGTCGACTGACCTTTAAATATGTTGTTAAAAAGTCCATGTTTGCAGTCCTCCGATCTGTTTTCAAACTTTTTGAAAAAAATATATTCTTTGAAAAATTCTTAAAACAATATTCATTACAAACATCCACGTTTTCGAATTTGGAAAAAAATTTTCTTTAAAAAAAATTATTTACCAATATCCACTTGTCTTCCCACCTTTAAGAAAATCCACGTCTTCCGACCTTTAACAAATATTCTTTACGAATATTCCGTCTTCCGATCTTTGAAAAATATTCTTTACGAAAATCCACGTTTTCCGACCTTTGAAAAATATTCTTTACGAAAATCCACGTTTTTCGACCTTTGAAAAAATATTCTTTATCAAAATCCACATCTTCCGACCTTTAAAAATATTCTTTACGAATATCCCGTCGACCGATCTTTGACAAAATATTCTTTAAAAAAATCCACGTCTTCCGACCTTTGAAAAATATTCTTTAAAAAAATCCACGTCTTCCGACCTTTAAAAAAATATTCTTTAAAAAAATCCACGTCTTCCGACCATTGAAAAAATATTCTTTACGAAAATCCACATCTTCCGACCTTTGAAAAAATGTTCTTTAACAAAATCAATGTTTTCCGACCTTTGAAAAAATATTCTTTAAGAGAATGCACGTCTTCCGACCTTTGAAAAAAATATTCTTTAAAAAATCCACGTCTACCGACAAATGAAAAAATATTCTTTATGAAAAATCCACGTCTTGGGACCTTTGAAAAAATATTCTTTAAAAAAAAATCCACGATTTCTGACCTTTGAAAAAATATTCTTTACGAAAATCCACCTCTTCCGACCTTTAAAAAAATATTCTTTAAAAAATCAACGTCTTCCGACCTTTGAAAAAATATTCTTTAAAAAATCCGCGTCTTCCGATCTTTGAAAAAATATTCTTTAAAAAGATCCACGTCTTCCGACCTTTGGAAAAATATTCTTTAAAAAATCAACGTCTTCCGACGTTTGAAAAAATATTCTTTATGAAAATCCACGTCTTGCGACCTTTGAAAAAATATTCTTTAAAAAAATCCACGATTTATTCTTTAAAAAATCAACGTCTTCCGACCTTTGAAAAATATTCTTTAAAAAAATCCGCTCCTTCCGATCTTTGAAAAAATATTCTTTAAAAAAATCCGCTCCTTCCGATCTTTGAAAAAATATTCTATACGAAAATCCACTTCTTCCGACCTTTGAAAAAATATTCTTTACGAAAATCCACGTCTTCCGACCTATGAAAAAATATTCTTTAACAAAATCAATGTTTTCCGACCTTTGAAAAAATATTCTTTACGAAAATCCACGTCTTTCGACCTTTAAAAAATATTCATTACGAATATCTCGTCTTCTGACCTTTGAAAAAATATTCTTTACGAAAATCCACGTCTTCCGACCCTTAAAAAAAATTCTTTACAAAAAACCACGTCTTCCGAACTTTGAAAAAATATTCTTTAAGAAAATCTACGTCTTCCGACCTTTGAAAAAATATACTTTACGAAAATCCACATCTTCCGACCTTTGAAAAAATATTCTTTACGAAAATCCGAGTCTTCTGACCATTGAAAAAATATTCTTTACGAAAATCCACGCCTTCCGAACTTTGAAAAAATATTCTTTAAAAAAGTCACGTCTTCCGACCTTTGAAAAAATATTCTTTAGGAAAATCCACTTCTTCCGACCTTTGAAAAAATATTTTTTAAGAAAATCTACGTCTTCCGACCTTTGAAAAAATATTCTTTACGAAAATCCACGTCATCCGATCTTTTTTAAAAATATTCTTTAATATTCTTCCTACATATCTTTGAAAAATTATTCTTTACGAAAATCCACCTCATCCGGCCTTTGAATAAATATTCTTTACGAAATGCCACATCTTCCGACCTTTGAAAAATATTCTTTACGAAAATCCACGTCTTTCGACCTTTGAAAAAATATTCTTTATGAAAATCCATATCTTCCGACCTTTCAAAAAATATTCTTTACGAAAAACTACGTCTTCCGATCTTTGACAAATTATTCCTTACAAAAAATTACGTCTTCTGACCTTTGAAAAAATGTTCTGTACAAAAATCCCGTCTTCCGACCTTTGAAAAAAAAAATTTTCTTTACGAAAATCCACATCTTCCGACCTTTCAAAAAATATTTTTTACGAAAATCTACGTCGTCCAAACTTTATAAAAAATATTCTTTCTTTCTTTTTAAAGAATACCTCAAGGCCTCGACACATAAGAAGCATGGCATTCTTGCTGAAGTAATATCTGGTAAATGACTAAAGACAAACTTCGAACTAATTCAAATGTGATTCTGAAATCTTTTTATAAGGTTGAACTTGGTCTTTAGTCTTTTATCAGATATGACTTCAGCAAGAATAACATGCTTCTTATGTGTCGAGGCCTTCAGTACTTGTAGTTTTTAAAGAATATTTTTTCAAAGTTCAACAAAACTCTGAGGTGGAATTTTTAAAGAATATTTTCTCAAATCTCAAGCTTGATTTTTTTTAAGAATATCGTTTCTAATCCAAACGTAGATCATTTAACGTTATTTTTCAAAGATCAACAGCTGCTGAACTAGATTTTATTAAAGAATATTTTCAAAGATCAGCGAACTTCTGAACTGGGTTTTTTTTTTCAATATTGAACGAACCTCGGAAATAGGATTTTTTGAAGAATATTTTTTTTAAAGATCAATAAACCTCCTTTCTGGGATTTGTTAGAGAAATTTTGAGCAGTAGTGCGATTCTGTAACTAATTTTTTGAGTTGTCGACAAAAATCGGTAAAATTAAATTGCTTATAATTTTGGTAATTAATGGTGTTTTCGGTAAGTTAGCGACGAATAAAAAGTAGTCACAAAATTTCTGCTGATAGCAATTTTTTTTTTTCAATTCAATCCTCTGAACTGGTAATTTTAAAGAATATTATTTTCAAAGGTATGAATTAATTGCTGAATTCCATGAACGAATTGATTTATGAATTGTATTGCCTATTACAAGTTAAACTGAGAAATTAATTCGTATATTTTGCAAAATGATTAATAATTTTCAGGAAATAATTTGTACATTACAGGAATCAATTCATACGTTTCATGTATTAGTACCAAAGACCAACTTTCCTGAAAACCTCTAAGCTGTCAAAAGAATATATTTAGACGTCTATTTTTCATTTCATAATTCAATATTTTGGCTTGCTTGGTGTGTCTAAAGGTTTCTGTTATTCTAGGAGAGGTCTTCAAAATTGTGTACGATCCACACCTTTTTGGAAATTTTTGCAGTGGAGTGAATTTAGGAGAACTGGGCAGGTGAAGACGTGCTTAATGGGCAGGAGGCCCAAAAAATAATAGAAAATCTTCAAAAATGTCAAAACAAAACAGTTTTAAAGGGAAGTTAGAAAAGTTATCTAAGAAACTGAGAAACGGTAAGAAGGCTGGTTCTTGAAATATATGAATTTATTCCTGAAATAAAAACTTCTTATAAGAGCCTGAGAAACGGCAAAAAGACTGGGACCAGAAATGTATGAGTTAATACCTGAAATCTATGCAGTAATACCAGGAATTTATGAATTTGAACTTCCTTTAAATATTGAGAAAAGATAGAAAGGCTGGTTCCTGAAGTGTATGACTTTTTTGCTAAATTGTATGAATTCATTCCTAAAATGTAAGAACTAAAACTTCTTTCTAAGACTATTAGAAATAGTTAAAATCTGGTTCATAGAATGTACGAAATAATTGCCCAATTGCGCGAAAAAATTCTGTTATGTACGAATTATTTCCTGAAATATATGAACTAATTCCTGTAAGATACGAATTAATTCCTGAAATGTATGAATTACTTTCTCAGTTTAATTTTTAAAGTAAATAAAGAAGAAAATCCCCTGAATTAAAGAGGCAAAAGAACCAAATTGTCTGAAAAAAAGGAGAAACAAGAACACTAGTGCTTCGACTTGCGTTATCTTGATATGTGTTGGTGCAATTTGCATCGTGATAAAAGGGAATTTCTCTGCTGCCTCGATTAATGTCAGAAAATAGGAGATCTTTCGATGCTTCGATATGGGTCGACTCTAAACTAAAGACACATAACGAGAGGTATTCGTAAAGGATTTTCCAACAAGAGGTGTTGTTTTGAATTCGCCGATATTTCGCAAGCTGTCACTGTTGAAGGTTTTATTCTGTGACATTTGACAAGTAGAAGCTTTATCATTACTAAAAATGGAATGGTACACGCTTCAACAATGCATTGAAAGTCTCGCGAAAATCTGCCAATCACGGTTTGCAAAACTAAGGCATTTTTCCGTCGTCGTGAAGAACCGTAATACTGAAATTGGTGGAAAAATTCGACCTGTTATTGTTGAGAAGCCTATCCTATCCTTAACGTGTGGCTGTTGCGTGCGGTTTATGGTCCGGCGGGGCTCATAGGACCTTACTTTTTCGAAAACAACTGCAACGGTGAATGGTTTGCTCTAACGTGAGATAATTAATGATTTTAAGTTGGATGGTATTAATCAGGCAAACATTTTTTTCAACAAGACGGTGGTACGCGCTACACAAGGAAAGAAACCATTACTATTTTACTGAGTTTACGGACCGTGTTATCTTGCGAAGATATGATGATGATTGGCCACCAAGATTTTATGGTTTAACGCCTTGCGATTTCTTCCTTTGGTGCCAAGTGAATGATAAGGTATACACCAACAGCCCAGTGCCGATTCAAGACCGAAAAGATGGAATTTGTAAGGCTATCAAGATCATAGGAAAGTCATTTTGCGATTTGGTTATGAAAAAATTTCATAGGGAAAGATTTCCATCTTATGTCTCGAAGAGGTGATTACAATTGGCCAACGAGATTATTTGATTTAACGGCTTGCGATTTCCTCCTTTCGAGCCACGTGGAAGATAAGGTCTACGCCAATATAGCGTGGACTAGGGCAGTCACTTTGTGACATGGTTATAAGAACATTTCATGAAAAAAAAAATTATAAGAACAAAACAAGCAAAAATCTTGTGAAAACCTTTTATCTTAACCATTGCATTTGTGGTTGGGGTCTTTGCTTAATACATTATTGAGTTTTTCCCTCCAGTAGGTGGCACCTCTTGTCACGTATTGTCCTGAGATGTAAATATTTTAACTCTGGGAAGAGAAAAGAGCATGGAAGGGACTTCTGCTATTATATATTTTGGATTTGAGCTCAAAATAAAATTGCTAATGAAGTTAAGGACGGTTAGAGACCTTGGTAAATAAATAGTTGACTTTCCCTGAATAAGATGGCGTTTCTCACCACCTACATTAAGATGTACAAAGATACTGACAATTTTTAGAGTTCTGCAATGTAGCAAAAACATTAGTTTAAGCAGAAGCTTTTTAGCGGGAAAGTAATCAGAGAAATAAATCAGAGAAAAACCTTTCCGGTCATTGATTGACCAAAATAAATCAATAGATATCCAAATTGAACGTGTACAGTACATATTGAAAATATTTCGTCTTCAATTTAGATTTTACAGGCTTTTAATCAGGCCAAATGCTCCCACAGTATACAATATTCTAGGTAGTTGGTGTCAATGGAGAAAATATTTTTCATCAAATTTCACCTCATGTCATCGAATTCATACGGGATTTTTTTCTGTAGAAAAGGAAACTATTTCTTTTGACCAATCATGTCAAAGGAAAAAATATTATATACCAAATTTCCCACCAAGTCACCGAACAAAAGAAATATGTACGTACAGTACCTAATGATGAAATGTCGCTCTCAAATTACTTCTTGAAAATAGAAATATTTCTTTAACTAATTACATATTTCGCCCTTTTTGGGACCAAAGGTGATGGCAAAGAAGAAATTATTTTCCATCAAATTTCACTAAAAATCTCCGAACAAAAGAAATCTGTTCATACAGTACCTATTGAATAAATATAGCTCTCAACTTGGTTGCAGAAAATGGAAATGTTTGTTTAGACTAACTACGTTTTTGCCGATTTGGGTCTGAATATTTGAATTTAAAGAGATGATGTCAAAGGATAAAATATTCTTCATCAAATTCCATGGGAAGTCTTCGAACATAATGCATATGTTCGTACAGTACTTGAAGTGGAAATGTAGCCCACAATTTGTTTGCATAAAAAGGAAATATTTAGTTTGGTTGGTTTAGTTTGGCTTTTAGGTCAGGAATAAAAACAAGAGTTTTTGTTTTTATTTTGTTTGCTTTATTATCCAATATTTCGAACGTCCTCGACATTCATCATCAGGGATTTTTAATTTCACTTAATTAGCTATCGGTCACAACATCTGCACTTCACAACTAATGTCCAATGTTGTCCAATGTTGGACATTAGTTGTGAAGTGCAGATGTTGTGACCGATAGCTAATTAAGTGAAATTAAAAATCCCTGATGATGAATGTCGAGGACGTTCGAAATATTGGATAATAAAGCAAACAAAATAAAAACAAAAACTCTTGTTTTTATTCCTGACCTAAAAGCCAAACTAAACCAACCAAATTAGACAGTCCAAAGGTCAACAAAAACTACATTCGACAAAAAAGGAAATATTTAGTTTAACAAAGTATAATCTTTTGCCGATTTGGGTCTAAGTACTTGACTTTGGAGGGGCATTGTCAAAGGAGAAAATATTCTCCATCAAATTTCACCGGACGTCACCGACCAAAAGAAATCTGTGCATACAGTACCTATTGAAGAAATTTCACCTTCAATTTGGTTGGAAGTCTTCGAACAAAATGCGTCTGTTCGTTCAGTACTTGAAGTGGAAATGTCGCCCTCAATTTGTTTGTATAAAAGGGAAATATTTAGTTTGACAAAGTATTATTTTTTGCCGATTTGGGTCTGAATACTTGACATTAGAGAGGTAATGTCAAAAAAGAAAATATTTTCCATCAAATTTCACTGGAAGTCACCGACCAAAAGATATCTGTGCATACAGTACCTATTGAAGAAATTTCACCCTCAATTGGGTTGTAGAAAAGTGAAATATTAGTTTTGACTAAATGCGTCTTTGGCCGATTTGGGTCTGAATACTTGACTTTAGAGAGGCATTGTCAAAGAAGAAAATATTTTCCATCAAATTTCACTGCAAGTCACCGACCAAAAGAAATCTGTGCAAACAGTACATATTGAAGAAATTTCACCCTCAATTTGTTTGTAGAAAAGAGAAATATTAGTTTTGACTAAATGCGTTTTTGGCCGATTTGGGTCTGAATATTTGATTTTAGAGAAGTGTTGTCAAAGAAGAAAATACTCTCCATCAAATTTCACGGGAAGTCTTCGAACAAAATGCATCTGTTCGTACAGTACTTGAAGTGGAAATGTAGCCCACAATTTGTTTGTAAAAAAGGGAAATATTTATTTTGACAAAGTATAATCTTTTGCCGATTTGGGTCTGAATACTTGACTTTTGAGAGGCATTGTCAAAGAAGAAAATATTCTCCATCAAATTTCACAGGAAGTCTCCGACCAAAAGAAATCTGTGCATACAGTACCTATTGAAGAAATTGCATCCTCAATTTGTTTGTGGAAAAGTGAAATATTAGTTTTGACCAAATGCGTCTTTGGCCGATTTGGGTCTGAATACGTGCTTTTAGAGAAGTGTTGTCAAAGGAGAAAATACTCTCTATCACATTTTACGGGAAGTCTTCGAACAAAATGCGTTTGTTCGTACAATAGTTGAAGTGGTAATGTCGCCCACAATTTGTTCGTATAAAAGGGAAATATTTATTTTGACAAAGTATAATCTTTTGCCGATTTGGGTCTGAATACTTGACTTTTGAGAGGCATTGTCAAAGAAGAAAATTTTCTCCATCAAATTTCACAGGAAGTCTCCGACCAAAAGAAATCTGTGCATACAGTACCTATTGAAGAAATTGCATCCTCAATTTGTTTGTGGAAAAGTGAAATATTAGTTTTGACCAAATGCGTCTTTGGCCGATTTGGGTCTGAATACGTGCTTTTAGAGAAGTGTTGTCAAAGGAGAAAATACTCTCTATCACATTTTACGGGAAGTCTTCGAACAAAATGCGTTTGTTCGTACAATAGTTGAAGTGGTAATGTCGCCCACAATTTGTTCGTATAAAAGGGAAATATTTAGTTTGACAAAGTGTATTCTTTTGCCGAATTGGTTTTGAATACTTGACTTTAGAAAGGCATTGTCAAAGGAGAAAATATTTTTCATCAAATTTCACCGGAAGCCACCGAACAAAAGAAATCTGTGCATACAGTACCTATTGAAGAAATTTCACCCTCAATTTGTTTGTAGAAAAGTGAAATATTAGTTTTGACTAAATGCGCCTTTGGCCGATTAGGGTCTGAATATTTGAGTTTAGAGAAGTGTTGTCACAGGAGAAAATACTCTCCATCAAATTTCACGGGAAGTCTTCGAACAAAATGCGTTTGTTCGTACAATAGTTGAAGTGGTAATGTCGCCCACAATTTGTTCGTATAAAAGGGAAATATTTAGTTTGACAAAGTGTATTCTTTTGCCGAATTGGTTTTGAATACTTGACTTTAGAAAGGCATTGTCAAAGGAGAAAATATTCTTCATCAAATTTCACCGGAAGCCACCGAACAACAGAAATCTGTGCATACAGTACCTACTGAAGAAATTTTACCCTCAATTTGGTTGTAGAAAAGTGAAATATTAGTTTGGACTAAGTGCGTCTTTGGCCGATTTGGGTCTGAATATTTGATTTTAGAGAAGTGGTGTCAAAGAAGAAAATACTCTCCATCAAATTTCATGGGAAGTCTTCGAAGAAAAGGAGTCTGTTTGTACAGTACCTGAAGGAGAAATGTCGCCCACAATTTGTTTGTATAAAAGGGAAATATTTAGTTTGACAAAGTATAATCCTTTGCCGATTTGGGTCTGAATACTTGATTTTAGAGAGGTCTGGTCAAAGGAGAAAAAATTCTTCATCAAATTTCACTAGAAGTTTTCGAACAAAGGAAATCTGTACATACAGTACCTATGGAGCAAATGTCGCTCCCAGCATGGTCGTTAATAATGGAAATATTTGTTTCGAGTAACTACAATATTTTGCCGATTTGAGGCCAAACACTTGATTCTAGAGAGGTCTGGTCAAAGGAAAAAAATTTCTCCATCAAATTTCACTAGAAGTTTCCGAACAAAGCAAATCTGTACATACAGTTCCTAAGGAGCAAATGTCGCTCGCAACATGGTCGTTAATAATGGAAATATTTGTTTCGACTAACTACAATATTTGGCCGATTTGAGGCCAAATTCTTTATTTAAGAGAGGTCTGGTCAAAGGAGAAAAAATTCTCCTTAAAATTTCACTATAAGTCTCCGAACAAAGGAAACCTGTACATACAGTACCGACTTGGGAAATGTAGCGTTCAATTTGTTTGTGTAAAAGGGAAATATTTGTTTTGACTAACTACAATCTTTTGCCGATTTGGAACTGAATACTTGACTTTAGAGAGGTGAGTCCGAAGGAGAGAAAATTCTCCTTCAAATTTCACTTTAAGTCTCTGAACAAAGGAAATCTGTACATACAGTACCAACTGAGGAAATGTCGCGCTCAATTTTTTTGTGTAAAAGCGAAATATTTGTTTTGACAAACCACAATCTTTTGCCGGTTTGGGTCTGAATACTTGATTTTAGAGAAGTATTGTCCAAGGAGAAAACATTCTTTATCAAATTTCACTATAAGTCTTCGAACAAAGAAAATCTGTACATACAGTACCTATGGAGGAAATGTCGCTTTCAACAGGGTCGTTTATAATGGACATGTTTGTTTCGACTAACTACAATATTTGGCCGATTTGAGGCCAAATACTTGATTTTAGAGAAGTGTTGCCCAAGGAGAAAATATTCTTTACCAAATTCCACTATAAGTCTCCGAACAAAGGAAATCTGTACATACAGTTCCTAAGGAGGGAATGTCGCCCACAATTTAGTTGTAGAATTCAATGCTTTTCTGTGACTAACTTCAATCTTTTGCTGATTTGACAACAAATACTTCTTTCTGGAGAGCTGATGTCAATGGAAAAAATATTCTCCACAAAATTTCGCAAAAAGTTGCCGAGGAACTGAAAGGTTTATCTATAACGGATATCTCTGTAATAAGGGTTTGAAAGTTGCCATATCAAAAAAAAAAATATATATAAATAAATTGAGAAACTAAAATTCCAACTCAAAATCTATTTCAAATCTTTAAAATTAAATTAAGAAAAATTTAAATTATGTAAGAACCCAATCTCTATAAAAAAACCAAAATTATAAAACAATAAATAAAACAACAAAAAATATATATTTTTTTTTAAATTTTTTTCATCTTAATAAAAAATCAGTTTTTATTGCAATTTCGTTTTTCGTGTTTAGGATTATAAATTCATGGAGTTGGTTTTTTTCTCTTCTTCTGCTTCTTCTTCTTTTTCACAATAATAATATAATAATAATAGGATTAAAAAGGTTTCGTGTTTGTTTGCTTTTCACATAAGTTATATATAAGATTATAAATATTATGGGGGAGTTTTTTTTAATGGATAATAATAATAGAGAATAATATAATTATTGCTTAAAACAAAAAACATTAAAATTAAAAAAAAAACTTTTTACAACAAGAAAATTTGGATGAGAGAGACAGAGAGAAAATATAATTAAATATTTAAAAAAATAGTTACAAATTGAAAAAATAGTTACACAAAAATTAAAAAAAAATATAGTTGAGCTTAAATGCTTTTGGGTATTTTTTATATGTAAATTTTTTTGTTTCCTACTTTGTTGTTTTTGTTTTTTTTTTTCGTTTTTTTGGAAAAATGCATTCATATTAGACTTTTTGGATTGTTTCTTAATTTTTTGTTGTATTTTTTTTAATTTTATAAATACAATTTATTTGTTATTTCTTTATTTTTAATATTTATAATTAATTATAAATTAATATTTACATTGATTAGTTTTAACTTAGTTTTTAATTTTTAAATTAGTTATTTTTTATTTAATAATTTTTAATTCTTTGTATAGTTTATGTTGGGGGGATTTTTATTTTAGAGAGGGGGCCAGGGGAATTACTTCTAAAAATATGTGAAATATTTTACAAATGTTGAATTTTTTTTGATATTTATTCGATTTTTTTGTTAGTTAGTGGGGTGTGGAAAATAGGGTGGGGTAAGGGTTTTAGACCGGGCCGGCCAAGTCCCTTGTTTAATTTTTCTCTTGGACCGGGACTTTTTTCAGCCCTTGCCTTTTGTTATTTTTTTACATTATGGCTTTTGCATTTGGCAGTGGCAGTTTTTGTGTGTTTTACCCTTTTCTTTTATTTTTCGTAGTTATTTTTTATAGATTTTCTTATTATTTTTTTTTATAAATTTAAGTCAGTCTATTTTTAAGAAAATGAAAATTAAAAAGGAAAAACAAAAAGGAAAATAGTTTATGTTTAAAGTGTTTATTTTGAATAAACATTTTTGTTGTATTTTTTGTTTTTTTATTAAAAAAAATTATAAAGATATTGTGCTTTATGTTCTTCCTTATCTAACATAACCTCAAACCTGTCCCTTCGAAGGGGAGAAAGAGATAGAGAGTAATGGTGAGAGAAAAGGGAGTTTATTCTCTTCTTAAAATTGTTGTATGTTTGTATGTATGGAAAAAATGTGGACTAGATCTTTATGTAAATAGTTTAAAATAGCTTTTGTTTTTTTTAATATTATTTAGTTGTTGTTTTTGTTGTTATTTTTTTCTTAAAAGAAAATTAAAAACTACTTTACTAGAATTTAATATGGCGGCTGAATTCTTTTCTTTGTACAGCAAAAGAAAAAAACGAATTGGAAAACATAACCAAAAATAAAACTGAAACTAAATTCGCAAGTTTTTCCAATCAATTATAACCTCACTTTATTTTTTTTTTTCCTTATGAAACACCCTGTGTTTCTTCTTCTTGTTGGAGTTTACAATTGACTAAAACTACTTGTTGATACCCAGTGATTTGTATCTGGCCGTACCATTAACTATATAGGACCATAATCACTTAATGCCTGGCCCGGATGTTGATTACCAGGCCCGCCTGGTAGTGATACCACCACAGATACGGCCCTGGAATCAACCATGCCACCAGGACCATTGCCATTACCCCCACCGCCGCCACCGCCACCATTACCATAGACATTGCCAGGAGTATTCATGCCATTGTTACCCCCATTACCACCACCACCACCAACACTACCATGCATTAAACTGCCAGGAGGAGCCCCAACACCGTGCATGCCACTGCCGCCAACTGTACTATTGCCTGCCGTGCTCATCAGAGTACCATGTCCACCCAGCACGCTACCACCGCCAATTGTACTGCCGCCGCCGCCGCCACCACCGCCCATCGTTGAAGCTCCGCCTGACTCTCCATGTCATACATGACTGGCGGCAGGCTGTTTCAAAACATGATGGTGCAAGTGGTGATGGCTGGTGGAGGCCACCGAGACCGAGGCACCGCCAGCCTGTGTGTATGGGGTTGCCAGCAGAGATCCTGCAGCAGATCCTACTGGCATACCCATGCCAGAGCCGGCATAGGGATGTGGTATGGGTGGCCGTTGTTTGATCAGAGCCTGATTGGCACCGGTGCGATCCGGTTGGCCAAACAAACGTCTCCAAAAACGTCGCCAACTTTCCAGGGTTTTACCAGACCATATCCATACACCGGATGTTATGCCCACTGCCAAAGCCATAAAATATTTCAACATCAGTACCGAATACAAAGGTTTCTTGCCGGGACCCTTGATTTGGGCACATGGACAGGCCAGGGCCTTGATCCAATCTTCAAAATAGGCCGCCTCATAGAGATAACAGCCAATAACAATTGTGGCCGGGACCGTGTACAGTACCGAAAAGATACCAATCCTGATCATTAGCTTTTCCAGTTTATCCGCCTTAACACCAGCTCCCACGCCGCCTTGTTGCTTAATAACCGATCGGATGCGGAAGAGTGACACAAACCCAGCCATCAAAAAGGTGGTGCCAATGACCAAATACACAAACAATGGAGCCAAGACAAAGGTTTTCAAATGATCCGGATTCAGGTTGCCCACATAGCAAATACCCAATATGGGATCACCATCCACAGCTGGAAGCAGTAACACCGCCACCGATTGCACTGTGGGTATTAGCCAGGCCGCCAAATGAAAATATTGCGAGTGCTTGGTAATGGCCTCATTGCCCCACTTGAGGCCAGCAGCCAGGAACCAGGTGAAACTTAAAATCACCCACCATATCGAAGAGGCCATGCCAAAGAAATAGGTCATCAAAAACACCAACGTACATGAGTGGGGTCCCGTAGAACTTTCCTTTAGCAGGCGGCCATCGCAGGCAATCTCCTCATTTTGCAAGAAATTCTTGGACAAATAACCCACCGACACCATGAAGTAACAGGCGGACAGGAAAACAATGGGCCTCTCAGGGTACTTAAACCTTTCGGTGTCTATGATGAATGTGGTTAGTGTCATTAGTGTGCTGCAAAAGCATAGGCCCGACCACAGGGTTATCCATATGCCGGCGAACTCCTTTTCGTCGTTTGTGAAGAACGGGCCCTTGCAGGGGATGGCGCAATTTTGAACGCCGGCGATTCTTGACACAGTCGAGTTCATGTACCACGGATAGTGCATTGTTGGTGGTTGCATCATTTGAGTTTCCTTCCCCAGGAGTATTAGAGGTGGGCGACATGAGCATGTGCATTCCTTTGCGTTTGTTTTTTCTCCTAGGGAGCTTTGGCAGTTTTTTGAATTTTTTCCTTTGCATTTTTGGGAGCCGGAGGAGCCACTGGAGCCGGATTGTTTGCGTTTGCCGCCGCCACCACTGCCGCCCGATGAGCCGCCACTGGGGCCCATGGAGCCATCACCGCGTCCCGAGCCGGAAGAGGAAGAGCCACCACTGCCTCCCGAACCCCCAGAAGAGCTGGAATCGGTATACGAAGGCTGTTCCATACACAAATTTTCCGGATCACCATGGAAAGGCAGCCTCTCACAAGCCATGCGTTCAGGCCACTCAAAGCTGTACTGCTGCATAATGGGTGCACAGCCGGCCCGGGCTCGCTCACAAACCGAACGACACACCGGCAGGGGTTTGTGATAATCTTCCAGACAAATTGGTGTGTACATGGAGCACAAGAAAAATTTCAAATCAGCTGAACAGCGTATTTCCACCAAAGGCCAAAATTGATGGACCTCCAGGCCAGCCTCATCCTGAGTTTCATGATTCATTTCATTGGGGAAAGAGGTCATATTATAGCCAATACCCCTACACATGGGTATGGTAATCTCCTCACATCTTGAATTGGGATCTTTGGGTATGGCGGGAGGGCCAAAACCGGGGGCCGGACTGACTTCCATGGAATGCATGCCACCCATTCCCATACCGCCTAGGCCACCGCCGCCACCTCCTCCAAGGCCACCACCATTATCACCCATATGCTGTAAACCATCGGCAGCGGAGCTGTGCGAAGATTGTAGCACTAACAGCAGCGAAATTGTGCAGAGAGAGTAGAAGCATAGGCCGGGCCTTCTTCTGCTTCGTCGTAAGTTTAGAGTTGACATAGTTGCAGCAGGTGATGATGACAGGTGCGCTGTCATTTTTTCAGTGTTGTTTGTTGTTTTTAATTTGTTGTTGTATTATTTTTTTTAATAAGGGGGCCAACTACCACCCTGTTTGATCTGGTTGTTCTTGTTGCAGTTTTAGCTGATGCTTTTTGATTTTGCTTTCTTAGAGATGAGATGAAATCGTTTGGTTTCGTAGAAGTAGTTATCCTTGAGAGAGTTTTTAGAGTTGAAAAAACAAAAACCTTTAGATTAGAGAGCGTGTGTGCTGACTGCTAGCTGCTGATGGTACTTCGGGTAATTTCAAAGTTACTCAGCGTCAAATGTGGAGATTTCGAAATTTAAAAAACATCTGTAATGAGAGAGATGGGAAAGGGATAAATTAGTATAAAATACAATTTAGAAAAAAAAATTATAAAAAATTTAAATAATTAAATTTAAATAAAAATTATTTCAATAAAA
Organism: Musca autumnalis; assembly: GCF_047663935.1. Classification (NCBI taxonomy): domain Eukaryota; kingdom Metazoa; phylum Arthropoda; class Insecta; order Diptera; family Muscidae; genus Musca; species Musca autumnalis. The sequence continues at coordinate 237,632,166 of NW_027411977.1, read as the reverse complement.
TAATTATTAAAAAAAAATTAAAATTAATAAAAAATTCCGATAATATTAGATTTTTAATATGTCAATAAAAAATTGTATATTTTATGCCATTTATTTATTATTTTGCTGTTTTTATATTTTCCAACATTCATGGAAATTTTCCCAAAATCCCAACTTTTTCCCAGATTTTTGTAAATTAGATTTTTTAAGAAAAAATTTACAAAAAATAATAAAAAAGTTATTCCAATAAAATAGTTATTAAAAAATATTAAAATTAATAAGAAATTCTGAAAATTCTGAATATTTTAATGTCATAAAAAATTGTATGTTTTATGCCATTTATTTATTATTTTGTTTTTTTTTTAACATTTTCCAAAATTCATGGACATTTTTCCAAAATCCCCACTTTTCCCCACATTTTTGTAAATAAGATTTTTTAAGAATTTATTTTTCGTTTTAGCAAAAGTTTAACCATTCGCAAGATTTCAGAAGAAAATTTGTTCAAGAAAATAGTCATCAGTCGTTGATATGAACCACATTTCCCCTCGGCTCGTGGGATGGATTTTATAAGAAGTTTTGAATTTTAATTTTTTTTCTGAAGAAAAATCATATTTTATGCTACATATTTCTTTATTATTTCGTGGTTTTTTAACATTTTTCGAAATTCCTGGAAATTGGGGACTACAACTTTTTTAGCCATAGAAAGAACGCTATTGCTTTTGGTGAAAATCGGTTCAGATTTGGATATAGCTCCCATATATATGTTCGCCCGATTTCACGTATTTGCTGCACCAAACACGCTATATACGCCCGATTTTGATGAAATTTGGAATGTTTGACTGAATTCGGTCTAGAAATAAGTGTGCCAAATTATATCGAAATCGGTTTCGATTTGGATATAGCTCCCATACATATTTTCGCCCGATTTCACGTATTTGCTGCACCAAACACGCTATATACGTCCGATTTTGATGAAATTTGGAATGTGTGACTGAATTCAGTCTAGAAATAAATGTGCCAAATTATATCAAAATCGGTTAAGATTTGGATATAGCTCCCATATATATTTTCGGCCGATTTCACGTATTTTCTGTACCAAACACGCTATATACGTCCGATTTTGATGAAATTTGGAATGTTTGACTAAATTCGGTCTAGAAATAAGTGTTCTAAATTATATCGAAATCGGTTCAGATTTGGATATAGCTCCCATATATATTTTCGGCCGATTTCACGTATTTGCTACACCAAACACGCTATATACGTCCGATTTTGATGAAATTTGGAATGTTTGACTGAATTCGGTCTAGAAATAAGTGTGGCAAATTATATCGAAATCGGTTCAGATTTGGATATAGCTCCCATATATATTTTCGGCCGATTTCACGTATTTGCTACACCAAACACGCTATATACGTCCGATTTTGATGAAATTTGGAATGTTTGACTGAATTCGGTCTAGAAATAAGTGTGGCAAATTATATCCAAATCGGTTCCGATTTGGATATAGCTACCATATATATGTTCGCCCGATTTCACGTATTTGCTGCACCAACCACGCTATATACGTCCGATTTTGATGAAATTTGAAACGTTTGACTGAATTCGGTCTAAAAATAAATGTGCCAAATTATATCGAAATCGGTTCAGATTTGGACATAGCACCCATATATATTTTGGGCCGATTTCGTGTATTTTCTGCTCCAAACACGATATATAAGTCCGATTTCAATGATATTTGGAATGTGTGACTGAATTCGGTCTGGAAATAAATGTGCCAAATTATATCAAAATCGGTTCCGATTTGGATATAGCTCCCATACATATTTTCGGCCGATTTCACGTATTTTCTGTACCAAACACGCTATATACGTCCGATTTCGATGAAATTTGGAATGTTTGACTGAATTCGGTCTAGAAATAAGTGTGCCAAATTATATCGAAATCGGTTCAGATTTGGATATAGCACCCATATATGTATATTTTCGGCCGATTTCGTGTATTTTCTGCTCCAAACACGATATATAAGTCCGATTTCAATGATATTTGGAATGTGTGACTGAATTCGGTCTAGAAATAAGTGTCCTATATTATATCGAAATCGGTTCAAATTTGGATATAGCTCCCATATATATTTTCGGCCGATTTCACGTATTTGCTATACCAAACACGCTATATACGTCCGATTTTGATGAAATTTGGAATGTTTGACTAAATTCAGTCTAGAAATAAATGAGCCAAATTATATCGAAATCGGTTAAGATTTGGATATAGCTCCCAAATATATGTTCGCCCGATTTCACGTATTTGCTGCACCAACCACGCTATATAGGTCCGATTTTGATGAAATTTGGAATGTGTGACAGAATTCAGTCTAGAAATAAGTGTGGCAAATTATATCGAAATCGGTTCCGATTTGGATATAGCTCCCATATATATTTTCGGCCGATTTCGTGTATTTTCTGCTCCAAACACGATATATAAGTCCGATTTCAATGATATTTGGAATGTGTGACTGAATTCAGTCTAGAAATAAATGAGCCAAATTATATTGAAATCGGTTCAGATTTGGATATAGCTCCCATATATATTTTCGGCCGATTTCACGTATTTGCTGCACCAAACACGCTATATACGTCCGATTTTGATGAAATTTGGAATGTTTGACTGAATTCGGTCTAGAAATAAGTGTGCCAAATTATATCGAAATCGGTTCCGATTTGGATATAGCTCCCATATATATTTTCGGCCGATTTCACGTATTTTCCGTACCAAACACGCTATATATTTCCGATTTCGATGAAATTTGGAATGTGTGACCGAATTCAGTCTAGAAATAAATGTGCCAAATTATATAGAAATCGGTTCAGATTTGGATATAGCTCCCATATATATTTTCGGCCGATTTCACGTATTTTCTGCTCCAAACACGATATATAAGTCCGATTTCAATGATATTTGGAATGTGTGACTGAATTCGGTCTGGAAATAAATGTGCCAAATTATATTAAAATCGGTTAAGATCTGGATATAGCTCCGATTTATATTTTACATATTCACAGTGGTGTAGGGTATCATATAGTCGGCCCCGCCCGACTTTGAGCCTTTCCTTACTGGTTTTTTTTTTTTTTACAAAATTTCGTTATTTTTTCTTTAAAATAAGAGCACCACTTTTTATTTTTATTTACATATATTTATAATTATTAATAATATTTTTTTTGCATTTTTGGCACCGTTGCTTCCAATATATCGCCTTTTTCCTTTTTAACACTAGCTTTATTTACATTAATTAATTTAAATATTTTTATTTATATGTTTTCTTTTTTCATTTTATTTTTATATATTTTAAATCTATATATTTTTTTTAATAATTTTTATATTTTGTATTAATTTATATATTTTAATATTTTTCGAAGCCCTAACCTCCAAAATGTTATTCCCTTTTACCATCGTTTATTACAAAATTTTATTATTGTTTTATTTTTTTTTTTCTTTTATTTTATATTTTATTACATTTTATTTATATATATTATTAATTTCTATTTTTTAATCGTTCGTTCAAAATTCTAGCTGAGGAAAATGTAAAGGACATATTCTCTCCTTGAGCATAATTTATTACAAAATTTCTCTATTTTTTGTTCTCTCTAAAACACGAGCACACATTATATTTATTTATTTTATTGTTTTTTTTTTTTAATATTTTATTATTTCTATTCTAATTTTTTTATTTTATTTTTATTAATCGTTTTTTTTTTTTGAAGTTCCAACCACAAAAATTCGTTTCTCTTTTAGCACCATTTCTTACAAAATTTATTTTATTTTTTCTCTAAAACACGAGCACTATTTATATTTTTTATTTTATTATTTATTATTTTATTTATATACTGCGATATTTTTTAAAATTTTATTTAGATATTTTTCTCAATTTTTAAAGTCCTAACAACTTGAGCATTCTCTCCTTTAGCATTTTTATTACAAATTTTCTCTATTTTTTGTTCTCTCTAAAACACGAGCACAAATTATATTTAATTATTTTATTGTTTTTTTTTTAATATTTTATTTTTTATTTTTATTATTATTGAATTTTTATATTTATTTTTATTGATTTTTTTATTATTTTTATTAACCTTTTTTTTGATGTTCTAAGCACAAAAATTCGTTTCTCTTTTAGTATCATTTCTTACAAAATTCATTTTATTTTTTTTCTAAAACACGAGCCCCATTTATATTTTTTATTTTATCATTTATTATTTTATTTATATACTGAGATATTTTTTAAATTTTTATTCAGATAATTTTCTCAATTTTTAAAGCCCTAACAAATTAATTTCTCTCCTTGACCATCATTTTTTAATAACTTTCGTTTTTTTTTTGTCTCCAAAACACAGGCAACAGTTATTATTTTTATTTAAATATTTTTTGTTTTTATTAACATATTTTATTATTTTTATTTATTAAATGCTCTTATTCTAACCTCCAAAAATCTATCCAAGGAAAATGTAAACAAAAATATTTTCTCTCCTTTTTTGTCTCCAAACACGAGTACAATTTATGCTTTTTATTATGTTTATTTTATTTATTTTTTATTTATTTATTTATTTATTCATTCATTCATTCATTCATTCATTCATTCATTCATTCATTCATTCATTCATTCATTCATTCATTCATTTTATTTATTTATTTATTTACTTATTTATTTATTTATTTATGTATATATTTATTTATTTATTTATTTATTTATTTATTTATTTTTATTTATTTATTTATTTATTTATTTAATTATTTATTTATTTATTTATTTATATACTAAGATTTTTTTTTAAATTTTTATTTAGATATTTTTCTCAGTTTTTAAAGTCCTAACAAATTAATTTCTCTCCTTGACCACAATTTTTTAACAACTTTTGTTTTTTGTCTTCAAAACACAAGCAACAGTTATTACTTTTATTTAAATATTTTTTATTTTTATTTACATATTTTATTATTGTTATTAATTATAACCTCCAAAATTCTATCCAAGGAATATGTAAACAAAATATTTTCTCCCCTTGAGCAACATTTGTTCCGAAATTTCAAATATTTCCTCTAAAACACGATCACTATTTATGGTTTTTTATTATTTTCACTTATTTATTTTATAACTATTTATTTTTATTTATTAAATTTTGTAATTTCAATACATATTTCTTTATGTTTTTCGTTAGTATTTTTTCTAGCCTCCAAAACTCTTTCCGAGTAAAATGTAAACAATAATCCGTTCTCCTTTAGCACCAACATTTGTTACAAAATTTCCTCACTTTGTGTCTCCAAAACACGAACAGCATTAATCTTTTTATTTTTTTATTCATATATTTTATTATTTAATTAGTTGTATTTATTTATTTTACAATTTTTTATTGCAATATTTTTATTTATTTTATAATTTTTTATTATTTTTATTTATTTTCATTATTTTTATTTATTGTTTTTTATAATTTTTAATTTCCTTATTTTTATTTTATATTATTTTATAATTTTTTATTTTTAAATTTGTTTATTTCCATTCATTCATTTTTTTAAATAATTTCATTTGTATTTTTTCTAACCTCCCAAAATTCTCGCCGGGAAAAAGTAAACAAAAATCCGTTCTCTCCTTTACCACCAACATTCGTTACAAAATATCCTTATTTTGAGTCTCCAAAACACGAGCACTATTAACCTTTCTTATTGTTTTTATTAATAAATTTCTCCATTTTTTATTTAATTACTTTTATTTATTTATTTATTTATTTCTTTAATAATTTTTTATTGCAATATTTTTATTTATTTTATAGTTTTTCGTTTCATTATTTTTGTTTATTTATTTTATACACAACATTTTATTTCATTATTTTTTATAATTTTTAATTTCCTTATTTTTAAAATTGTTTATTTTTTCATTCACATTTTATTAGATTTTTCATTCGTATTTTGTTGTCTAACCTCCAAAACTCTGGCCGTGGAAAATGTAAACAAAAATCCGTTCTCTCCTTTAGCACCAACATTTGTTACAAAATGTCGTTAATTTTTTTCTCAACAACACGAGCTCTACTGCAGGTATTGTTCTTCAATTGACATTTAACGCGCAACTGTTTGCTCAGAGAATTTGTAATGGTAAGCAAACCCTCTACGCAACACACAATAACACAGAGAAAGTGTGTGCTTGTGTGTGTGTGAGCGTGAGAGAGATAGTGAGTGTGAGTAAATTTCCACCCCTTCGAAAAACATGCTTGAATATTTTCCCCGAAAAATATCATTAAGATTGTTTGTTGTTGTTGTTGTCAATCATCCTGTAATACCCAAACACACACACACATACAGACTTAAGGGAAAATTTCCTTCGTCAAACGTTGTGATTGTGGCCCAACAATGCAACACTGTCCGTCCGTCCGTCCAACTGTGGTATTTTGTCTTGTAAATAAATCACTTGTATCGTTCGTTCTTATTGTGTTCATCTGTTGTTTAGTTAAGACGAACACAACTGCGTTAGACGAGTCATATGTTGTGGACATCCTCGGCTCAAATTGTCTTTTACATAATTCTTCTTCTTCTTTATAATAACCATGGGGCATCGATATATGCACTTTACCTTGAAAACAAATCACACACACACTAAAGTAAAATACTTCCTTCGTTTGTTCTATAAATCGTCAAACGCCAAACGTTGTGATTGTGCCCAACAATGCAACACTGTCCACCGCATTTAGCCTTGTAAATGAACCACTTGTATTTTCTTTCTTATTGTGCCCGTCGTTATTCAGTTAAAACGAAGACGACTGCCGTTAGACGATTATATATTTTTATGGACATCATCGGCTCAAATGTCTTTCTTTTACATGATTCTTCTTCTTCTTTCTAATAACAGTCGTCACCGTTAAACCTTAACTTGTAAACAAATCACTCGTATTTTCTTCGTTCACTGTACATGACTGTTTGGTAATGACAAATACTACGAACTCTCACCAAACGACCGCATATTGCTCACTGTCTCCATTTTTTGATAACAGTAGTACGTGATAGTGATAGTGCACAATGTGTTTGTTTGCCGAGAGTCATAGTCGGCCTCACTAAACAACGACTGGCATAACGAGGATGATAATACGAGTGACTTGTTTACATTTTAATCTACCTTGATCGTTGTTACACTACAGTAGAAATAGTGGACAATGTTGTCCGAATTTAATGTTTTGGTTTGTTGTTGGTCTAAACAAGGACTGTTACACAGGGAATAATAATAGAACAATGTGAGTGTTTTGTTTACAAGGCAATGAACATCGTTGCTATACTATAACCCGGTTTACACTAGTGAATTCTGTTATTATTTCTCTAAGTAAGTCACACTTAATGAACGCCGTTTTATATAGTTGACGAGAGAGACAGTAAGTAAGAGTAGTATACAATTTAATAGGGAAAAGGGGAGAAGGAACCACCTCCTCATCATCATCTCAATAAAATAACATCAATCAAAATCAGTGATTTTTATTAAATTTGACAGACATAAACGGTTGCTGGCTGGCTGGCTGCTGTTTTCCTCAACTGCTGGAGATGGATGATGCTTGACGTCGTTATGTCCAAGCAAACAGCTTTGCACTTAATAGCAAATACCCATGACTAAGTGAGTGAGTGTGTGGTGTTGTGAGTGGGGCAACACCACCACCAAGTGCCACAAAGTAATGATGCATTATGTAAAATTAAAGTTAAATAAAACGAACAATTTTTGGTGTCCATATTTTATTTATGGGTAACAACAAATTGAAGGTGGTGGAGAAGGAAGCAAAGAAGATGGATGGGATGGATGTTTGAATGGAATGGATGGTGATGTCTGCCACTAAAAAAAAAATTGTCATTGGTGTTGACAGTTTGTTGTTTTTGTCTGATTTGTTTGTAAAAAGTGTGTGCGTGATTGAAGAATAACCCTAAAAATTAATTAAAATCAATTGAATTGCTCACTTTTTTGCTTGCTTTCAATAAAAAAAGACACATTCTTTTATTTGGCGTCTGGATACTTGCCACCCATTCCATTGCTGGTTTTGTTGTTGTTAATTCTTGACACTTTTTGAAGATAGTTTTTTCTTGTTATTATTCATGATGATGATTTTTTTGAAAGAAAGTGACAGATTTTTAAGTGACAATTCATGAAATTCATCATCCGTTCAAGTGATTTTAATTAACAAGTCATGCATGATTTTGATTTTAAAGTGATGGAGGGAAAGAACAAGGAAATAATTTAATGTAAATATGGAAGGAGTTATATTAATATTTGTAGAAATTTTCAAAGCTCAATTTAAACAAGTAACTTAACGGGAGATAGAAAGACAGACGGAAATGGGCATTATCTTAAGACATGTCCGATTTAAAACTTTTAATTGAATAAGTGAAATTTTTCCTTCTCAATGTGTTTATACGCAAAAATTCTGATTTTCCAATTTTTGGCGCCCAACGTGGGGCATTTAGCATATTGCTACAACAAATATTTATTGTCTGAAAATTTGGAATTTTTGGTATAGACAATTAATCCTCTAAAAATTTATGAAGTTTTTGTTCAAGGTTGACATTAAAAAAATAGGGTTTTGGGGGATTTTTAATTAAATTCCCAGGAATTATTTTTTTTTTCAAGATATATAAAAATTTTCATTAAATAAATGTATTTTCCTACAGGTTAAGCTGCAGATCTGTAACTTCATTGAAATAATTATATTTTTGCCCCAGGAAACCAAAATTTTGCGCCCAAAATAAAAATTGAAATCCGTGCTTCGTAATTTCCACAATTGGTGGCCAAATTCAACATACTAATCTTACTTAGACGATGCAAAATGTTTGCAAGTAGTGCTGATTTTATCAAATATTATAAAATTATTCTTATTCCTTATGAACCCCACGTTGGGCGCCACTTTTCAATGCTTATCAACAATCAAAGAAATTTTTTTGTAGATAAATTTCGTAAGCACGCAGAATTATGATCAAAAATTGTGCAATTATACTCATATTTTATGAGCCCCCACGTTGGGCGCCATATTCATTATTTGTCGATTTTCACGGAAATTATTTGCCCATAAGTTTTCATTTGCTCAACATCAAAGAAATTTTTTTGTAGATAAATTTCGTAAGCACGCAGAATTTTGATCAAAAATTGTGCAATTATACTCATATTTTATGAGCCCCCACGTTGGGCGCCATATTCATTATTTGTCGATTTTCACAGAAATTATTTGCCGATAAGTTTTCATTTGCTTTAAAAACAGTTATCGAGCTGCTGATCTGTAACTTCATTGAAATAATTATATTTTTTGCCCCAGGAACCCAAAATTTGGCGCCCAAAATAAAAATTGAAAACGGTGGCTCGTGATTTCCACAATTGGTGGCCAAATTCAACATGCTGATCTTACTTAGACAATAGGTACTCACGAGAAATTCTGCAGGTCTTAGAAATTTTATCAAATTTGTTCTCAACATATACCCATATGTTATGAACCCCACGTTGGGCGCCATTTCACGTTATTTTTCACTTATCAAAGACATTATTTAGAGATAATTTTTCATACGCCTTAGAATGACTTCTTGAACTCCAGATCTGTAATCATCATTGCTAAAATATGTACCTTAGCCCCAAGAAACCCAACATTTGACGTCAAAAATATCAACAAAATTGGGTGCCAAAACAGAAAATTGGACTCATATTTTTAAATTTAAGCAATATTCACCATGATTTAGCTGACAACAGTTGATTAAGTTGTGAATGTCTAGCCAAGTGTACTGTGAGACCCCTTAACTTCCTCACGTTGGGCGCCAAAATTACATTTTTTTATTTTTCGTAGCTAAACTTGCTGAGCCTATAAGTAGTCACAAAAATACAATGTCAGAGATATATTTACTAATTATAAGCCCGCACATTGGGCGCCAAAATCATCAGAAAAATTTAATTTTATTAAAAACTAAAAAATAACTCTCAGATTGGGCGCCAACACAAAAAAATTATACTCATGTTGGTTTAATTTAACCAATATTCTCCTTAAATCCTGAAAAGGGCTCACCAAGTTGCAAATGTTTAGCCAAGTGCAATGTAAGACCACTTATCTACCCCACGTTAGGCGCCAAAAATACTTTTTTTCATTTTGTGTGGCTAAACTCACTGAGACTATACCCAGTACCCACCAAAATACAATGCTGGATCTATATTACTAATTGTCACACCCAAATTGGGCGCCAGAATGAAATATGTTTCCAATTATGACTGAGATTATATGTACAGTTGGTCCCAAACCCTTTAAATTCTTATGGAATAAAATTTAGTTAGACCAGCAAATATAAATAATTCCTTTGATTGTTGAAAAGCATTAAAAAGTGGCGCCCAACGTTTTTTTTTTTTTATAAAAAAATTTAATTTATTTTTTTCGCAGAGGGCATTCCGAATTCAAATTTTATTGTGAAAAAAAAAAAAATTTGGAATAATCCTTTTCGCATTAAAAAATTTCGCAATCATTTTTTCGAAAAATTTGCAATATTTTTTTCGAATTCGGAAAATTTATTTTCTATAGAAAAAATCGGAATATTTTTTGTATAGACAAAAATGAGGAATAATTTTTATTGGTATATAAAAAATTGGGAATAATTTTTGACGTATAAAAAATAATCGAAATACTTTGTTTTTGTAAAAATTGAATTATTTTTTTTAATAGAAAAAAAATCTGATATCAAAAACAAAAAAATTCGAATTAATTTTTTTATACAGAAATAAATTCGGAATAAATTGTTCGTATAGAATAAAATTTGGAATAATATTTTGGTATAGAACAAAAATCGAAATTATTGTTTTTATGGAGAAAAAAATTCAGATTAATTTTTTTTATAGAAAAAAAAATATATTATTTTTTCTTATAGGAAAAAGTGCGGATTAATATTTTTCGTATAAAAAAGCTTTCATTAAAATATGAAAAAACAGAAATAAAGCATTTTTTCCTTCGAATCTTCGAAGTTTTTCGTTTTTTTGTGGTGTTTTCCAAAAACGAAAAATTTTTAAAATTTGTTTAAAATTTCAAATTTTATATTTTTGCTTTTAATCTTATGTTTAACCACATCCAATTACACAAGTTTTTCTTTTAAATCCCAAATTGGGCGCCAATATTTTCTTCTTTACAACTCATTATTCTTCCTTTGCTCCTCTCTCACTCCTTTCAGCTGTGGTTTGGCAAAAAAATCCTGTCACAATATGTTTTTGAAACTGTCATTACTGTCACATATTTGTGTATATCTATTTTTATTTATTTTTGTTATTATTTTGTTGTTTATATCAATGTCAAACGTATGTTATGGCCTGGCTGCCTGTCTGCTTGGCTTTCAAAAAAGTTAACGTATATTTTGTGGTTTTAAATTTTCTGGGCTACTGTTCGTTATACTTTACGATGCGGTTTTGAATTTGTTCATATTTTGCAAAACAAAATCTATGACAACAAAATCAGACTAAGAAGACGTCTTGCTGGACGTTTTGTTGTTGTTGCTGTTGGTTGTATTTGTGTATTGACTATGCAACTGTCATGGGTGTCGTGCGGTTAGAGCTCAGGTATTCTCAAATCGTACCTACCATGTTTTTGTTTTTCCAAACGAATAACAAGCCGTAGCTAAAAACATGAAGGGAAAAGGGATTTATTTACAAGTTCCAGTGACTAACTTGTTGTTATTGGTTTGTCTTGTGTGTTGTGTTGTTTTTACGCAAATGACATTAAATGTTATGGTAATTTAATATCTGAAATTAATATAAACTAAATTATAAAAATTAAGATCACTGGATTTTTCTGTTCAACATTACATGTAAAGATACCTTTGTTGTGTTGCAAAACAACAGCGACAACAACAACGAAAACAAGTGTTGCGGTTAGAAGAAATAGTAGAGAAATAATACAATAAAAACAAGGTCAGCTAGAGGAATGTCGCAGCCATTACAAACAGTTGAAGAGCATATTTCTGGGAATATTCTAAAAAATAAATGAACAAACTTTTTCCTACCTTTATTAAACAATTTATTTTGTAAGTAAGGGTTGGGGTTTAGTGAAAAAATAAAATTAATCATATTTTTTGTTCTCCAAAAGTTTTATTTTGATTTAATGTCAGGCCATTAACAATGTCCTTGATAAATAAATATCCTGGATTAAAGTTTGTTTGCGAAAAGTTTTTTGCCAATATTTCATAGAGAAAGTTATTACAAATGAAGAAGAGAGAGCTTTTGAGAGGTTGTTCAAATAAATTTCTACCATGGAAATGTCCATAAAGGTTTTTAAATAATATGAAAAAAATCTTGGAAATTTTATTAGAAGTTTCAGAAATAAAATTTTCGTAAAAAGTGGTAACCTGAATTTATTGCAAATTTGTTTCTATACTACAAAAAAAAAAAAAAAAAAATATTTGGAAATTTTTTCTATATGAAAAAAATGAATTCACTTTTTTATAAGAAAAAATTGATTTGTCTTTAATATAAAATTTTCCCGAAATAAATCTTACAAAGGGACATTTTTGTTTTTCGACTCTTTTTCACATAATTTTTCCCTAGAAAATACAAAAAAAAAAACAAAATTAAAAATTCTTAAAAATTTCCCTTGAAGGGGAATAATATACCAAAAGGGACTTTTTAATTTTCGTCGCTATTACATTAAGTTTTTCCTGCAAGTTTTTTATGCAAGAAATTTTAGAAAATTCGTAGAAACAAAAATTTGCCTCAAAGGGAAATCCTAAAATTAAAAATTTCCCGTGAAAGGAAAAAAAATCCCAAAATAGGATTTTTTTATCTCTATTTCATTGAATTTTTCCTGGAGATTTTGAATATCCAAGAATTTTTGGAAAATTCGTAAAAAAAAAATTTCTTTTGAAAGGAAATTTTTATTTTGGCTCAAAATTTAAAATTTCTTTTTGATTTCATGTGAACTCAACGAAATATATTGATTTAAATTGAAAATAAAAATTTCCCAAAAATATCCCAAAAGGGAAATTTTTATTTTTTGACTCAATTTCATTTGTTTTTTAAAGCAGATTCCAAATATGCAAACATTTTTAGAAAATTCGTAGAAACAAAAATTTCCCTCAAAGGGAAATTTTTATTAAGGCTCAAATTTTCAAAATCTTTTTAAAATTTTAATTTTTATGCCCAATTAGAGGCTTCTATGTACATTTAATTTATTCCATAATTGAAAACATAGTGCTTTTTGGCGCCCAATGTGAGGGTGGTAGTAGTAATATAGGTCCAGCCTTGTATTTTGGTGGGTAAAAAATGAAAAAATGAAAAAAAAAATATTTTTGGCGCCCAACTTGGGGTAGCTACAGTGGTCTTACATTGCACTTGGCTAAACATTTACAACTTGATTTATTGGTTTCAGGATTTAAGGTGAATATTGGTTAAATTAAACCAACATGAGCCAAATTTTTTGTTTTGGCGCCCAATCTGAGAGTTATTTTTTTAATTAAAAAAAAAAAATACTTTTTCGATGATTTTGGCGCTCAATGTGGGGGCTGATAATTAGTAAATATAGCTCTGACATTGTATTTTTGTGACTACTTATAGCCTCACCAAGTTTAGCCACGAAAAGAAAAAAAAATATTATGGCGCCCAACGTGGGGAAGTTAAGGGGTCTCACAGTGCACTTAGCTAGACATTTACAAAGAATTTACTGTTGTCAGCTAAATTATGGTGAATATTGGTTAAATTAAACAAAAATGAGTCAAATTTTATGTATTGGCGCCCAATTTTTTAATTTTTAATAATATTTAGTTTTTTTGATGATTTTTGTGGGGCTGTTAATTATTAAATATAGCCCTGACATTGTATTTTCGTGGCTACTTTCAGTCTCAGTAAGTGTAGCTAGGAAAAAGAAAACAATTTTTGTTTTGGCGCCCAATCTGAGAGTTATTTTTTAATTTTTAATAAAATTAACTTTTTTGATGAAAATATATAAATATAGCTCTGACATTGTATTTTCGTGGACTACTTACAGTCTCAGTAAGTGTAGCTAGGAAAAAGAAAAAAAAATAATTTTGGCGCCCAACGTGAGGAACAACACAGTACACTTGGCTACACATTCACAACTTGATTTACTGTTGTCAGCTAAATTATGGTGAATATTGGTTAAATTAAATAAGAATGAGTCCAATTTTTTGTTTTGGCGCCCAATCTGGGAGTTATTTTTTTAATTTAAAAAAAAAAATAAAATTTTTTTGATGATTTTTGCGCCCAATGTGGGGGCTGTTAATTAGTAAATATAGCTCTGATATTTAATTTTCGTTGTTACTTTCAGCCTCAGCAAGTTTAGCTACGAAAAAGAAAAAATGTAATTTTGGCGCCCAACGTTAGGAAGTTAAGGGGTCTCACTTGGCTAGACATTTACAACTTGATTTACTGTTGTCAGCTAAATTATGGTGAATATTGGTTAATTTTTTAATTTAATTTTTTTAATTTTTAATAAAATTTATTTTTTTTGATGATTTTGGCGCCCAATGTGGGGGCTTATAATTAGTAAATATAGCTCTGACATTGTATTTTCGTTGGCTACTTACAGTCTCAGCAAGTTTAGCCACGAAAAAGAAAAAAAATGTACTTTTGGCGCCCAACGTGAGGAAGTGAAGGGGTCTCACAATACACTTGGCTAGACATTCACAACTTCGTTTACTGTTGTCAGCTAAATTATGGTGAATATTGGTTAAATTAAAAAAAAATGAGTCCATTTTTTGTTTTGGCGCCCAATCTGAAAGTTATTTTTTTAATTTTAAATAAAATTAATTTTTTTTATGATTTTTGCGCCCAATGTGGGGGCTGTTAATTAGTAAATATAGATCTGACATTGTATTTTCGTGGGCTACTTACAGTCTCAGTAAGGAAAAAGGAAAAAAATGTCATTTTGGCGCCCAACTTGGGGAAGTCAAGGGGTCTCGCATTGCACTTGGCTAGACATTTACAACTTGATTGACTCCCGTCAGCTAATTTATGGTGAATATTGGTTAAATTTAAAAATATGAGTCTAATTTTCTGTTTTGGCGCCCAATCTGGAATTTTAAATAAAATTTCATTTTGTTGTTATTTTTGACGCCAAATTTTGGGTTTCTTGGGATAAGGTAAAATTTTTATCAATGAAGTTACAGATCTGGAGTTCAAGAAGTCATTTTAAAGCGTATGAAAAATGATCTAGAAATAATTTCTTTGATAAGTGAAATAACGAGAAATGGCGCCCAACGTGGGGTTCATAAAATATGGGTATAATTTGAGAAAAAAATTGATAAAATTTCTAAAACCTGCAGAATTTCTTGTGAGCACCTATGGTCTAAGTAAGATTAGCATGTTGAATTTGGCCACCAATTGTGGAAATCACGAACCACCGTTTTCAATTTTTATTTTGGGCGCCAAATTTTGGGTTCCTGGGGCAAAAATATAATTATTGCAATGAAGTTACAGATCTGCAGCTCAATAACTGTTTTTAAAGCAAATGAAAACTTATTGGCAAATAATTGCTGTGAAAATTGACAAATAATGAATATGGCGCCCAACGTGGGGGCTCATAAAGTATGAGCATAATTTGAGAATATTTAATAAAATCTAAATAAAATGTCTATGAATTTTATCTAAAAATGATATCTTAGATAATGGAGAAATCATGAGAAATGGCGCCCAACGTGGGGGCTCAGAAAATATGAGAATAATTTGAGAATATTTAATAAAATCGAAATAAAATGTCTACAAATTTTATTTAAAAATATTTTTTTTTTGATTATGGAGAAATAATGAGAAATGGCGCCCAACGTGGGGTTTCATAAAATATATGTATAATTCCATAATATTTGATAAAATCTTCAATACTTGCAAACATTTTGCATTTATTATAAAATAATTATTCAAACTTTTTATCGCTTAACGGGAAATGGGATAGCTTAAAAAACCATCTCTTGCCTACTTTCAAATTCAAATGTTTGTTTAAAAAAGAAACATTTGCTACAATTTCCAAGAACGAGAAAAAAACCTAGGAAAAACAAACAATTCCCGAGATCATTTTGAGGCATTTTGCCTCATTTAAAACTGTGTGTGGTTGGTTTTTCTTGCTGGCCATTCCATACTGCAAACTTTTTTTTTTTTTTCTTACGAGATTTAAATCTCAAGTCTTTAGCAAACATTGTATCGAAGTAGGAATGTTTGTAAGGCAAAGACAACAACAATTGTTGCTACTTTGGTGATACTTTTGTTGGCATTGTAGAATCAATGAAACCAGTCTTTGAAACTCAAGTGTATTTAGATTCCAACATCGTTTCACCATTGAAACTGTTGCATGGTTATGTTAACTGCTGAATGACGACGATGACGTTGTTTGTTGATTTTATGGTGTTCGTGCTTAATGATCTTGTTGTTTTCTTTCTTTCTAGCTTCTTTTGGTCTATGGCCACGGTCCTCACGGGAGTTTAATGTTGCTGCAAACATTAGTAATTCTTAGAGAATGCTAAAATACATTCATCATTTGAATGGCTGGCTCGAAGGATGGATGGATGGATGGCGAGTTTTGAAAAATCTGCCTAACCAGTAGCCATTGTCCAGAGGGGAGAGAGAGAGGGGGACACAGAGTGTGTTGTTTTCCTATTAATATTTATTTATTTAGACGTCTGGCTCTTATTGTAATGGCCAAAGTGTCGTCGTCAGCTTTGCAGGCCTCTGTAATAAAGATCTTTAAAGTGCCGGGCCAACCTTTAGCTGAAGAATCCAAAAACTCAATTGTCATACAAAGATTTTATTTTTATTTTCTGTTGTTTATTTTAGCAGCTTTGTTTGTTTTCCGTTTTTTTTTTTCAAGAGGAGTAAGTGCGTGCTTCTCACCAGCCAGGAGAGTAAGAAATTGATTGTTTTTTCTCATTTAATTATTTTTCTTTATCGCAATCAATTCAATTCAATATTTACATAGCTCTTGAAAATCTAAACGTTGTAGAGGCAGCTCAGGCCAAGGAGAGGTATTACTAACTTTCAACAACATTAAATCATGGACTTCCAAAGAACGAACAAACTTCAAATAACATGACTTGCATGTGATCAGATTGGTGAGGTGTGTGTCTAGCTAGGCCTTTCCTAGCCTACTAGCCTTTGGCTACCACTCGTTGCTTGGAATAATATTTACTTAAGGTTGGTTGCCTAGTGCATGCTTGGCTTGGTGATTTCCAAGGAAATTTACACTTAAAACTCATAAAATAAACATGATTAGCGTTGCACTACTAAATACTTGAAGTTCTTTAGCATCATGGCCAACTCTCGCTCTGCAGGCTTCTTCTAGTTTTCATTATTTTAGAGGGCTTAGTTTTGTAGTTTTTCTTGTAGCCTTTGCATCACAAAACAATAGGAAAAATATTTTTTTTTGGAATAAAAAAAAGAACAAATCACAAAATAAACATTCTTGACAAATGTCAAATCATGACAGTAATATACTTCAGTGGCCATCATATCAAGCTCGAAGTAATTGTAGAAGCATATTTGGAAAATTTAGAGCCCGAAGGCTATAACCAAAAGCAGTTTCTTTGGAAAACGAAACATAAAATATTTTTTGGCGCCCAACATGGGGTGGATAAGTGGTCTCACTTTGCACTTGACTAGACATTCAGAACTTGATTGACTGTCTTGAGGTGAAATAAAGTAGAATTTTGTTAAATGAAAAAAGGTGAATTTTTTTGGCGCCCAATCTAAGATTTATTTTTCATTATATTTTAATAGCATTTAATTTGTGGCGCCCAATCTAGACAATTGTCAAATCATAGCTTTCTACATCAACCTTCATCAGCAAAGCCATCAGCAGTAAACACACATTGAGAAATGGGGGAAAAGTAGTTTTGGCGCCCAACGTGGGGTACATAAGGGATCTGAATTTATGCTTTGCTAGACTTGCAAAACTTGGCTGGGTTTTGCCACTTTAATATGGGTGAATAATGGTTAAATTAAACAAAAACGATTCCAATTTTTTTATTGGCGCCCAATCTGGGACCTATTTTTGTATTTTTTTGTTAAATAACTTTTAATTTTTAGCGCCCAATTTTGGCATTTGCAAATCATGGGGGTAATAGCTTCAAGAATAAACAGTTTCTTAGGAAAAATGGTTAAGAATAGTTTTGGCGCCCAACGTGGGGTAGTTAAGTGGTCTGTTTTTACACTTTGGTAGACCTGCACAACATGGCTGGGGTTTGCTACTTTAATTTGGGTGAATATTGGTTTAATTATACAAAAATAAGTCCACCGTTTTTAAAATGGCGCCCAATCTGAGACTTATTTTTGTATTTTTATTTTAAATAAATTTATTTTTAGCGCTCAATCTTGGCATTTGCAAATCATGTGAGTACTAGCTTCTATTGTATGACGTTTCTTTGAAAAAATGGGGAAAAAGTAGTTTTGGCGCCCAACGTGGTACAGATAAGTGGCCTGAAATGACTACCTGCACCACGTGAAGGAGTTTTGTCGCATGAATCTAGATGAATATTGCCTGAATTATACAGAAATGAGTAAAATTTCCAATTGTTGGCGCCCAATTTGGGTTTTGTAGTATTCCAGAGCAATTTAGATTTTCATGTATGGTACCAAATTCCCAAAATGAAGTCGCTAATGCCTTTGAAGTTGTCGTACTCAAAGAATTTACAAGTAGACTTTAGAAAAAAATATTATTTTTAGCGCACAATCTTCCCAATCAACCATAGAATACTTCTTTTAAAAAATCGGGAAAAAGTAGTTTTGGCGCCCAACGTGGGCAGATAAGTGGCCTGATATGACCACCAGCACCACGTGAAGGAGTTTTGTCGCACGAATCTAGGTGAATATTACGTTAATTATACAAAAATTAGTTAAATTTCCAATTGTTGGCGCCCAATCTGGGTTTTGTTGTATTAAAGGGCAATTTAGATTTTCCAAATTCCCTAAATAATCGCTAATGACTTCAAAGTTGCCGTACTCAAAGGGAAGTATATTTAAAAATTTAAAGGAAAGAATTTACAAGCCGAATTTGGAATAAATATTAGTTGGCGCCCAAGGTGGGTTCGATAAGTGATCTGGTATTGCACTGAGTAGGGTATTTATAACCTAATCTAAGGTCGTCCGACGCATCTATGTGCATATTGCAGAATTTAAACACAAATCAGATCAATTTTTAAATTTTGGCGCCCAATTTGGGGGTGTAGGAATCAAAGGATTTAATGCATCTTATAAAATTGGCAATTTGAAATCCAATTTGTGTCTTTTTAATGATCATGAGTTAATGAATCTAGGTGAATATTGCATGAATTGTACAGAAATGAGTTAAATTTCCAATTGTTGGCGCCCAATCTGGGTTTTGGAGTAATAAAGGGCAATTTAGATTTTCCAAATTCCCTAAATCAAGTCGCTAATACCGTCGAAGTTGTCGTACTCAAAGGGAAGTATATTTAAAAATTTAAAGGAAAGAATTTACAAGCCGAATTTGGAAAAAACATTAGTTGGCGCCCAATGTGGGTTCGATAAGTGATCTGATATTGCACTGAGTAAGGAATTCATAACTTAAACTAAGATTGTCGGACGCATCTATGTGAATATTGCAGAATTTAAACACAAATCAGATCAATTTTACAATTTTGGCGCCCAATTTGGGTGTGGAGGAATCAAAGGATTTAATACAGCTTATAAATCAAGTCGCTAATGCCATCAAAGTTGTCGTACTCAAAGGGAAGTATATTTAAAAAATTAAAGGAAAGAATTTACAAGTAGACTTTGGAAAAAATATTAGTTGGCGCCCAATGTGGGTTCGATAAGTGATCTGATACTGCACTGATTTAAGGTATTCATAACTTAATCTAAGGTTGTCGGACGCATCCATGTGAATATTGCAGAATTTAAACACAAATCAGATCAATTTTTCAATTTCGGCGCCCAATTTGGAGGTGGAGGAATCAAAGGATTTAATACATCTTATAAAATTGGCAATTTGAAATCGAATTTGTGTCTTTTTGATGAATATGAGTTCATATTTTCTTTTATGGCGCCCAATTTTGGAAGTTGCCAAATCATGGCAGTGCCCCTTTAGGTCAAGTTCGAAACTTTCGTATTCAAATATTCTGTTTGGAAAATTTTTAGCAAAAAAAGATAAATTGTTGAACCCACACACACATATATAGTATAGCGAAGTGCGAATCACTGATAAGCAATTTCTTTAAAAATCGGGGAAAAAAGGTTATGGCGCCCAACGTAGGAAATAAGTGATCCCGAATTAAACTTTTATGACATTATGCTGAGCGAATATTGCCTAAATTAAACATAAATCAGTCGAAGTTGTCATTTATGGCGCCCAATTTTTGCCTTAATGTACTGCCGAACTATTAAATTAATTTTTTTCATTTTGGCGCCCAATCAGGGTTTTTAGAACTGATCATTTCCCTTCAAAATACAATATTACAAATAGAAATTTGTGTGCTTTCTCCATTTTCTCCTCTCCAAAATATATTAATATCCAATTAAAATTGAAAAAATAATAAAGCAAATAAAACTCCCAGAAAAGCGCCCCGGAATTCATCTCCAATAGTGACTAGCTTTCACAAAGACAACGATGATTTTTTGCATATAGTCTTAACAAAACTTCCCATTTAATTAATGAATGCCACCACGAACAACGCTTTTAAACACAGGTTACAAATGAGAAAAAAAAGCAGCAAGAGAAAAAAAAAACTTTCCACAACACTTGAAAATTTTGCATAGAAAATTTACATGAAATAAAAGTTACAACTTTGTGCCTGCCTAGCCTTGTTTTATATAATTATAATTACTTTGTCTATGATTTACGTACACAAAAACAAATTTGAATCTAAAACAGTTATTACTGTAACCACCCAAAGGCTTATTGTGAATGAATGGCGTTGTTTCTTTTTTTTATTGCGCTCCCACATTTAACTCTAACATCTTCTACATCAAAGTTAAAACGAAAAAAAAAACATTCTAAAACCGTTATAATGTTTCAAATCAAAGGACTGTTTTTACCCATGTTAAAAGCAATTCAAAACAAACTGTTATTCTTAGGCTTTGCCTTGCCTTTCACTCTTTTTGTAACAGTTCTTTTTTCCCACACAAAAACTTCCCCACTCATACTCTCCCTAAAAATCCCTTTGGAGAGCACGAAAAAAACACGATGCAACAAAATCCACCTGACTTGCCTTGGTTTTAAATGTCAATGATTTTGTTGCTGTTTGTTGTTGTTGTTTCATGAATTCTATTTACCCATAGACCAAAGATACTGTCAAAGGGAAACCCTTGCAACAACAACAACAAACCAAAAACAATTGCAACGTTAACGACCGATAAATGAGTCGACAACGAGATGCTGATGCCGCCGTTACTCTTCTTTTTATCCATACAAAACGAACGCCGTTCGTTCGTTTGTCTAACTTCTCTTCACTGTGAGAACGAATTTCTTAGAGAGCCTTGCACAGAAAAAAATCAAAACCCAAGTAGTCTTTGTCTTTGAATAAAACACAGATGATATCATTTAATTAGAATACAGTTAAAAGCAACAATAACAATAACAGTGGCAACAACAACAACAACAAAACGAAAAAGTCAGGAAATGAATAAATTGCAATAAAAACAAACAAACAGACAAACAGTTGCACAAGTTGTAGATTCTTTTTCAGATATAAACAAAAAGTGTGGCAATAAAAGGTAAAGGAAAACGGTTTTGAGAGAATCAAAACAAACGGTATTTGGGATACAATGGGGAGTTTTGGGGAAAATGTTTTTTGGGATTTTGAGGAAAATATATGAAAATAAAATAAATTTTACTAAAAATAATTCCCGGAAAATTATTTAAAATATAATTTACAATAAAAAAGTGAATAATAACAAATGGGGAAAATGGGGGAATTTGAATTCCTGATGGCCCACAGGGTCTCTAACAAAAATTTCATCACGCCATAACGCGGAAGTTCGACCCACGGCGGATCTGTCCTTCGGGGTTCATAATATACCCACCAAGGCCTTTTTTCCCCAAGAGGAATTTTCCGTGCCCCAGACTTTCACCTCCATTATGTTGCACAGTGTTATCTAATCTAATCTAACAAAATGTGTTCAGCTAGGTGAAAGGTACCTCCTACGGGGCTATATGAAAGAGTCAACCTATCTGTTTATGTGAGAAACGCTACAGTGGTATCACTGTAGAATACACTGAACATACCTCACATAAACGTTGTTCCTCATTACCACCTTTGTCTTATTCTCTTTCTCTCTTGTTATGATCACACTATTATTAGTACAATAACATTGTAGAAATATCATAACAGAGAGAAGAAACAATAAGAAAATAACTTGCTCTTGCAAATATTAAATTCATTCGAAAAAGATCATAACAATAAGAAACAACTTGCTCAGAGACAGAGCTTTACTGTAATCACTTGGATTACAGTAAATTTGTATTTTGTAATTATTTTATGAAATAAATATTGTGAACTTTGGAACCGAATTGCTCGAACGAGGAATATTATTTATTTGGGAATAAATATTATTGGCAGTGAAGAAATCTATTGTGGAACTTGTGTTAAAATATCAATGGCCCGGGGAGCAAGTGATTTGCCTTACTGATTAGAATTCCAGCGATAGCCCATTGGGGCAAACCATAACCTTACTCAACTTGGTAAGGGTATTCTTTGTTGTCTCACTGGTAAGAAGCTCTGGTAGAGAAGTTTATTGTCTCGCTCGACATATGGTGAAGGCCAATGTGGAATCCTGCTCCAGCCAGAGACGGAAAGTTTCAATTGTTCAGGATCGGGAAATTACTGCTGGCAACACGAGTTGGCCAGGGATTGGGAATCCGTGGTGGTCAGCTTTGGAAAAGTTGGTGAGTGCCCCCAACACTATCTTTAAATTTTTTGGCGGAAAAGTTTTATAGCTGCAGGGAACTTCAAGAGTCAAATTGAGGGTTGTTTCATCAAAACAATGTAGACCCTCAAAAATGGACCCATGTTGACGAATTTTAGTGAAGAAATTTCGTGACCACTGAAAATTCCCGAAAATCGGGAGGTACAGTTATATGGGGGGCTATACCAAAACATGGACCTATGTTGACGATGTTCAGTGGAGATGTTTCATGACCACTGAGAACCTCAAATATCAAATTACAGCTAGTTCGATTAAAAATTTTAACTAAAATGATCAAAATACCGAAAATCGGGAGGTACGGTTATAAGGGGGCCATACCAAAACATGGACCTATGTTGACGACGTGTCGTCGGAGATGTTTTATGACCACTGAGAACCTCAAATGTCAAATTACAGCTATTTCGGTAAAAAACTGTAGCTAAAATTCTCAAAATACTGAAAATCGGGAGGAACCGTTATATGGGGGCTATACCAAAACATGGACCTATGTTGACGATGTTTTGTGGAGATGGTCATGACACTGAGAACCTCAAATGTCAAATTACAGCTAGTTCGATTAAAAATTGTAACTAAAATGATCAAAATACCGAAAATCGGGAGGTACCGTTATATGGGGGCTATACCAAAACATGGACCTATGTTGACGATGTTTGGTGAAGATATTTCATGACCACTGAGATCCTCAAATGGCAAATTACAGCTAGTTCGGTTAAAAATTGTAGCTAAAATTCTCAAAATACCGAAAATCGGGAGGTACCGATATATGGGGGCTATACCAAAACATGGACCTATGTTGACGATGCTTGGTGGAGATATTTCATGACCATTGAGAACCTCAAATGTCAAATTGCAGATAGTTCGGTTGAAAATTGTGGCTAAAATTCTCAAAATACCGAAAATCGGGAGGTACCGTTATATGGGAACTATACCAAAACATGGACCTAGGTCGACGATGCATGGTGGAGATATTTCATGACCACTGAGAACCTCAAATGTCAAATTGCAGATAATTCGGTTACAAGTTGTGGCTAAAATTCTCAAAATACCGAAAATCGAGAGGTACCGTTATATGGGGGCTATACCAAAACATGGACCTATGTTGACGACGTTTCGTGGAGATGTTTTATGACCACTGAGAACCTCAAATGTCAAATTGCAGATAGTTCGGTTAAAAATTGTGGCTAAAATTCTCAAAATACCGAAAATCGGGAGGTACCGTTATACGGGAACTATACCAAAACATGGACCTATGTTGACGATGCATGGTGGAGATGTTTTATGACCACTGAGAACCTCAAATGTCAAATGGCAGATAGTTCGGTTAAATATTGTGGCTAAAATTCTTAAAATACCGAAATCGGGAGGTACCGTTATATGGGGACTATACCAAAACATGGACCTATGCCCATATCCTCTGGGATATAAGTTTGTTGATCACTGGGAACCCTAAGTGCCAAATTATAGCTAATTCGGTCTGCAAATGTGGCGAAGAACGTCAAAATACCTCAAATCCGGAGGTACAGTTATATGGGGGCTATACCAAAGAGTGGACCGATATAGCCCATCTTCGAACTTGACCAGCCTATGGAGAAAATACCCTCGGATGCAAAATTTCAGCACTCTATCTCAATTATTGCGGACGCTAGAGTGATTACAACAGACGGACGGACAGAGGGACATGGCTAGATCGTCTTAGAATTTTATCCTGATCAAGAATATATATACTTATAGGGTCGCAAATGATTAGTTCGATGTGTTACAAACGGAATGACAAACTTAATATACCCTCCATACTATGGTGGAGGGTATAAAAATGGAGAAACTAGAGGATTTTGGAAAAATTTTGTAGGAATAAAAAATTAAAAACAAATCATAAAAGGAAACCAATTTTTAAATTTATTTTCAGCAAAAAAAAATCTTGTAAATATTGGTGAAAAGCGAGGGGATCTTGGAAAAAAATGTATTTTGAAAAAATTTATAAAAATTGCTATGTGGAAAATAAATCAAAAACTTTTGTGAAAATTTAAAAAAAATATTTTCGCAAATATTTTAAAAAAATGTTCTATAAATAAAAAAATGGAAAAAGAGGGGATTTTGGAAAAATTTTTAGGAATAAAAAAATATTAAAAAAATGCATATAAGGAATAATAAACTAATTTTTAAATTTATTTTCAGCAAATAAAAACTTGTAAATGTGGGTGTTTTCCACTCTAAAAAATTGTGAAAACCGAAAAAAAAAATATAAAAAATTCTATGTGGAAAATATACCAAAAACTTTTGGGAAAATTTACAAAAAAAATATTTTCGCAAATATATTATAAGAATTTTCTATAAATAAAAAAAAAATGGAAAAACGAGGGAATTTTGGAAAAATTTGTAGATTAAAAAAAATTAATTTTTTTTAAGAATATTTTTTGGGGTCGTGGATTTGTTAAAGAATATTTTTTGTGGTAGTGAATTTTTTAAAGAATATTTTTTGAGGTCGTGAATTTTTTTAAGAATATTTTTGGGGTCGTGTATTTTTTAAAGAATATTTTTTGTGGTCGTGAATTTTTTTAAGAATATTTTTTGAGGTCGTGGATTTTTTTAAACACTTTTTAAGGTCGTGAATTTTTTTAAGATTGTTTTGAGAATATTGTTTATGGTCGTGGATTTTTGAAGAATATTTTTTGAGGTTTTCAATTTTTTAAGAATATTTTTTTGAATTCGTTGAATTTTTAAATAATATTTATTCTTTATTTTATTATTTCTTTCCGAAAGAAAGGGTGCTTCTATTTGAGGTCGTGGATTTATTAAATAATATTTTTTGTGGTCGTGAATTTTTTTAAGAATATTTTTTTGAGGTCGTGCATGTTTTAAAGAATATTTCTTGAGGTCGTGCATTTTTTTAAGAATATTTTTTTGAGGTCGTGCATTTTTTAGGAATATTTTTTGAGGTCTTTAATTTTTTTAAGAATATTTTTTGAGGCCCTGGATTTTTTAAAGAATATTTATTCAATATTTTTCTTTCTGAAAGAAAGGGAGCTTCTATAGACCATTTCTGAAAGGAATGGCGCTTCTATAGAGCCTTTTTGATTAAAAGGTGCCTTTCTGAATAGAGGGGTGTTTCTATAGGTCCTTTCTGAAAGAAATCTGAAATCTTTTGGGAACATTGGGGGCTTTCCGAGGATCTAGGACTTTTTATGTAATAAGGACCCTATATTTTTCAAACACTCTGAACACTTTGGAACAAGATTTCTTGGGGGTATCATAGACCTCGAAACGTGTTAGTTTTAATAAAAATTATGTTGTTGGAAAAGTCAAAAAATGATGAAATGTTAAGACCAATTGAGAGGTTAGTCCTTCTCAAAGAGTAACTGCAGCCAGCGCCAATTGAAATTATCACTGCATTTACTTGCAGATTTTGAGAACCTTGGGGATTGAGGTCTTCGAGGAACCTGTAGACCAGACAATAGGGATAAAATGCTTCTGCACCAATCGAATTTTTATAATAAATTAATAAAAAAACATTACAAATTTTTCTACCAAAAAATCCAAAAAAATTATTTAAATCAAAAACGTTATTCTGTTATATTGTTGCCACCTTTAATTCCTAACTTCTGCTCTAGTACGAGTGCTACAGATTTAGCTGCTGTTTCTGTGTTTTGTTTTTTTTTTAGCTTTTGTAACAAACAAATATGCCGCCAAGTTCTATGACCTTATGAATCAAAGGCAACAGCAAATACAAGCAGCCAACAGCATTAAAACCTAGTCCTATAACATCAGTAGCAACAACAACAACAACAAACAAAAGCTTAAGCATCCACAAGCATTGCATGTTGTAATTGCAACCATGTTTTATATCAGATGGCTGGATGGCTGGTTGGAGATGATGATGAGATGCTGTGTGTTGGCGTTCAAGCCCAGCAGCCCAGCCGTTTGTTTTAACTCCTTTTTCAGGTCGGCGGCAACGACAGGATAAAGGATAACGAAATACACGCTCTCGCTCTTTTTATACGAGTTAGTGTGCCAGTGTGTGTGTGTGTGTGAAGTAGTAGTTAATGCCTTTTGTAGCAACATAAAAATTCGAACACACATCGTTGCAAACAACTCTTGGGGACTTGGAGAGTTTTGCTAGGTTTTTTTTTTTTTGTTCATAGGCTATTGGAAAATTTTGCTTTGTATATCGGTATATATATTTAGATGTCTTCTAGGCTTGGTTATATGTACATATTATGGGTTTTAGTTAGGTTTAAAGTGTGTTTAACATGTGAAGTTAATTCTTCTTTCGAATAGAGAGAGACGGAGAGAGAAATTTTTATGAGGCGTAAAGGAGTTAATGGGATTTTGTGGATTTGATTTTAATGAATGGCGAGGTAAATGACAAAAAGGCATTTTGAATTGACAAGGACAATTTAAACTAAGTGAATTTTTGATTTACAACAAAAAAAAAAAAATTAAAATAAAATAAAAGAACCCCAAATGAAGAACTTATGACAAAAATCCCTTAAAGAGATATAATTTCTTATTATTTCAATTCCATTTAATTTCTCAAGCTGTGTTGTATCACATTTATCACAAACTAATTGAACATAAATCACCCAAAAACCCCAAGCAAAAAATCCCCCTATTTCCCCTACAAAAAAACATCACCAAAAAACCACGACACAAAGTAATTGTAATTGTCGGGTAACGCATATTAATTAATGTCAACATTTTTGTTAAACACATAAAATTTATATGTTTTTGTTGTCATTTTGAATGTTTGCAGAACTGTCGGTTGGTTTCCTTACTTGCATGCTCGCTCCTGCCTTTGACATTGTGCTTAATTAATGAGTCTTGTTGAAGGAAATATTTTTGGTTTTTTTTTGCTTTTTCAATTTTCTTATGTTTTGTCGTTTTTCTTCGTTTGTTTTTTTTTTTTTTGCCAAAAGCTATAAAGACCCTGGCTTGCTTGCCAATGACATTGAACGTGTTATGTTTGTTACTCAAGCAAAGCAAAATAGTCCCCTTTAGTTAATCTAAAGGACCATTAGATGCCGGCATATGAAGGTAAATGAAGAGTCTTTAAGGGAAATATTAAGGGAAAACTTAATGAGTTTTTGTGTTTTGTGCGAAAAAAGGTAATGATGGGAAGATGTGTTAGAAAAATGAGCAGAAGTGGCCTTGGTTTGAGAAGAAAATGTTGCCATTTCCCCCACTCTAATGAGATTTTATAATAATATATGCATTTTTAAATAGTTTTGTGAATAAAGGTAACATTTTTTGGCTTTAATTCTTCATTTCTTGTTTTTTCAACATTTTTTTAAATTCCTGGAAATTTTCCAAAATTCCCAATTTTCCCCAGATTTTTGTAACTAGTGTTTTTAAGAAGAGATATTTGTTGTAACGAAAAATCTCGAGCATTTGAAGCATGTTTCTAAACATAATTTAACATATTTTTGAAATTCCTGAAGATCTTTCCAAAACGACCACGTTTTCCCCAGATTTTTGTAAGTATGTAGTTTTTTTATTTTTTTATGAAAATATGGTGGTAGTAGTTTATCTTAGGCCCTTTAATTTTTTATTTTACGTTTATAATTTTTTTTTTAATTCCTGGAAATTTATTTATTTATTTATTTATTTATTTATTTATTTATTTATTTATTTATTTATTTATTTATTTATTTATTTATTTATTTATTTATTTATTTATTTATTTATTTATTTATTTATTTATTTATTTATTTATTTATTTATTTATTTATTTATTTATTTATTTATTTATTTATTTATTTATTTATTTATTTATTTATTTATTTATTTATTTATTTATTTATTTATTTATTTATTTATTTATTTATTTATTTATTTATTTATTTATTTATTTATTTATTTATTTATTTATTTATTTATTTATTTATTTATTTATTTATTTATTTATTTATTTATTTATTTATTTATTTATTTATTTATTTATTTATTTATTTATTTATTTATTTATTTATTTATTTATTTATTTATTTATTTATTTATTTATTTATTTATTTATTTATTTATTTATTTATTTATTTATTTATTTATTTATTTATTTATTTATTTATTTATTTATTTATTTATTTATTTATTTATTTATTTATTTATTTATTTATTTATTTATTTATTTATTTATTTATTTATTTATTTATTTATTTATTTATTTATTTATTTATTTATTTATTTATTTATTTATTTATTTATTTATTTATTTATTTATTTATTTATTTATTTATTTATTTATTTATTTATTTATTTATTTATTTATTTATTTATTTATTTATTTATTTATTTATTTATTTATTTATTTATTTATTTATTTATTTATTTATTTATTTATTTATTTATTTATTTATTTATTTATTTATTTATTTATTTATTTATTTATTTATTTATTTATTTATTTATTTATTTATTTATTTATTTATTTATTTATTTATTTATTTATTTATTTATTTATTTATTTATTTATTTATTTATTTATTTATTTATTTATTTATTTATTTATTTATTTATTTATTTATTTATTTATTTATTTATTTATTTATTTATTTATTTATTTATTTATTTATGTATTTATTTATTTATTTATGTATTTATTTATTTATTATTATTATGTTTATCACAAATATACCAGATTTTTATTAGTCAGTTGGACCCTCAAAAGAGTCCATAGGCCTTCTTTATTTTATTTTATATTATTCATTTCCAAAATTCCCCCCAAAAATCTACCAATTTTACCCTTAAGCCCACCACTTGTGTTTACAGTGAGTGACCCAAAATGCAATGTCCAAAGTTTCCAATACTTATCCCAAAAACAATGTTTTTAATAAAAAATCCCTAGGATTTTTCATTTAGAAACCACAACAACAATGACTTAATTATTTTACTTTTGTTTGTCTTTGAACGAAAACAAAGTTTCATTACACTTCTGTGTTCTTCTGCGATAGGACTTATCATGATTGGCACCAAAATGCACCCTTCTCTCTACAAAATTTATTCTTAACTATATTAGGAAAAACTTGCCCTTTGTCACTTCTGTTACAAGACAATGGGTTCTCTACTACTACTAAATCCTTACATTTTTTAAATGCCTGTCATTCATCATTAAACACGACACGAAATCCCCCCCTTTTCATGTAAAAAGAAACGAGAACATGGCAAACAACAGAAATCTATTACTTTTTCAAGAAACAACCCTATTATAATGGTTATTTTACAGAGCAAAGTGAAGGGGTGGAGAAGAATGTACCTTACTTTTCGAACGAGTGTTACTGTTATTTTCCTTTATAAAGAAATCTCCTTAGATTACAAATGTCACCAAACTAAAGGCACTAAAGGCCAATGATGTCCACAAAAAACAAATGTATTCGTTTGTTGAGGTCGTAGACGGCACACACAACAACGCCGACCATAATATCTGTGCGAATACGAGTGTGATTTGTTTACAAGACAAGGTACACGGACGAATTGGCATCATTGCTAAAGGGCCATTGTTTGATGTTAGTTGATAGAGAAATAGTTCTTCGTGTATTAGAGAGTGGCATACTCACAGAACGAACACTGTTACTGTTGTTTTCCTTTGTAAAGAAACCCACAACACATGAATTCTTTCGTTTGGTTTGGGGGTAACAGTCGGTCATTCAAACGACTCTTGCAACGAGAGTATGTGGATACGAATGTTTTGTTTACAAGGCAAAATACAGTGGTGCGTATTATTGTTAAAGGGACATGATGATGTGATTTTCTTAGTTAGAGTGTAAGTAATTGTTCGTGTGTACAAAATAAGGCATGAACGAACACTATTCTGTTTACCTTTATAAAGAATCACAATTACCGCCAAATAAAAGGGTAATGATAACCAAAATAATGTCGTTTGTGAGATTCGTAGTAGTTTAACATGTAACTACCCCTTATGTGTGAGGGAGATGGGTATAGTTAGTAACAGGGAAAGCAACTACAAAACCTAAGAATGAAATTAAATTTAAAGGACAATGACAAGTCTAATGTGGCATTTTTTTTTTTTTTGTAAACAAAAACAGGGAGAGGGTGTAACAGAGCCACACACATATTCACTCTGAGTCTTTGTTGGATGGAAATAAAACTGTTGTTGTCATTCATTCATTCAGCCAAACAAGTAGCAGAGCATGTGTGCAAATATTGTAGAACATAAGGACGGAACACGGTGGTGCATGATGACAAGTGTTTTTGTTTTCTTTAACAGAATAACAGTGGCAAAATTGCCACCACCCTCCACTTTTTTGGCACAAATGTTTCATTTCCCTTGTACATATAGGAAAAAAGTAAAGATAATAAAGTGTATTTTGTTGTTGTTGTAATTCATTTCAAGTGTCAAACATTAAAATGCTTTTTATGATGGTTAATTTAATAATGATTTTCCAAATAAATTTAACACTCCTTCGTTTCGAGTTTTTTTCCTTTGGATTATTAAAAACCCATTACCAACTTTTAACAAATCACCCAAAGTATCACCAGAAAGGGGAGGAGGAGGAAGTCTGAAAGGAACACACTTTCTTAAAATACTATGAATAGCTGGAAATCTCCTCATTTATTAGATCGTAAATCACCTAAAAGCCTCCTGCCACCCATACAGAATAAATACGAACACGAAACACCAAAAAAATCACAGCCTCTTGGACTTTAAGAGTAAAACATTTACGACCTCATTGTTTTTGTTTTCTTTTTTACAAAATAAAAAAACTGTTGTTGTTTAGTCTTTGCTCGCTCGTGTTATAGCGGGTCCATAAAACTACAACAATTAATAGGTTTTTCCTCTTTTATTGGTGGTGTATAAAACACCGTAAAAATGATCACAAATGTGTGAGGAAACCGTCACATAGATATTTCATGGGCCATATTTGTCACCATCTCCGGTTTCTTGGGTTGCTGATGATGATGATGGTAATGATGGCTGGATGTCCCATAACTTTTACACTGATGTTTTTTGATCTTTTACATATCTGATGATATTGATTGCAGCACAGAGTACAACATTGTGTTTACATTTGGTGGGTCATAAACAGGGTGACAAACATTAAAAAAAGAAAACAAAATAATGTTGAAATTTGGGAAAATGATGTTTAATGTGACAAATTTTTTCAGGGATTTCAGAAAAAATAGTAAGAAAAAAAAAGTAAAAATTGCGTAATAAAACAGGGGCCAATCGGTTTTTAGTTATTCGTAACTTGTACTTTTTTTCCAAAGAAACCAAAAATAAAAATCGGCGAAAAAGTGGGAATTTTGGACAAATTTCGAGGTATTTACAAAAGTGAAAAGAAAAATATTTAACATTAGAAAATCGACTTAGTCCATATTTATAATATTCCTTGCGGCAATTGTCAGTTTGAAAGAGAGAGAGAGGTGAGGCACATGGAAACCCTTGGCCTCTCAACACCCTCTCTCACCAACAAACTGACAATTGCCGCAAGGAATATTGCCTAATGTAAATATGGACTTATTTTTGCATCACACAAAATTTGTAAATGTAAAAACAACTCAAATTTCTCAGGGAAAAAGTAGGAATTTTTGAAAAATTTTCAGAATTGGAAAAAATTATTTTCTAGAATCTTGAAACAATTAAATAGTCAAATAAACTATTTACAAAAAATCAGGGAGGAAAAGTTGGGATTTTGAAAAAATGTCCAGGAATTTGGAAAAATGTTTTATACACGAAATAATAAACAATAAATAAATAAATAAATAAATAAATAAATAAATAAATAAATAAATAAATAAATAAATAAATAAATAAATAAATAAATAAATAAATAAATAAATAAATAAATAAATAAATAAATAAATAAATAAATAAATAAATAAATAAATAAATAAATAAATAAATAAATAAATAAATAAATAAATAAATAAATAAATAAATAAATAAATAAATAAATAAATAAATAAATAAATAAATAAATAAATAAATAAATAAATAAATAAATAAATAAATAAATAAATAAATAAATAAATAAATAAATAAATAAATAAATAAATAAATAAATAAATAAATAAATAAATAAATAAATAAATAAATAAATAAATAAATAAATAAATAAATAAATAAATAAATAAATAAATAAATAAATAAATAAATAAATAAATAAATAAATAAATAAATAAATAAATAAATAAATAAATAAATAAATAAATAAATAAATAAATAAATAAATAAATAAATAAATAAATAAATAAATAAATAAATAAATAAATAAATAAATAAATAAATAAATAAATAAATAAATAAATAAATAAATAAATAAATAAATAAATAAATAAATAAATAAATAAATAAATAAATAAATAAATAAATAAATAAATAAATAAATAAATAAATAAATAAATAAATAAATAAATAAATAAATAAATAAATAAATAAAATGAATAAAATATAACTAATATTAAAGATAAAACTAAACAAGTAAGAACAGACTATAGTCGGACGGGGCCGACCATGTGATACCCTATACCACTATCCCTGTGCACTAGCTTTCCGGGCTAGCTGTTATAAGATGTGCATTAGAAATTTTACCAATTTTCACACAAAAGTTTTGATCAATTTAACCCGCTAAATATTATCCGATCATACCGTTGACTTGCACGCTACTTCTTCATCTCAAACCAAAACTACGTTTAAAATTTCGCGCCGATCGGACTATTATTGCGACCTACAGAGCGGCTACAAAATCGAGCAAAAATTTTGTTTTTGGTCCATTTCATCCCTTTAACATTTCACGATCATCGCCAAAAACTAATCAGTTCTATTCTGGTCCAAACCCGACCTCCATACTAAATTTCGTGACAATCGGTCCATAATTGCGGCCTCTAGCTTGATTACAATTTTTAATGGACGGACAGACGGACGGACGGACGGACGGACACACATCGCTAAATCGCTTTATCTCGTCGAGATATGAAGTTTGGTATACCACATGAGGGGTCTACGACGAATATTTCGCGGCGTTACATGAATTTTTGGGAAAACAAACTTATTATACCCTTTTCCACATTGTGGTATAGGGTATAAAAATGAAAAAAAAAAATAAATTAAAGTTTAAAATAATAAAAAATAAATAAAATGAGAAATTACAGAAAAGAAAAATTTCTAAATAAAAATTAAATAACATTAAAACTAAAAAAAATATTCATAGTTATAATATTATTTAATGTTAATTAAAAAAAATATTTTATTTAATTTCTCATTTTATTAAAACAAAAAAAATCGTAAAATCAAAAAAAAAAAAAAAATAAAATAAGAAAACAAAACAGAAAATGAATAAAATATAAATAATGCTTATTTATATTATTTTTTATTTTATTATACAATAAATAATATTTTTATATCATAATAAAAAAATTATAACATATTAATTCTTGGTATAGAAGCACCCTGTCTTAAAAAAGGGTCTATAGAACACCCTTTCCCTTACAAAGTGTCCATGGAAACCACTTTCTTTTAGAAAGGGTATATAGAAGCATCCCTTCTTTCGAAAAGGGTCTATAGAATCACCCTTTATTCCAGAAAGGTTGTGTTGATGCCCTCTTTATTCCATAAAGGATCTATGGAAACAAATTTTATTTCAGAATGAGTCTATAGAAGCAGCCCTTCTTTTAGAATGGGTGTAATGAAGCAACCCTTTTTTCAGAATGGCGCTATATAAACACTCGTTCTTTCAGAAAGGGTCTATCGAAGCACCCCTTCCTTCTCAAAGGGTCTATAGAAGCATTCCCTCTTCAGTATGGGTCTAAAGAAGTACCCATTCTTTCAGTATGAGTTTATAGA
Source organism: Musca autumnalis (assembly GCF_047663935.1). Classification (NCBI taxonomy): domain Eukaryota; kingdom Metazoa; phylum Arthropoda; class Insecta; order Diptera; family Muscidae; genus Musca; species Musca autumnalis. The sequence goes on along the minus strand of NW_027411977.1, from coordinate 237,597,496 downwards.
AGCACCCAGAAAGGATATGTTGACGCACCCTTCATTCCAGAAACGTTCTGTACAGTCCCCTTTTATTTTAGAATGGCTCTATAAAAGACCTTTGCCCTTAGAAAGTGTCTATGGAAACCCCTTTCTTTTAAAAAGGGTATATAGAAGCATCCCTTCATTCATAAAGGTTCTATAGAATCACCCTTTATTCCATAAAGGGTCTATGGAAACAACTTTTATTTCAGAATGAGTCTATAGAAGCAGCCCTTCTTTTAGAAATGGTGTATTGAAGCAACCCTTTTTTCAGAATGGGTCTATATAAACACTAGTTTTTTCGGAAAGGGTCTATCAAAGCACCCCTTCCTTCTGAAAGGGTCTATAGAAGCATTCTCTCTTTCAGTATGGGCCTAAAGAAGTACCCATTCTTTCAGTATGAGTTTATAGAAGCACCCAGAAAGGATATGTTGATGCACCCTTTATTCCAGAAAGATTCTGTACAATCCCCCATTTATTTTAGAATGGGTCTATAGAATCACCCTTCTTTCTGAAAGGGTCTATAGAAGCAATCTTTATTCCAGAAAGGGTCTACAGAAGCACCCCATATTCCTGAAAGGTGTTTTTTAAAGCACCCTTTATTCCAAATAGAGTTTATGACCTCCAAAGAACAGAACAGATCCCTGAAGAACGGATTAGATAACACCTGAATAGGTCATCTATATAACAGAAAACCACAGAAAGTGTTCTCCATAGATTATATTATAACTGAATGGGTCCCCTGTATAACATATGAGAACTGAAGAGGTTCGCTATCGAATAGAAGACCTCTCAAAATATTTTCCATACCATGGGTGACCTCTGAAAATGTCCTCCATAGAATAGATGAGTCCTGTAAAGGTCGTCAGTGGAAAAATGTTTTCTGAAGAGGTCCTCTATGGAAAAGAAAACTTCTAAATATATTTTTATGGAAAATAGGCCAATGTAGAGATCCTTTAACTATAGAAGCTCCTGAAAAGATTTTCTATGCAAAGAAAGACGGCTGAAGAAGCCCTTTATTGAAGAGGTGTCTTTAGGGAATAAGAGGGCTGATAAGAGGTATTCAATGGAAAAGTCTTATGGAAAGGTTCTCTATAAAATATAAGACACTCTATGGCAGCATCCGGCAAAAAGGGGCACACGTGCCCTTGATGAGAATAACAACAGAACAACCACCACTCAGTCTTCGTTCAGAAGTCAATGAAGAAGGTTCTGTTGTCGCTTGTTTCAATGATTTTAGCAATGCATTAGCGCACACGCTGTTTGTGGAGAGAGCGAGAGAGAGTCGTATGCGTGAGGCTGCAAACAATGCCTTTGTATTGGTATGGACTTTTCACATACAATTTACATCGATGGTGCTCAAAATATTTTGCGTATTAGTCTCTCTGAGCGAGTCTTTCCTTTGCTAAACCACGACAAATAAGAACAAAGAGAACATATTTTGTTGTTGCAGTCACGTTAACGTATATGGGTGATCTTGGCTGATTTACATTGTTTCTTGTTAACGATGGGAGAGAACATCAATTGTCTCACATTTGTGTGTGTGGTCATTTGATATCTCAATGAAGTTATCCGGTAACACTCCACGCTCCATATAGAGTTACCACACAACATCAAAAAATTCCCCATTTGTTATGGGAATAAAATAATTCCCAATTAAAAAGACATTTCCATGAACAAAAAATTATTTCTTTTTTCCCAAAAAATTGTTGTAGATAATCTATTTAAATTACTCACTTAATAGGAAATTCAAATGCCATAAAACCAATAAACTCCAAACTGAAAAAAACAATGCAGATAATAACAAACAAATCGTTTTGGAATTTATAATCATTGTCTAACAAAAAAAAGAAACAAATTTGTTCAAAAGTAGACAAAAAATTGGTTTTAAGTCATAAAAAGATTATGAGCGGGAGGGAGTATTTTTTATGGTTAATGTTTTATTTTACTTGTTCTTTTTTTTGCGCTTAACCCTATCAATGACGACAAAAATTTTTATGAAGTGAAAAGACCATAAAAATATTATTTGAACTCTCTTTCTGCGGCCCAGGCTCCTTTCCCACTCTGGGGGGAAGTGAAAAAAGTGGAGTTTTGGTCATAAAATTATCATCATTATTGGTTGGCTGGCTGGCTAGGCGATTGAACTGTTTGGTTGACTAGTTGTGGCAGTCGGATTGCTGCCCGTTTCATTCATAAAATTCAATTTTATAACTCCATAAAAAAAACTGGCGTGGTTTTTCTTGCATTGCAACAACAACAAGCAACCAAACACAAGTAGTCTATGTTTTTCACACATGTGTTTATTTTGATGTTATGGATGGTTGTTGTTTTTATTTTTTTCCTCTGCTTTGCAGGGAAATAGCCAAAGCTGAGGAGAAGCTATTGAAGACTACATATATGCATATTTTTATAGAATCATGTATTCCATACTTCCTTTTCAAAAAAAAAAAAAAAAATTGAAAAACAAAATTTATGAAAATATTAAACGGATGTTGTAAAACAAAGGCTGAGAGTTGTTTGCCCTTTTGCCTGGTTGGGCAAAAAATTATCATTTCCCTGACTTTTAAACACTCACGCAAATCTTTAAAAACTGATTTTTTTCATAAAAACCCACTGACATTTTTTGTGGGTTTGTTGTAATAGTTACCACCAAAGAAATGACATTTCCATTTACATATTTTTTTTTCAAAAGATTTTGTGTTTTGTTTTCACCAATTGATAGACACGTGTCATGCATGTATGTCATCCGTCTCCTTGCTTGTGTTTAGTTAGTCTCCCAATTTTGCTTAAATTAAAATAGTTTGTCATTAGAGTCTGCCACATGTGGCGATATTCATTCCGCTTTTGCCTTAACAAGGCAATTTCCATTAGGTTTCACGTTTTGGGAATAAATTTAGAATCGTTCTTGCTTTAACAAGAGATTTTCAGATACTAATTAGCAATTTAAATATCATGTTTTTGTCTTGTCTTCATGTGACAGGAAATCGAGAAAAATATTTTCATTAAAAAAAAAAAAAATAAAAAAAAAAAATATTTTTTAAATCCACATTTATTACTTTTGCAATGGGACGGAATTTACATTTCGAAATTGATTTTTAATTATTTTTGCAAATGATTTTCTAAATAAATCCTTTTCATTTTATTCAAAACTGGCAAATTAAATTTTTAGTAAAATGTTGGCCATAATTCCAAAACATTTGCGTGAACGGTGGGTATTTATTTATGAATGAATGGCTGCCACTGAACAGCTCAGACATAAATTATTACAATTTCCAATATTCAAAAAAAATTTTAATGTAAATATTATGCCAGGATTTCAAATATTTATTGCTTTTGGCATTGAATGCCAACCACCCACCCACAATACAAAAGCATATTGAAATTTTTTTTTATAGTATTGGGAACTGTCAATACAACTTCCTTACATGAGGTTTATAAAATTTCACACATTATATGTTAATCATCATCAAAAATGCTGGTATTAGTTTGTGTTGTTGTTCGTTTTGGAAAATCTATTGATAAACATTTAACATATTTTTCAGATTTTCAATCTATCTGCTTCAACTAGGGGGAAATAGATTTTGTGTTTACAATAAATGATTTGTAATGAATTAAAATTGTTTGGTGTTTTGAAGTGATTTAGTGTGAAAATGATACTAAATTTTGGCAGGAAGAACGAGAGTGATGGAGAGAGGGATATAGCAATTGACATATTGATTACACCACGCAATTGAGAAATTTTAATTTATGTTTTTAATGATGGATTTAGAGAGTGCTTAGATAAATGATTTGGAGATTGGATGTGTTTCCCTTATTGAGTGTGGTCAAATGCGTAAATGAAAATAATAGAAAAATAGATTTGAGGGGAAAATATTCTATTAAATATTTTATAATGTCAAGTATTTTAAATACTATATTTAAAATGTTTTCAAAACTTAAAATATTTTAAATATTGCATAGATTTTCAAAAAAAAAAAAAATGTATTTCCAAATTTTCAAATAATTTCGAATATTAAATTTAATATTTAAACAAATTTCACTAAATATAAAAATTAATTTCAATATTTTACAATTTTTCCATATTTTAAATATTTTCAAAATTCAAAAAATTTTCAATGATTCAAATACTTTCAATATTTTTAATATTTAAAATATTTTCAATACTTAAAATATGTTCAGTATTTCATATATCTTTATCATTTAAAATATTTTCAATATGTAAGTATTTTTAATATTTCATCATTTAAAATGTTTCCAATATTTCGAACCCTTTCAATATTTTTAATATTTCAAAAAAAAAAACAAAAAAAAAATATTTTTAAAATTTAATTTAATTTATTTAAGATATTTAATTTTTTGTTTTTATATTGTCTATCAGGGACTTAAGAACATTTTCTAAATATAAAAAAAAATCAATATTTTAAACTTTTCAAATATTTTGCATGTTGGAAATATCTCCAAAATTTTCAATATTTTTTGTTTTTAATTTTTGTTTGTTTTTCAAATATATATTTTCTATATTAGAAAAATATTTTCAATATTTCAAATACTTTTAATTCTTTCAAATATTTCAAAATTTTCAATATTTTAATTTTTTTACTATTTTCAATAATTCAAATAGTATCCATATGTCATATATTTTCATTACTTGAAATATTTGAGTTTTTTCGAATCTACACCTTTTTCAGATGTAATTCGAATTATTTTAATTGTAATTCGAGTAATTCGTAACATTTCTTTTGTAATTCGAAATATTCCATTGTTAATTCGAATTATTCCATTTGAAATTTGAATTATTCCATTTGTAAATCGAATTATTCCATTTGTAATTCAAATGATTTCATGTGTAATTTCAAATAAAATAATTCGAATTACAAATGGAATATTTCGAATTACAAATTGAATAATTCCAATTACAAATAAAATGTTACGAATTACAAATATAATTCTCGAATTGTTTCGAATTACATCTGAAAAAGGTGTAGCAGCGTCTTAATTTTTTTTCGATATTGAAAACCATTTTAAATAATTACAATGTTTCAAATTTCAAATATTTTGAATATTTTAAATATTTTTGTATATTTCAAATATTTTGAATATTTGAAATATTTTTAACATTCCATTCCATATTGAAAACTAACAAACATTTTCAAGATTTAAATATTATTTTCAATATTAAAAACATTTTCAACCAGGGTATTGGAAACAATTTTGTTAATATGAGAAAAATTGAAATATTCTAAATACTTTAATATTTTAAAAATTGTAAAATAGTTTATTAGTTTCAATTTTTCAAATATATTCAATATTATATTTATTAATTTGTTAAATTCGAAACTATTTGAAATATTTAAATAATTAAAAATTTTTTTAAATATTTTTAATATTTCAAATATTTTGTTTTTGAACCTTTTTGGATCAATATGAGAAAAATTGAAATATTCTAAATACTTTAATATTTTAAAAATTGTAAAATAGTTTATTAGTTTCAATTTTTCAAATATATTCAATATTATATTTTTTAATTTGTTAAATTCGAAACTATTTGAAATATTTAAATTATTAAAAATATTTTCTAGTATTTTTAATATTTCAAATATTTTGTTTTTATACCTTTTTGGATCAGGACACTGAAAAAATATATTTTCTATATTAAAAGAAAATTCCAAAACTTTAAAATTGTTCAATGTTTAAAAATATTTTGCAATATTTAAAATATTTCAAGTATTATATCATATTTCATATATTTTCATTATTTCAAATATTTTCGGGATTTCAAATATTTAAACAATTTCATACACAAAAAATGTAATCAATATTTTAAATGTTTTCAGATTTGTTCGAACTTTTGGGATTTAAAATATTTGCAGTATTTTAAATATTTTCATTATTTCAACTATTTTTAATATTTCAAATATTTTTACGTATTTTCAATACTTCAAATATTTCAATATATCAAATATTATATATTTTTTTAAATATTTTCAATATTTAAAATATTTTCAATATTTAAAATATTTTCAATATTTAAAATATTTTCAATATTTAAAATATGTTTAATAAGAATTAATCAAATTAAAAATAATTAAATATTTTCAAAATTTAGAAATTTGAAAGTATTCGAAATAATGAAAATATTTTTAATATTTCAAATATTAGCAATACTTCAATAGTTCAATAGTCCAAAAGTTCAAATATTTTCAGTATTTCAAATATTTCAATATATCGAATATTTCAATATATCAGATATTATCTTTTTTTCAAATATTTTTAATATATAAAATATGTTTAATAATAAATTATTCAAATTTTTAAAAAAAAAGGTTACATGTTTTCAAGATTTTGAAAATTTGAAAATATTTGAAATAATGAAAATATTTAGAATATTGAATTTATTTGAAATATTGAATATTTCGAAAATTTTCAATGTATCAGGAATTTTCAATATTTTCATTTTTGTGTTTTTCAAAATTATTCAGGTCTATCATAGTCCCGAAAAACATGCATATTTCAAATATCTTAAATAAACGTCCTATTTAAAATATTTTCAACAATTGAATTTTAATATGTCATATATTCTCAGCATTTAATTTTTTCCAATATTTTCAAAAATTTTCAATACTTTAAATATTTTTAATTTTATTTTCAACTATTTTTAATATTTCAACTTTTATGTCAACTACTTTTAATATTTCAAATATTTTTAATTATTTTCAATACTTCAAATATTTTAAATATTTCAAATATTTTCAATATTTCAAGTATTTTCAATATTTCAAATATTTTCAATACTTTAAAAATTTTCAATATTTCAAATATTTAAAATATTTTCGATATATAAAATATTTTTATAATTAATTAATCAATCAAATTTAAAAAAAAATAAATGCTTTCAAAATTTAAAAATTTGAAAATAATTGAAATAATGAAAATATTTAGAATATTTAACTTATATTGTGTATTTCGAAATTTTTAAATATATCAGGAATTTTGAAAATTTTATTTTTTTTTTTCAAAATTATTCGGGTCCATAACGGTCCCGAAAAACATACACATTTCAAATATCTTAAATAATTGTAATATTTAAAATATTTCCAACACTTTAATTTTAATATGTCAAATATTTTTAATATTTCAAATATTCTCAGCAATTAATTTGTTTTCAATATTTTCAAAAATGTTCAATACTTTAAATATTTTTAATTTTTTTTTTCAACTATTTTTAATATTTCAACTTTTATGTCAACTACTTTTAATATTTCAACTATTTTTAATTTTCAATATTTAAAATATTTTCAATATATAAAATATTTATAATAATTAATTAATCAAATTAAAAAAAAATAAATGCTTTCAAAAATTAAAAAATTTGAAAATAATTGAAATAGTGTATTTAGAAAATTTTAAATATATCAGGAATTTTGAAAATTTTATTTTTTTTTTGTTTTTCAAAATTATTCGCGTCTATCACGGTCCCGAAAAACATACATATATCTTAAATAAGTGTAGTATTTAAAATATTTTCAATACTAAGAGCCTGTTTATGTATGTCGATAAGAAAACGAATGCGGAAGAAAAACTACCAAATTTGAGTGTGTATTTCAAATTTGTTTTTTGTTTTGAAGCAAAAGCAAATGAAATAATATTTCAAAAACTAAAGTTTGGGTGTCTTTCATGCGCACACATTATCGTTTCGAAATACATAAACTGGGGGTTAAATTTATATATGTCAAATATTTTTAATATTTCAAATATTCTCTGCAATTAATTTTTTTCAATATTTTCAAAAAATTTCTATATTTTTAATTATTTTCAATATTTCAAGTATATTCAATATATGAAATATTTTCAATATGACAAATATTTTCAATATTTCACATACTTTCAATATTTCAAATTATCTTAAATACCTAAAATATTTTTAGTATTTAAATTATTTTCAATATTTCAAATATTTCTTATATTTCAAATTCTTCAAATATTTCCAATATTTTCATTTCAATATTTTTAATAATTAATTTAATATTTTTAATTTTTCAATATTTTTATTTTTTTAATATTTTCAAAATTTTAAATAAAAAACAATTGTTTAAAAAAATTTTAGGTCCTGATTTTTTTCAATATCAATGAAATGAAATCTATTTTGTTTCCCTGTAACTATTTACTCTTTTTTGGGTGGCCTCTTAAAGTCAAAATAAAAATTGATTATTTTTTTTATTACCTTTTGGCGGCGGCGTTAGCCCACCTTGCATAAATTATGCCAGCGAAAAGGTTTTATTACCGATTTTATTTTGAAAGCACATATATAAAAAGTATTAAAATTTACGATTTCTGTTTTGGTGACACCTATCGAGCTCTTATTATTTTATGGCCAACTTTCTTTCTCTCACTCTCTGTCTGTTCTTGAGAATCTAAGTAGAACTTTTAATGGGTTTCTTTTTCCTATATCGGAAATTATATATTCTATAGTATGTTATCGAATCAAAAACATTTAATGGTTCTATTGTAGAGATTTTATGATTTCTTTTTGAGTATTTAAATTTATGGATATTTTGGCTTTTGTTTTGGAGACCCTTAAAAAAAGGCGGCGGCTGGTCTTTTTGATTTTCAAATGACCACAATGAAAATTTATAAGTGTCCCCCTGGAGGTAATAGTTGAGGGGAAAGGGGGTGGGGGGGCGATGGCTATGATGACGATAAGAAAAACCAAAAAAAAAACCGATTTATTTATGATTATTGAAGATTTTTTATGACTAACGAAGGCAAAGTAAAGGGTGGCCAAAATTTGTTTTCAACCATAAATAAATAAAATGTTGGGCTTTTAAATTTCAAGCGTTTTTGTGATGCTTATAAATTTCAATAACATTTTCTACCCATGCTTGTAAATTTTGAAATTGTATGCTTTTATGTGGTCAGTTTTTTGTTTGTTTTTGTAATCAATAAAAAAATTGAAAAAAAGTCTTTATGATTTATTATAAAGATTAGAAACAATTTTAGTTTAATGGATCTCAAACTACATGAATTACTCAATAATAATTCCAATATTAAATTTATTTTTTCCCCTCTACAATTCAACATATTTTGCAATCAATTTCCATTTAAAGAGACGAGTCTGTGCTCTTTAACGGCCTCAAGGCTTCCCTGCCTGCAATCCAATATATTTTATTTGGTTAGGATGCTCAAAAATGATAAGTGCCCTGACTGACTCAATGGCTACTGGTCGGTTGGTGTTTGTGCATTTCCCGGATATTTGTTTCGCTATATATTTTGTTTTTGTTGTTGGTACTTCAAATACCAATATTTATCTAACACAGACACACAATCCCAATTGAATTGATGCTGCTGCTGCTGCTACTTTTTGTATTTTGGTATTTGTGGAAAAAATATGGAACAGTCAACCAGCCACCAGCATCCATTGCCACGCTTGAACGCCCGAAAAGAAGCAACCACAACAACAACAATTTCAACGTCACGGCTGTTACTGCCACCGCAGCGCATCATATGATGATCATAAGTGGCCAGAAAGTCAAACAGCCAAATAGCTGAGCTCGCCTGGCTAGCCAGCCGGGCAACTGCCATAGATTCTCATAGAAAAATAGAAATGCCATTAAAAGCCATTAACTTTTAGAAAACAAATCTATCTCTCAAAAAAAAAAAAAAAAAAAACATTTCAAGATGCGTATTCCGCCAACGAACGACCCCCTCCTCCCTCCATTTAGAAACACACATGTGAACAAACAAAGACAGACAGCAAAAAATAATAAAAATAATAAATAATACGGGAGGCAGATGAAATATCTTTCAGAAAAAAACATATTGAAAAGGAAGTAACCGCCACACCACCATCATCATCAGCGCCTCTTCAAGGCCCAATGCAATTCAAGAACTAAAGCAAATTACTTGAAAAATTACAAAACTTCCCATCGAAAAAATTAATAAATTTTATGGAACAAATTTAAAAATTTTGAAAAGAAAATATTAGAAATCGTTTTTTAAACACTTGAAAAATTTTCAGAATTTTTGAAAAAAAAAAATTATTAAAAATTGTTTAAAAAACACTTGAAATATTTTTCGTAAAATTTGAAGGCAAAAAATTATAAAATTTTAAAATTTATTAATTTTACATTGAAATTTTCAAATTACTTAACAATTACAAAATTTTGCATCGAAAAAAATTAATAAAATTTATTGAAATTTTTGGAAAATTATTAAAAATCGGTTTTTAAACACTTGAAAATTTTTCAGAATTTTTGAAAAAAAATAATATTAAAAATTTTTTAATAAAACACTTGAAATATTTTTCATAAAATTAGAAGGCAAAATATTACAATTCAAGAACTAAAGGAAATTACTTAAAAAAATTACAAAACTTCCCATCGAAGAAATTAACAAATTTAAAATTTTTTTAAAAAATATTAAAAGTTGATTTTTAAACACTTGAACATTTTTTAAAATTTTTGAAAAAAAAATATTAAAAATTTTTTAATAAAACACTTAAAATATTTTTCTTAAAATTTGAAGGCAAAAAATTATAAAATTTAAAAATTTATTAATTTTACATTGAACTTTTCAAATTACTTAAAAAATTACAAAACTTCCCATCGAAAAAAATTTATAAATTTTATGGAACAAATTAAAAAAAAATAAAAAATTATTAAAAATCGGTTTTTAAACACTTGAAAATTTTTCAGAATTTTTGAAAAAAATAATATTAAAAATTTTTTAATAAAACACTTGAAATATTTTTCTTAAAACTAGAAGGCAAAATATTACAATTCAAGAACTAAAGCAAATTACGTAAAAAAATTACAAAACTTCCCATCGAAGAAATTAATAAATTTTATGGGACAAATTTAAAAAAAAAAATCAAAAATTATTAAAAATCTGTTTTTAAACACTTGAAATTTTTTCAGAATTTTTGAAAAAAAAAAAAATAAAAATTGTTTAATAAAGCACTTGAAATATTTTTCTTAAAATTAGAAGGCAAAATATTACAATTTAAGAACTAAAGCAAATTACTTAAAAAAATTTTATGGAACAAATTTAAAAATTTTGAAGAAAATTTTAAAAATCGTTTTTTAAATACTTGAAAATTTTTTCAGAATTTTTGAAAAAAAAAATTAAAAATTGTTTAATAAAACACTTGAAATATTTTCCTTAAAATTTTAAGGCAAAAAATTATAAAATTTAAAAATTTATTAATTTTACATTGAAATTTTCAAATTACTTAAAAAATTACAAAATTTTCCATCGAAAAAATTAATAAATTTTATTGAACAAATTTAAACAAATTTCAAAAATTATTAAAAATCGGTTTTTAAACACTTGAAAAATATTCAGAATTTTTGAAAAAAAAATATTAAAAATTGTTTAATAAAACACTTGAAATATTTTTCTTAAAATTAGAAGGCAAAATATTACAATTCAAGAACTAAAGCAAATTACTTAAAAAAATTACAAAACTTCCCATCGAAGAAATTAATAAATTTTATGGAACAAATTTAAAATTTTTTTTTTTTTTATTAAAACACTTAAAATATTTTTCTTAAAATTTGAAGGCAAAAAATTATAAAATTTAAAAATTTATTAATTTTACATTGAAATTTTCAAATTACTTAAAAAATTACAAAACTTCCCATCCAAAAAAATTTATAAATTTTATGGAACAAATTTAAAAAAAAAATCAAAAATTTTTAAAAATCTGTTTTTAAACACTTGAAAATTTTTCAGAATTTTTGAAAAAAAAATAAAAATTGTTTAATAAAGCACTTGAAATATTTTTCTTAAAATTAGAAGGCAAAATATTACAATTCAAGAACTAAATCAAATTACTTAAAAAATTACAAAACTTCCCATCGAAAAAAAATTCATAAATTTTATGGAACAAATTTAAAAATGTTGAAGAAAATTTTAAGAATCGTTTTTTAAATACTTGAAATTTTTTTCAGAATTTTTGAAAAAAAAAAAAATAAAAATTGTTTAATAAAGCACTTGAAATATTTTTCTTAAAATTGAAGACAAAATATTATAAAATTTAAAAATTTATTAATTTTACATTGAAATTTTCAAATTATTTTAAAAATTACAAAATTTTCCATCGAAAGAATTAATAAATTTTATGGAACAAATTTAAAAGTTTTGAAAAAAAATATTAAAAATCGTTTCTTAAATATTTGAAAAATTTTCAGAATTTTTGAAAAAAAAAATATTAAAAATTTTGTAATAAAACACTTGAAATATTTTTCGTAAAATTTAAATGCAAAATATTACAATTCAAGAACTAAAGCAAATTACTTAAAAAATTTCAAAACTTCCCATCGAAAAAAAAATTAATAAATTTTATGGAACAAATTTAAAAATTTTGAAAAAAAAAAAAATATTAAAAATCGGTTTTTAAACACTTGAAAATTTTTCAGAATTTTTGAAAAAAAAATATTAAAATTTTTTTTTTAAAACGCTTGAAATTTTTTTCTTTAAATTTGAATGCAAAATATTACAATTCAAGCAAATTACTTAAAAAATTTCAAAACTTCCCATCGAAAAAAAAAAATTAATAAATTTTATGGAACAAATTTAAAAATTTTGAAAAAAATATTAAAAATCGTTTTTTAAATACTTGAAATTTTTTTCAGAATTTTTGAAAAAAAAAATTAAAAATTGTTTAATAAAACACTTGAAATATTTTCCTTAAAATTTTAAGGCAAAAAATTATAAAATTTAAAAACTAATTTATTTTACATTGAAATTTTATGAAATTGTGAAATTAAAAATTCAAGACTACGTCGGAAAATGTGCTTCATATAATTGATGATTTAATTTTATAAATTATTTTATTAATTAATTATTAATAATATATTATTAAATTAATATTATTTTGGAACAAATTTAAAAATTTTGAAAAAAAATTTTAAAAATCGGAATTTAAAAATTTTTTTCAAAATTTTTAAATTTGTTCCAAAATAATATTAATATAATAATATATTATTAATAATTAATTAATAAAATAATTTATAAAATTAATTTGTTAAATTAAATCATCTTTTATATGAAGCAAAATTTCAGACGTTGAATTTTGAATTTTTTTAACAATTTCAGAAAATTTCAATGTAAAATTAATACATTTTTAAATTTTATAATATTTTGCATTTAAATTTTACGAAAAATATTTCAAGTGTTTTACTAAAAAAATTTTAATATATATATTTTTTTAAAATTCTGAAAAATTTTCAAGTGTTAAAAAACCGATTTTTAATATTTTTTTTTTTTAAATTTTTCAGAATTTTTGAAAAAAAAATTATTTAAAATTGTTTTATAAAACACTTGAAATATTTTTCGTAAAATTTGAGTGCAAAATATTATAAACTTTAAAAATTAATTTAAAATTTTGAAAAAATTTTAAAAATCGGACTTTAAAAATTTTTTTTCATAATTTTAAATTTGTTCCAAATTAATATTAATATAATAATATATTATTAATAATTAGTTAATAAAATGAATTTATAAAATTAATTTGTAAAATTAAATCATCTATTATATGAAGCACATTTTCAGACGTAGTCTTGAATTTTTCAATTTCACAATTTCAGAAAATTTCAATGTAAAATTAATACATTTTTAAATTTTATAATATTTTGCATATAAATTTTACGAAAAATATTTCAAGTGTTTTACTAAAAAAATTTTAATATTTTTTTTTCAAAAATTCTGAAAAATATTCAAGTGTTTAAAAACTGATTTTTAATATTTTTTTTAAATTTTGAAAATTTTTCAGAATTTTTGAAAAAAAAAAAATATTAACAAATTTTTTAATAAAACACTTGAAACATTTTTCTTAAAATTTGAATGCAAAATATTATAAAATTTAAGAATTTAGTTTACATTGAAATTTTCAGAAATTGTGAAATTGAAAAATTCAGCACGACGTCTGAAAATTTGGTTCATATAATAGATGATTTAATTTTACAAATTAATTTTATAAATAATTTTATTAATTAATTATTAATAATATATTATTATATTAATATTATTTTGGAACAAAATTAAAAATTTTGAAAATAATGTTAAAAATGGGGCTTTAATTTGTTTTTTTTAATTTATTCCAAAATAATATAAATATAATAATATAATATAATTAATAAAATAATTATAAAATTAATTTGTAAAATTAAATAATCTATTATATGAAGCACATTTTCAGACGTAGTCTTGAATTTTCAAATTTTATAATATTTTGCATTCAAATTTTTCGAAAAATATTTCAAGTGTTTTACTAAAAAAATTTTAATATTTTTTTTTTTTTCAAAAATTCTGAAAAATTTTCTAATGTTTAAAAACTGATTTTTAATATTTTTTTTTTAAATTTTGAAAATGTTTCAAAATTTTTAAAATAAAAAAAAATAATAAAAAATTTTTTAATAAAACACTTGAAATATTTTTCGTAACATTTGAGTGCAAAATATTATAAAATTTAAAAATTAATTTATTTTACATTGAAATTTTTTGAAATTGTGAAATTGAAAAATTCAATACTGCATCTGAAAATGTGCTTCATATAACAGACGATTTAATTTTAAATTAATTTTATTAACCAATTATTAATAACATATTATTAAATTAATTTTATTTTCTATTATTTCAACTATGACACAGCTATATTAAAAACAAACGGTACCTGAAGTCAATTAAAGTAGGAAAACAAAAATTCCAACACCAATGGAAAATCTCTTCAATTTTCAGCACAAAAACAAAACATAGGTTGTAATTTTTTTATGGCCCTAATAGGAAAGAAACAACAACAACAGCAAAAACAATAATGTTTGGCAAAATGAATATGTGTCTGGGCGTAAATAGTAAAAAACGGAACATAAAATCCAAGCAGACAAATAAACAATGGCTGGCCAAAATTCCTTTGCAAAAAACCAAAAAATAAAAAAATATTTTTTTTTCAGTAACTTTTTTATTTTTCCTTTTATTTGTTTTAAATAGACAAAAAATCTCAGCTATTCTGTTTAATATAATACAAAATTTTTTTAACATTTACATTAAATCATAGTTGTTAAAAAGTTTTTTAAAGAGAAGGAAACAAATCAAACATTTGCGAAAAAAATTATTAAAAAAACGAACTCCAAAAATAAACTTTTTTCAACACTGCCAGGAAAGCCAAACAAGATATATTTTTTTCTTTTTTTTTTAAATAAATATGTGCTTCACACAATAGGCATCCAAAAACAAAAAAAAACAAAAAAAAACAAACATGCAGCTACAAAACGTTAACAATTCCCAGTTTTTTAGTATTTGTGGCAGAATGCTGTTTTTTTTTTGTTTTTTTAGTTGCTGTTTTGTGGTGTTTTTTTCTTGTTCTTTTAAATAAGTTCATTGATTGCTGATGATGGGTGAAAAACGTAAATTACTTTGTAGGCCTGCTGCTGTTTAACTGTGAGATATGGGCAAGCACAATGTAATGAAGTTAAGGGAGTGGTGTGATAATTGAAGACAAAAAGGGAGGAAATAATAACGTTATTAAAACAAGATAAACTAAATTTTTCTATTTAAGACAAAAAAGGTAGAATATAATAAAATTATTAAAAAAAGATAAACTAAAATTTTCTATAATTTTGCAAGGTTTTATCATTATACACACCCTAATATACACGCCCTAAGCGAATAGAAATGTTCTTTTTTAATATGACACGCCAAAAAAGCCCAAAAGTTTCCTATTATAAGGGTTTTTTTTATTAAAGGTTGTAATAAATTTAAAAAAGACACCCTAATATACACTTCCCAACCTAATATTGACAATCTTACATTGCATCCAAAGTGTTTTTAATAAAACACCATGTCAAAGAGAGCAACATCTTCAATAACAACTATTTTAATGCTTATTGAAAACTTGCCCCACGTTGGGCGCCACTAGAAATTATTACCAAAACTAAGGCGATTTTTATTCATTATTATTACGAATGAAATTAGTAATAAAATGAAGTCCAATATGGAGCTAAAAACATCAATTTCTTTGTAATAACAAGATTTGATAATTAGGACACCCTATTATACAGGTTGAAAGCTAATGTTGAAAAACGTAACATTGCCCCCAAAGTGTTTTTTAAAAACTATATTATGTCAAAAAGTACAAACATTTTTCACAACAAGGATTTTTATTCTATTTGCAAACCTGCCCCACGTTGGGCGCCACAATAAATTATTTTCAAAATTAAGGGGATTTTATTTATTATTGTTAAATATGAATTTAGTTATAACATTGAGTCCAATGTGGAGCTAAAAACAGCAATTATATTAAAAGACCAGGGTTTGGTAGTTAAAACACCCTAATATACAAGTTCCAAATTAATGTTAAAATCTTAATATATACTTCAAAGCTTCTTTAAACATGTTTCACTATAATGAAGTAGAAATTATATAATAATAAGGATTTTTATTCTATTTGCAAACCTGCCCCACGTTGGGCGCCACAATAAATTATTTTCAAAATTAAGGGAATTTTATTTATTATTGTTACATATGAATCTAGTTATAACATTGAGCCCAAAATGGAGCTAAAAACAGCAATTTTTTTTTAAAAGACCAAGATTTGGTAATTAAGATACCCTTATATACAAGTTCCAACCTAATGTTAAAAATTATAATACATCCTTCAAAGCTTCTTTAAAAATATTTCACT
Organism: Musca autumnalis; assembly: GCF_047663935.1. Taxonomy (NCBI): domain Eukaryota; kingdom Metazoa; phylum Arthropoda; class Insecta; order Diptera; family Muscidae; genus Musca; species Musca autumnalis. The sequence goes on along the minus strand of NW_027411977.1, from coordinate 237,580,806 downwards.
ACAATGAAGTAGAAATTATTAAAAATTATTTATTATTTTTATATTTCAAAAATAGTCCCCCCCCCCGTTGGGAGCCACAAATATTAATTATTATTTCTTTATTTAAAATTAATTTAAAATTATTTATTATCATTTCAAATGAACTTTCTTATAACATGAAGTGATTTAAATCTAACATGAAACCATAATCCAAAATTCCTAGGTTTAATAATACAAACACCCTAATATACAGGTCACAACAACCTAATGTTGAAAATCGTAAAACTGCCTCGAAAGTTTCTTTAATAATATTTCACTTAAAACAATGGCAACATTTTCAATATACATACTTTTTTCTGATATTTCAGGAGAAGACCCACGTTGGGCGCCACAACAAATAATTATTCTCATTAAAAATTATTTAAAATTAGTTATTGTTATTATTTCGAATGATTGTTTGTTATAAAATTAAGTGAATTAAATCTAATATGAAACCACAATCCAAAATTCCAAGGTTTAATAATACAAACACCCTAATATACAGGTCACAACAACCTAATGTTGAAAATCGTAAAACTGCCTCGAAAGTTTCTTTAATAATATTTCACTTCCAACAATGGCAACATTTTCAATATACATAGTTTTTTCTGATATTTCAAAAGAAGACCCACGTTGGGCGCCACAACAAATAATTATTCTCATTAAAAATTATTTAAAATTAGTTATTATTATTTCAAATGAATTTTTGTTATAAAATGAAGTTAATTTAAGCAAAAGCTGGATATGGAAATCCAAAATGTTTTAAAATTCCAAGTTTTAAGAATACAAACACCCTAATATACAGGTCTCAACCTCATCTTGATAATCGTAAAACTACCTCTAAAGTTTCTGTAATATTTAATAATAGTATGTCAAATGTCAAATATAATAATATGTCAAGATCCACCCACGTTGGGCGCCACCAAAAAAATTAATTAGTTACAAAATTAAAATGAAAATTTTAAATATTTTTATCACACTTAAATTAAAAAAATTAAATCAAATATGGCACTGAAAATCAAAAAGTTTTTTTTTTTTTTTTTTTTTAATTTCAAAGGTTCAATAATTAAGACACTCTAATATACAGGTCCAAACCCAAAGTCGGAAATCGGAATTATGCATCAAAAAATAAAAAAATAAAATGGCAATATGTTCAATATATACGATTTTTTATAATATTTCAAATGCAGACCCCACGTTGGGCGCCACCAAATAATTAATTATTTTCAAAATTAAAATGAAAATTTTAAATGTTAATATTAAAATTAAATTAAAAAAAAGAAATTAAATATGGCTCTGAAAACCAATTTTTTGTAATTTCCCAGGTTCAATAATTAACACACTCTAATATACAGGTCCCAACCCAATGTCGGAAATCGTAATTATGCATCAAAACATTTATTAAAAGTATTTCACTCCTTAAAAGGGCAATATGTGCAATATATAAGATTTTTTATAATATTTCAAATGCAGACCCCCACGTTGGGCGCCACAAAAAATCTATGAATTTCAAAATTAAAAGGATTTTAAATTATTATTAAATTAAATGATTTTAATTATAAAATGAAATAAAATATGGATCAACGAAGCTACATTTTTTTTTAAATTGCTGATTAAGACACTCTAATATACAGGTCCCAACCCAATGTCGAAAATCGTAATTATGCATCAACAAATTTATTAAAAGTATTTCTCTCCATAAATGGGCAACATTTTCAAAATATAACATTTTTTTATAATATTTCAAATGCAGACCCCACGTTGGGCGCCACAAAAAATCAATTTCAAAATTAAAAGGAATTTTAATTATTATAAAATTAAATGCTTTTAATTATAAAATGAAATAAAATATGGATCATTGAAGCTACATTTTTTTAATTGCTGAGCTGTAATAATTCAGACACCCTAATATTCCGGTTCCAACTTAATCTTGAATGTTCCGATTGCCTCAAAAATGCATTTAATGATATTTCAATTAAAAAGGGTCAACATTCTCCAAACATAAGGAGTATTGTGATATTTAAAACCTCAGTCCCACGTTGGGCGCCACAAAAACTTAATTATAATCAAAATTAAAACTTATTAATTATTATTATTATTATTATTATTATTATTATTATTATTATTATTATTATTATTATTATTATTATTGTTGTTGTTGTTGTTATTAGTATTCCAAATGAATTTCATTAATTTCGTTAAAATTCAAAGGTGTTGTACATCAAATCTAGAGGCAATGAGGGATTTCTAAATATTTTTTTTGGGATTTTAGAGGCAAAAAGGGATTTATAAATTATTTTTGGGTCTTCTGGAGGCAAGTTGGAATTTTTCAAGAATTTTAAGAGGGTTCTAGAGGCAACGTGGAATTTTAAAAGATTTTTTTGGGGCTACTAGAGGCATCGAGGAATTTTTAAATCATTTTTTGGTGGTAGAGGCGAGGTGGTAGTTTCTAAGATTTTTGAGAGGGTTCTTGAGGTAAATAGGAATTTATTAAAAATTGTTAGGAGCTTTTCAGTAGGTCGAGGAATTTCTTAAAATAATTTATAGTGACTTCTGGAGACATTTTAAAATTTTTAAAGAATTTTCAGAAGGATCTAGAGGTAACGAGGAATATTTAAATACTTTTTAGGGGCTTATGGAGGCAATGAGAGATTTTTAAATAATTTTTAGGGGCTTCTAGAGGCATGGTGTAATTTGCGAAGAGTTTTCAGAGAGTTCTAGAGGCAAGAGGAGTCCGATATGGATATAACAATATAAAGAAAATTTTCCTTAAAATTCAAAGGTTTCAGACACCCTAATGTGTAGGTCCCAATCTAATGTTGGAAACCTTAATATTGCCTCTGAATTGGCTTTGATTATAATATACTCTAAAAATGTTTAAGATTTGCAAAATATAAGGATTTTTTATTATATTTTGAAAGCAGCCCCACGTTGGGCGCCACAAAAAATTATTTTAATTTTTAAAATTAAAAATAATAGTAATTATATTTTCCAATGTTTTAAGTTAAAAAAATAAACTGAGATTTGTATTTTCAATTTAATATTTCAAGGCCTTAGTTCCTACCATTCCTGAATACTCTACCCCCCTTCCACCAATAACACGCACGTAAAACATTCCAAAAATTGCATCAACACCCCGAGAAATATATGGGCCGATTCCGTACAGCGAGGCGAGTCATGTCGCGTCGTCTATCGTCTCTGTGACAAAATTTAAAAAATGCACTACGTACAGCGATAGAAAATAATCGTCGATAACAAGTTATTTTTATTTTTTTTTATTTTATTTTTATTCGTTAGTAAAAATGTACGGCGACAGCTAATTTGTTGTCGCCGAAAAATGAACATTTCGGCGACAAAATTTGACGACGTCAGGCGATATTGCCATACGGAATCGAAAAATTGCATTTGGCGACGCGACACGACTCGCCTCGCTGTACGGAATCGGCCCAATAGTTGTTTGAGGACTGCCATGTTGTTAAAGCCGTATGTTGGTGTTGTTGCTGTTATTTTTGGGAGGTTTTGTTGTTTTTTTATGAGCGTATACTAAATAGTTTTTCCACACTCCTTGAAAACATAACATTCACAAAAAACACACATACTGACTGACTGACTGACTGGATGGAGTTTACCAAAGAACGTGAAAAAGAATGGTTGAATGGCTCTCTAGCTGGGTAATGGGTGTCTGGCAAAACTGATTTTACATACATAGCGCACATGTGAGGAGTTCATTTTATGAACACACAGCCAGTCAGCCAGCCAGGAATATCATCATATCATCATCAACTAGCTAGCCAGCAATGCTAGCTGGTGGCATAAAGCGAAAATTACCCAAGTCAAATGAAACAAAGCAAATGAAAACTTCATTGCAGCAGCAGCACCGGCAGCACCATGTTGAAGATCGTTCGACAACAATTGCTGCAAGCTAAAAATCAAAAAAATAACAACAACAAACAGACAAAACACATGCTGTTTAATATAAAAACAAAGAATAACATTAACAGGAATCTCTATAAAAAAACAAAAACAAACCAAATGAAAAGGGAAGAACAACAACAAGCACAAAATAAAATACATAAATATATTTTTTTACTGAAATCTGAAAATTACACATTTGGAAATACAAAAAAAAAAAAAACAAAAAACAAGAAGGCACAGAGCATCAACATTTGCAGTTAAAGCTTGTTGCAACATATGCCATTGCTGCTGACTGCATGATAATAATTTTGAAGAGGAAAAGGGAACAAAAAAAGTAGCTGTTGAAACGCAGCTACACCTTTCGAACAAGGAATTAAGTTGGCAAATGAAGAAGAGCAACACATATCAGAAGGTATGGTGAATTCATGCAATCATCTTCTCTTACTTCCTTCCTTCTTGCGGTCTATGTAGCCTTGGCAAAAAAAGGGAAAACTATGCTCCAAAAAGGACTCAAAACATGTGATCATGTTTTGATCACATCATGGCCCGAAGAGTCAACGATGACGACGACGTCTTCGACCATGTTCATCACAAAATTATAGGTTCTCGTTTTGATTTGCTGTTAAAACGCCCACTTTTTGTTGAGCGGTTCCTTTATCAAAGTGAAACCGACACCGCCAGCCACCAAAAGGGAAAAGTTAATGGCCATAAAGAAAAAATCTAGTTATCGACATGACAACAACAGCAATTGGAGAGCCATAACAAATATTGAGAATATATTGAAAAAATTTCGTTTTTATTTATATATGATTTGCAATAAAATGGCGCCCAATATAGGGGGAATATTTTTTTAAATATTTTTTATTAAGGAAAATTGAAAAAAATATTGGGCAAATTTCTTGTTTAAATGACAAAATTTTTTTGCTACAAATTCGGGATTTTAATAATAAATTTAAAATTGGCGCCCAACGTGGGGTATTTTTTGTTATATATTTGTTATTTTTTAATTGTTATATTTAATACGGAAAAACTAAAAAAACAATACCAAGGCGAATTTAGTATTTTTAATCACAAATTCCGAAATGGCGCCCAACGTGGGGAGAATAGTTTTTTTTATTTATTAATAAGAAAAATTAAAAAACGAAAAATGAAACAAAAACTCATAGGCAAATTTCTTGTTTAAATGACAAAATGTTTTTTGCTACAAATTTGGTTTTTTAATGATAAATTTTAAATTAGCGCCCAACGTGGGGAATGTATTTTTTGTTAGTTATTTTAATAAGAAAAAATTAGAAAAAATTCCCAAGGCGAATTTAGCATTTTTAATCATAAATTCCGAAATGGCGCCCAACGTGGGAAGGATACTTTTTTATTTTTTAATAAGCAACAATTTTAAAATTGAAAATTACAGAGGATTTTTTTTTAATTTTTCTAATTACAAAGTCTGAAATAGCATCCAACGGTAGAGATATTTTTTCATTTGAATAACAAAAATGTTTAAAATTGAAAGTTTAACGGGGCAAATATAATTTTTAGAATTAAAAATTGGAAAATTGCGCGCAATTTGGGGAGAATATTTTTGACTTTAAAAAGGAAAATTTTAAAACTTAAACATTTGCAGAGGCAAATTTAATTTTTTATAGATGAAATCAGAAATGACAAGAGCAGAATATTTTTATTAAATATTTTTATAAGGAAAAATTAAAAAAATAAATAAAATTTACCACAGCAAATTCCGTCTTAAGAGAATATTTTTTTCAAATATTTTTATAAGGAAAATTCTCAACAATTTAAATTTTACCGAGGCAATTTTTTTAATTAAAACATTCTGGAATGGCGCCAAACGGTGGGAAATATTTTGCATTTTAATAAAAGAAATTAAATAAAAAAGTTAAAATATAACGAGGCGAATTTATTTTTAAAAATGAAAATTTCGAAAATGGCGCCCAATGTGGGGGAAATATTTTATTGATTATAATAATAAACATTTTTAAAATTGAGAACTTACCGAGGCAAATTAAATTTTTTTATAGTTTAATTCAGAAATTTGTAATTAAAAAATTCTGGAATGGCGCCAAACGGTGGGAAATATTTTTTTTTTTGCATTTTAATAATAGAACTTAAAAAAATTTAAATATAACGAGGCGAATTTATTTTTTAAAATGAAAATTCTGAAAAATGGCGCCCAATGTGGGAGAAATAATTTTTTGATTATAATAAGAAACATTTTTCAAATTTAGAACTTACCGAGGCAAATTTAATTTTTTTATAGATAAATTCAGAAATTTTTAATTAAAAAATTCTGAAATTGCTCCAAACGGTGGGAAATATTTTTTTTGCATTTTAATAATAGAAATTAAAAATATCAAAATATAACGAGGCGAATTTATTTTTTTAAAATGAAAATTCTGAAAAATGGCGCCCAATGTGTGAGAAATATTTTTAAAATTGACAACATACCGAGGCAAATTTATTTTTTTAGAGATAAGTTCAGAAGTGGCGCCCAACGTGGGGAGAGTCATTTTTTCCTTATCTAAATAGGCAAAATTGTGGAAAATAAAACTTTGCCACGGTATTTTTTTGTGAAATGATAAACTTCGAAATGGTGCAAAATTCTAAAAGTTGATATTGGCCGAGGCGGTTTTTTAAATTGATTTAAAGTGGATTTTTTTGAGAATTTTCAAAGGGTTCTTGAGGCTACAAAGAACTGTTAAATGATTTTTAGGTGCTTCTAGAGGCCAGTTAAATTATTTTAAAGAACTCTCAGAGGGTACAAGTAATTTTTAAAGAATTTCCAAAGACTTCTAGAGGCAAAGGGGCAAATTTAAATAATTTTTAGGGTCTTCTAGTGGCAAAGGAAACATTTTTAAAGAATTTTCAGCAGGTACTAGAGGCAACGAGGATTTTTAAACAACTTGTAGAGGCTTCTAGATATAATGTAGAATTTTTAAAGAATTTTCAGAGAGTTCTAGAGGCAAAGAGGGGCTTCTGGAGGCAAGGAGGAGTTTTTGAAGAATTTTAAGAGGGCTCTAGAAGCAACGAGATATTTTTAAATAATTGTTAAGGGCTTTTAGAGAATTTTTTTTTAACGAATATGCAGAGGGTTCTATAGGTATTTTTAAATAATGAGGAATTAGAAATTTTTAAAGAATTTTTAGAGGGTTCTAAAGGCAATGAAGAATTTTTAGATACTTTTAGGAGCTTTTAGAGTCAACTGGGGATTTTTAAATAATTTCTAGGGCTTCTAGAGGCAATGAACTTTGAGGAATTTTTAAATAAATTTTAGGGGCAACGAGGAATTTTTAAATTATTTTTAGGGGCTTCTGAAGGCAACAAAGATTTTTAAATAATTTTTAGGAGCTTCTGAAGTCAACGAATATTTTTTAAATAATATTTAGGGACTCCTAGATGCAACAAGGGGTTTTAAATTATTTTCCAGATGGTAAGGTAAATGTTTTTAATAATTTTAGGGCCTACTATAGGTAAGGAGGATTTTTAAAATAATCTGCAAGAAAATTATGAATATTTTTCACTAGATTCTAGAAGCAACGGCGAATATAAAATTAAATTTTAGGGGCTTTAGAGGCAAGGTAGATTTTTATAAATTTTCAGAGGATTCTAGAGGCAGCGAGAAAAATTTTAACAGTTTTTAGGGGCTTCTAGAGGCAACATAGAATTAAAAAAAGTTATCAGCGATCTAGATACAATGAGGGATTTTTTAAATAGAGAATTTTACAGAATTTTTAAAGAATATGCAGAGTGTTCTATAGGTATTTTTAAAATAATGAGGAATGAGTAATTTTTAAAGGCAATGAAGAACTTTTAAATAGCTTTTAGGGACTTTTAGAGTCACCTGCGATTTATAAATAATTTTTAGGGCTTCTTTCTATAGGCAAGGAATTTTGAGGAATTTTTAAATAATTTTTAGGGGCTTCTAGAGGCAATGAAGAATTTTTAAGTTATTTTTAGGAGCTTCTGAAGGCAACGAATATTTTTTAAATAATTTTTAGGACTTTTAGAGGGCAGGAATTTTAAAATAATTTTTGGGGGCTTTTGAAGGCAACGACGATTTTTTAAATAATTTTTAGGAGCTTCTGAAGGCAACGAATATTTTTAAAATAATTTTTAGGGACTCCTAGATGCAACAAGGGTTTTAAATTATTTTCCAAATGGTTCTAGATGTTGGCAGGAGGCAAGGTAAATGTTTTTAATAATTTCAGGGCCAACTAGAGGTAACGAGGATTTTTAAAATAATCTGCAAGAAAATAATAAATATTTTTCACTAGATTCTAGAAGCAACGAGGAATTTAAAATTAAATTTTAAAGGCTTTAGAGGCAAGGTAGATTTTTAAAAATTTTCAGGGGGTTCTAGAGGCAGCGAGAAAATTTTTAATAATTTTCGGGGGCTTCTAGAGGCAAGGTAGAATTGAAAAAAATCTCAGTGTTCTAGATACAATGAGGCATTTTTAAATAATTTTAGAAGCTTGTAGAGTCAAGATTTGGCTATAGTTATTCATTTGAGGGAAATTAAGACAATGGGAAAATATTCCTTGAAATTGTGCCTGTTAGGGCGAAGATCATTTTTAATAATTTTTATTAATTTTCTCGTTTAGAGTTAAGCTTGATGATCGAAAATTGTTTGCAATGAAAAAGAAAAGCCAAGTACTCGAACCACCACACAGTTACCAAATTATGTGACCTGGTTTCGCTGTTAGTTAAGCAGCTCTTCAGACATATCGACTGTGGAATGGCTTCTCTGTCCTAGAACTTTTGGTTTTTCAAATGCAAATGTGTAAGCTAGAGAATGAATTGCTTAGTAAAATTGATAAAATTTAATATATACACCACGTTGGGCGCCATTTTTTCCAAAAAAAAATATTTTTAGCATACTTTTTTTAAAATAGAAATACTAAAATATGATTTTTTCTTAGCATGAAACTAATTTTTAAATTGTTCTTAGAAATCCATTCTTAGCATAAATTCCCTCCTGAATGAGATTTTAAAATCCACAACTATAAAATGAACCACGTTGGGCGCCATTTATATAAAGGAATTAATTTCGAAATGCGTTTTAGAAAAAATCTACATAGACTACACAATTCTAAAGGCCATTTAAATACAGCTTTAAACATTTTTCGGCTAGCCAAAATATCTGACCAACATTTACCTTATTTTAATCAACCAAAAATTTAATCGCTTTTTAATTTGTTGTTTAACAAGGTAATAAACAACATTAAACAATACCAATTTTGGGGGACATTTTGCCTTTTGATGTTGTACGCAGCTTACAATAAAAAACAAAATACCAAAAAAAAAGAAAACCATAGATTTCGAACCCATTGTAACACCATAAGTTTACAAAAAAACGGCCCGGCCTGCTCCGCTCGTCTTCCCTTTACCGTCTGATTGCCAATATAGACGGAAATTTAAGCCATTTTTTTCTAATTTAAAATTTCAAACACATTCTATTAACAAGTGTCAACACGTTCCTCTATCTTTCGCGTTGTATTTTGTTTAGCATTGTGGAAATCTAAATAACAATTATTCCTAAGCAATTTGTGGTATTTTCTAACACCTTCACAAAAAACCGGGGCTGGCTGTTTGTACTTTATAAGCTAACACATTCATCCGTTTGTCTGTCTTCACCTACACACCGCTAGCACACCCGCCCGCTACTCACCGCCTCCTCTTCGTCTTCTTCTTGATCATCATCACACAATTGTAACTTAATCGACAACATTGTAAATCAACAAAAAACGGGGTAGTGTTTTGTTTAGCTTTTTTTACAAAACTTTTGTTTTGTTGCTTTTGTTTGAATGCGCATTTTTTGTCTTTTGTTAATTATAAATTCTTATCATAACAATCTGACATAGACATAATCACCCGGAGGAGGTTTGTCGTGTAAGGAAAACACATGTGTTATGTTTTTGGTATTATTGTAATACGATACAGCCCGCCGCTTTTCCCCCACCTACCTTTAATAAGTCACCGTAAGAAATATTAATAAATTTCAAGAAAATTTCCAAGAAATTTTGGAAATTGAACCTATTAAAGTGGGCTAAATTGAGGCGCCTTATAAAGAGGCGATTTCGTTATTATTTTCTGTCAATCTTATAAATTTTGGGGATTTCATAAAGTAACGGCTTGTTTTCATAATTCAAAAATAAAATATGAATAAATTATTAGGCCGAAAAGTTCAAAGGGGGGAAAATGCACCAATGCAGTTGGCGGTTAAACGCCAATGCAGTTCATTTTTCATATATTATGTAAATCCCCTGAGGAAGACATAATTTTAAATTATGTTAATGGTTCGCGGTGACATTTCTAAGTTTGGAGCTTGGCGGCAAGGTGTCAAAAGCTAAACATTTCCTAAAACAAATATGTGTTTGCTTAAGAAAAACTAAAATATGGTTTAGGCGGAACCAATAAGTGCATCCTTGGTTTTGATGTTGGGCGCCATGGCTTCAGATGGACTCAAGGAAATAGAAAAGAGGAAATAATGCAATAATAATGAGGTGCTAGAGGTTGGAAATGTTCGGCAATAATGTTGCTTGTGAACATATTCCGCTAAGATGAAAGGATCATAAGAAATCTCCATTTGATTCTTTATAAACATTTTAAAAAATTTAGATTAAAAATTTATTATCAACTTTTAATATAATTTTATTCATTATAACTATACATCTAGCGATTTCTATCATTTGCTGATTTATAGTGAACACTTTCACATGTTGCTACGTACTTTATGTGTTCCGCTACAATGTTGATCATAGTCTTGGCTACAATGTTGCCAGACATTACCTAAAGCTTAGACAATTGTATCCTCAGGAAATCCCATTTGGATTCATATAGCAAAGAAATGAAATTCTATGTTGTATTTTTCGCGATTTTTTATATTGGAATTTTATTGATAAGTGTTACATTTAGCGATTTCATTTGCCAGGTGACTTATAGTGAAATTTCACGAGGATTAACTTTCCCTTTCACATTACCACCAAAAAGTGAGGTGTATCAGAGAAAATGCCTCTAGTTCAATGACGCAGTAACTATGGGCATTTTTAACTCCTCCCCCAAAAAGTCACCAAAAAGACACCTTTCATGATGCGGTAGAGGGTCAACATGTTTGACAAAAATGTTGCTCGCAGTATTGGCAACAATGTTCCTAAACATATAATGTATATACCTCTAAGGGATTTCGAGAAATCATGATTCATATGATAACCAAAAATAAATAAAAAATGGAAAATTTTATTTTTTAGGTCCCACTATTGTTTTCCGATATTTTCTCGACATGTATAACATTTACAAAATTCTTGTATTTAGTGACTTATAGTGAAATTGTGCTGGGAGCATTTTTCCCCTTAACAACACTTCCGAAAAACATCGCCTTTAGGGAGAATTTGTCCCCAGTTCAAAGTCGTATAAAGTTATCAGCACTTTTAACTCGTCACCCAAACAAACCTTGAAAAGACCACCTAAATTATACTTTAGAGGGTCAGTATGTTCTACAAAAATGTTGCTATAGTATTGGCAACAATGTTGCTAAACACATCATATAGATAACTTTAAAGGCTCTCAAGAAATGGTTGTCCTTATATAAACTCAACAAATAAAAATGGTTAATTTTTTAATAATATTATAACCAATTTTTTTTCAAATGTTTTATAGACAAATATTAAAGTTAGCGGTATATTGTGTTTGATGACTTATAGTGGAATTAACTGAGGAATATTTTTCCCCTTAACAGCACTTCCGTAAAATGTCGTCTTCAGGGAGAATTGGCCTCTAGTTCAAAATCGCATTTAATTATGGGCACTTTTAACTCGTCACCCAAACAATCCTTGAAAACACAACTTAAATTATACTTTAGGGGGTCAGTATGTTCTACAAAAATGTTGCTCATAGTATTGGCAACAATGTTGCTAAACACATCATATAGATAACTTTAAAGGCTCTCAAGAAATGTTTGTCCTTATATAAACTCAACAAATAAGAAATGTTTAATTTTTGAGTAATATTAGAACAAATTTATTTCCGATATTTTTTAGATAAATATTAAAGATATCGGTATATTGTGTTTGATGACTTTTATTAGAATTGTCTGAGGAACATTTTTCTCCTTGACAACACTTCCGAAAAACAACGCCTTTAGGGAGAATTTGTCCCCATTTCAAAGTCGTATAATGTTATGAGAATTTTTAACTCGTCACCCAAAAAATCTTTGAAAAGACCACTTAATTTATACTTTAGAGGGTCAGTATGTTCTACAGAAATGTTGCCCATAGTATTGGCAACAATGTTGCCAAACACATCATATAGATAACTTTAAAGGCTCTCCAGAAATGTTTGTCCTTATATGACCTCAACAAATAAGAAATGGTTAATTTTTGAGTAATATTAGAACCAATTTATTTCCGATATTTTATAGATAAATACTAAAGTTATCGGTATATTGTGTTTAATGACTGAGAAAGATTTTTCTTCTTGACAGCGCTTCCGTAAAATGTCGTCTTCAGGGAGAATTGGCCTCCAGTTCAAAGTCGCATTAAGTTATGGGCACTTTTAACTCGTCACCCAAACAATCCTTGAAAAGACCACTTAAATTATACTTTAGAGGGTCAGTATGTTCTACAAAAATGTTGCTCATAGTATTGGCAACAATGTTGCTAAGCACATCATATTGATAACTTTAAAGGCTCTCAAGAAATGTTTGTCCTCAACAAATAAGAGATGGTTAATTTTTTAATAATATTAGAACCAATTTATTTCCGATATTTTATAGATAAATATTAAAGTTATCGGTATATTGTGTTTGATGACTTATAGTAGAATTGTCTGAGGAACATTTTTCTCCTTGACAGAACTTCCGTAAATTGTCGTCTTCAGGGAGAATTGGCCTCCAGTTCAAAGTCGCATTAAGTTATGGGCACTTTTACCTCGTCACCCAAACAATCCTTGAAAAGACTACTTAAATTATACTTTAGAGGGTCAGTATGTTCTACAAAAATGTTGCTCATAGTATTGGCAGCAATGTTGCTAAACACGCCATATAGATAACTTTAAAGGCTTCAAGAAATGTTTGTCCTTATATGACCTCAACAAATAAGAAATGGTTAATTTTTGAGTAATATTAGAACCAATTTATTTCCGATATTTTATAAATAAATCTTTAAGATCTCGGTATATTGTGTTTAATAACTTATAGTGGAATTATCTAAGGAATTTTTTTCTCCTTGACAGCACTTCTGCAAATTGTCGTCTTCAGGGAGAATTGGACTCCAGTTCAAAGTGGCATTAAGTTATGGACACTTTTAACTCGTCACCCAAATAATCTTTGAAAAGACCATTTTAATTATACTTTAGAGCGTCAGTATGTTCTACAAAAATGTTGCTCATAGTATTGGCAACAATGTTGCTAAACACATCATTTAGATAACTTTAAAGGTTCTCAAGAAATGTTTGTCCTTATATAAACTCAACAAATAAGAAATGGTTCATTTTTGAGCAATATTAGAACCAATTTATTTCCGATATTTTATAGATAAATATTAAAGTTATCTGGATATTGTGTTCGATGACTTATAGTGGAATTATATGAGAAATATTTTTCTCCTTGACAGCACTTTCGTAAATTGTTGTCTTCAGGGAGAATTGGCCTCCAGTTCAAAGTCGCATTAAGTTATGGGCACTTTTAGCTCGTCACCCAAACAATCCTTGAAAAGACCACTTAAATTATACTTTAGAGGGTCAGTATGTTCTACAAAAATGTTGCTCATAGTATTGGCAACAATGTTGCTAAACACATCATATAGATAACTTTAAAGGCTCTCAAGAAATGTTTGTCCTTATATGACCTCAACAGATAAGAAATGGTTAATTTTTGAGTAATATTAGAACCAATTTATTTCCGATATTTTATAGATACATATTAAGGTTATCGGTATATTGTGTTTGATGACTTATAGTGGAATTATCTGAGGAATATTTTTCTCCTTGACAGCACTTTCGTAAAATGCCGTCTTCAGGGAGAATTGACCTCAAGTTCAAGGTCGCATTAAGATATGGGCACTTTTAACTCGTCACCCAAACAATCTTTGAAAAGACTATTTGAATTATACTTTAAAGGGTCAGTATGTTCTACAATAATGTTGCTCGTAGTATTGGCAACAATGTTGCTAAACACATCATATAGATAACTTTAAAGGTTCTCAAGAAATGCTTGTCCTTATATAACCTCAACATATAAGAAATGGTTCATTTTTAGAAATAGTAGAACCAATTTATTTCCGATATTTTATAGATAAATATTAAAGTTATCGGCATATTGTGTTTGATGACTTATGGTGGAATTATCTGAGGAATATTTTTCTCCTTGACAGCACTTCCGCAAATTGTCGTCTTCAGGGAGAATTGGCCTCCAGTTCAAAGTCGTATTAAGTTATGGACATTTTTCATTCTTCATCCACAAAGTCACCGAAAAGACATCTTTAGTGATCCGCAAGGGGTATAACATGTTCTGCTACAATGTTGCTCGTAGTGGTCGCAACAATGTTGTTAAACATGTTATAATGATAGCTTTAATGGATCTCAATAAATTATTATTCCAATGACTACCAAAAAAATAAAAACTGGAAAATTGTTATCTAACATTGGACTCAATTTGTTTCCGGTATTTTACAGATAAGTATTAAAGATATCGGTATCTTGTGTTTGGTGACTTATAGTGGAATCGTCTGAGCAACATTTTTCCCCTTGACAGCATTTCCGAAAAATTACGTCATTTGCCAGAATTTGGTTCCTATGCAAAGGCGCTTAATGTTACTGCAATTTATAAGTCTTTTTGGGGGCAAAATGCTCAAGAGAGGAAGTTCACACTAGAGTGGTTTCAGTGAAACTTTTAGGTTTTTTTTAGATCGAGTTCGAGTTAGGTATTTCCACAACGAGTTCTTATTTATTTAAATTTTTTAGTTAATTAATTAAAACAAAATAATTTATTTACTCACCATTTTTTCCATTTTTTACAGCCGAATTTTGTAAAAATTTCACAATTTAGCCGTAACGCCAAAGAAGAGTAATACTCCCAGGGGCGGCTGCTAAATAAATCTTCCACACTGTGTTTTTTAAAGGCAACAACAATGCTGATGATGCAAACAATGTACGACGACGTACACTCAGAGAGACAATTTCAATCCGTTTCAAATATAGACCTGCAAAAAAAAAGATAAAAAAATAAATTAATATTTGTATGGCAAAAGAAGACGACAAGACAATAAGAAAATCAGCCCATATAACAAATATTTGCCGGCAACAAACATTAATGGCCTGAGTAAAGAAATTTAATTAACTGTTATTATTTCGTTTTTTTTCGTTTTGCAAGGAAAAAAATCTTAACTATAACAAATAAATATTTAAATTGGCTAAGAAGAAGAAATGGCGCTCACATAAAATGTCTTTGGAATAATGGCAAAGGTAAATAAATTAAGAGATTTTTTTTCTAACGAGTTAATGTGGGTCAATATGGGGTAAAGTTATGGCATACATGGCGTATTAGGCTGAGGAAGGTGCATGAAGGGTCTGAAATCTTGAAAAGGGAATTGTTTTTTCCTCAAAACATAACCACCATAACAATATTGGCTACAAATCCTTCTCTGGACAACAAGTATTGCTAAAGCATGGCCCCACGTTGGGCGCCATTTTAATAAACATAAAGAGATTAAGGTAACGGCATCATGTTAATTTCTTTGGAGTATCCAAATAAGCCTGGAAATTATGGAAAAATTAATTGAGATACCAAAATCTATATTTTTGAAACCGAGTCCCACGTTGGGCGCCACTTTAGATACCCACACAATCCTATAATTATGTATATCAATTACATTATGTCTTCCCCATGCAAATATACGAAATTTTGTATGAAATGTGAGTTTTAAAAATCAACTTTTATACTCTGAATATTCATCATCATCAGAAGAGACAATTCGAGTTTTGTTCCCCCAAATGAAAATCAAAGAACCCAACAAAAGCAGCAGCAGCACCACCACCAGCAGTATCCAATAATATCAGAAAACATCAAATAGTTATCTTTGTACATACAAAAGCAACAACAACCAGAACTGAAAATTCCAAATATTGTTGTTGTTGTTGTTACTGTACTAACCATACTAAACGGGAGGGAAGCAAAAAAAAGTCTTTTGTTGTTGGCCGATTTCTTTACATTTGGCTTTCTCGTTGAAGAAGAATGAATGTGTGCTCTGATCGAAACATAATTAATTTCTGTTTGTTTTTGTTAAACATGGTTGTTGGTGGTGGAGCGAGCGAGCGGCTTGTTGTGTTGAAAAAAACCAGCAAGCTTTTCCCCAACTTCCCCTCCCTCCCCATTATTTATGGGGTAGACTCCAGCAGCTGGGGTTTGGAGAGCTATGGAGCGGGCCCTTTTTGGTAACGATACGTTAAATGTTGCCTTATTTGTTTTGTTCGTTCGGTTTGTTGGCAGTGGAAAGGGAGGGGGTCGACTTTGGTTTGTGTAAATTTTCATCTTGTTAATTTTGGCGTTATATTTTTTGTTGTGTTTTTTTTTGTGTTTTCTTAATTCTAAAGTTAAGATTTTGCCTTTGTGGCTTGCTGTGCAGTTTTGCCTTGGAGGGAGTTGAATTCTGCAGTTCATCAATTCCAATATAATTTTTTGTTTTAATTTAAGGTGGTCCTTTTCCTGTTGTTGTTGTTGTGTTTTAGCAATACATATTCATTATTTTGTTGTTGATTTTTTTTGCCTTCATTGCTGTTGTTGCAGTTTTGTGAATTTTTTTGTTTGTGTTTTCTTTTTTTTTGGGTTCTTTCTTGGACAAATAAGGCCAGGGGAAATAATAAATTTTGATGTTGTCAAAAGCCCATAAATTAAACATTTTTTAAAGGATGCACAAACATTGTAGGAATATGAAATCTTAAATTAAAAAAAAAAGTTCGAATAAACCTCCTTAAAATGACAAAATTTTGATAAATGGCGGGAATATGGGATTTTTGGTAGATAATTGGCAGTAAGGAAATGGGGGAGGGGAATGAAAAAGGCTTTAATTTGTTTTATATTAGTAGCAAAGTACTTAAATAATAGAAACGTTAGTTGAAATGGCTCCCAACGTGGGGCAAATTTTTTTCAAGAGAAAAAAATATGTTTGGCGAAGGGGAAGGGCATATGCAAAATAGCTTAATTTGTTCCGTATTAATGGCGGATTATTTAAATGTCACCTGTAGGGGAAATGGCGCCCAATTTGGAGAATATTTTTTTTCTTTTTGGCAGATAATTGACAGGAAGGAAATGGGGGAGAGGAATAGAAAAGCCTTTAATTTATTTTTTATTAGTAGCAAAATACTTAAATATAAATTATAAAAACGTTAGTTGAATTGGCGTCCAACGTGGGGCAAATTTTTTTTCAACAGAAAAAATTATGTTTGGCTAAGGTGAAGGGGATATGCAAAATAGCTTAGTTTGTTCCGTATTATTGGCGGATTATTTAAATATCACCTGTAGGGGAATGGCACCCAATTTGGAGAATATTTTTTTTTCTGAAGAAAAATGAATAAAATAATTAAAATGTTATTTTTTTGCTATGCATCATATCTACAGATTTTTTTTGTTCGGTGACCTTTAGTGAAATTTTGTGAAGATTAATTTCGCCTTTAACACGATTCCTCAGAAATCAAATCTAAGGGGAGAAAAGCCCTCATTTTAGAAAATTTTATTTTTTACCATCAGCTCACCATGGCAAACTGTAGGCCAATTGGCGCCCAAAGTGGGGACATACATATTTTTTCATAGGAAAAATGAATATTTTTTTTTTCAGAATTTACGACATTTGTTTTTGTACTATGCGTCATATCTACGGATATTTTTTGTTAGGCGACCTATAGTAAAATCTAGTGCAGATTATTTTCTCCTTTATTACGATCCCCTAAAAATCAGATCTAATGTGAGAAAAGCCTTAAATTTAGCAAAAATATGAAAAAAGGCTATTTTTGCGGTGATTACGAAAAAATAGCCGAAAAGGACCCATTTAAAGAGAGAAGCAGAGGATTAATACAGACGGATGGAAAATTTTTAATTTGTTTCTTATTAGTACCACAATTCTTAAATGTCACCATGGAAAACTGTTGGGCAAATGGCGCCCAATGTGAGGACATGTTTTTTTTTTCTTAAGAAAAACTAATAAAAAATTATCAGAAATTAAGACGCTTGTTTTTGTGCTATGCGTTATATGTACAGACTACTCTTGTTCGGGGACCTATAGTGAAATTTAGTACAGATTATTTTCTCCTTTAACATGATTCCTCAGAAATCAAATCTAATGGGAGAAAAGCCTAAATTTAAGAAAATATGAGAAAATTGGCATTTTAAGGTTATGTTAAGAGAAATTATCCCAAAAGATCCCTTTAAGAGGGTGCTAGAGGGTTACACTGTTCTACAAAAATCTTCTTCATCCTGCTCAGGATATTTTATCCATTGGCACTAGCCGTAAATACTTAGATCTTGTGGAAGAAAAAGCCGGACTTTTAGAAAATACATACAAATTTTAAATTTTTACGTTGATTTAA
This sequence comes from Musca autumnalis, assembly GCF_047663935.1. Lineage (NCBI taxonomy): Eukaryota > Metazoa > Arthropoda > Insecta > Diptera > Muscidae > Musca > Musca autumnalis. Next base: position 237,562,287 of record NW_027411977.1, on the reverse strand, counting down.
AAAATTGACTAAAAGGACCCCTTAAAAGGGGCATTAGAGGGTTACACTGTTCCACAATAATGTTCTTCACACTGGGTAAGATATTTTCTCCTTTGACATCATTGTCCAAAAGTGAGATATTTTGGGAAAAATTCCCTTCATTTTAGAAAAATATAAAAAATTGGTATTTTTAATTTGATTTCAGAAAATTAACTGAGAAGACCCGTTAAAAGTGGCACTTAAGCGTTAATATGTTCTACGAAAATCTTCTTCATACTGGGCAGGATATTTTATCCACTGGCACCATCCGTAAGTACTGAGATTTTGTGGAAGAAAAACCCGGAATTTTAGAAAAACAACAATTTAACTTTTTGACTTTGATTTAAAAAACTGACCCAAAGGACCCCTTAAGAGGGGTTTTAGATGGTTGCACTCTTCTACAAAAATATTCCTCACACTGTGCGTAATATTTGCTTCCTTGATACCATCATTCAAATGTGAGATATTTTGGGAGAAATTCCCTTCATTTGAGAAAAATATAAAAAATTGGTATTTTTAATTGGATTTCAGAAAATGACCTGAAAAGACCCATTACAATTGGTACTAAGGGGTTTGTATGTTCAACAAAAATGTTCTTCACACTGTGCAGGATATTTTATCGATTGCCAATATCCGTAAATACTTGGATTTTGTGGAAGAAAAATCCGAAGTTTTAAAAAAAACGTAAAAAATTGACATTTTGAAGTTGATTTAAAAAGTTGGCCCAAAAGGACCCCTTCAGCGGGGGTATAGAGGGTTGCACTCTTCTACACAAATGTTCTGCTCACTGAGCAGAATATTCACACCTTTGACACCATTATCCAAATATGAGATATTTTGGGAAAAATTCCCTTCATTTTAGAAAAATATAAAAAATTGGTATTTTTTAGTTCATTTCAGAAAATGCACTGAGAAGACCCGTTAAAAGTGACACTAAAGCGTTAATATGTTCTACGAAAATCTTCTTCACCCTGCCCAGGATATTTTATCCATAGGTACCATCCGTAAGTACTGAGATTTTGTGTAAGAAAAAGTCGGAATTTTAGAAAAACAACGATTTAACTTTTTGACATTGATTTAAAAAACCCCTTATTGAAAGGACCCCTTAAGAGGGGTTTTAGATGGTTGCACTCTTCTTCAAAAATATTCCCCACACTGTGCGTAATATTTGCTTCCTTGATACCATCATTCAAGTGTGAGATATGTTGAGAGGAAACCCTTCATTTTAAAAAATATGAAAAAAATGGTTATTTTTAATTTGATTTCAGAAAATGACCTAAAAAGTCCCTTAAAAGTGGTGCTAAAGGGTTAATATGTTCTACAAAAATCTTCTTCATACTGCGCAGGATATTTTATCCACTGGCACGATTCGTAAATACAGGGATCTTGTAAAAGAAAAAGCCGGAATTTTAGAAAACAATATGAAAAATGTTTCATTTCGAAGTTGATTTCAATAAATGACCCAAGGGACCCCTTTAAGGGGGTTTTAGAGGTTTGCACTCTTCTACAAAAATGTTCTGCACACTGAGCAGAATATTTACACCTTTGAAATCATTATCCAAATGTGAGATATTTTGAGAGAAAATCCTTCATTTTAAAAAATATGAAAAAATTGATATTTTTAATTTGATTTCACAAAATGACCTGAAAAGACCCCTTAAAAGTGGTGCTAAAGGGTTAATATGTTCTACAAAAATCTTCTTTATACTGCGCAGAATATTTTATCCACTGGCACCATCCGTAAATACAAGAAACTTCTGGAAGAAAAAGCCGGAATTAAAAAAAAAAAACATAAAGAATTTGACATTTTAAAGATGATTTCAAAAACTGATCCAAGGTACCACTAAAAAGGTGTTCTAGAGGGTTGCACTGTTCTACAAAAATGTTCTTAACACTGTGCAGATTATTTTCCTCTTTAACACCATTATCCAAAAGTGAGATGTTTAAGAGACAAAAGCCTGGAATTTAGAAAAATAAAAAATATGACCATTTTTAAGATAATTTCAAAAATTCCCCAAGGGAAACCCTTATAAATGGTACTAGAGGGGTACCAAGTTCTACGATAATGTTCTGCGTATTGTGTGGCTTATATTCTACCTTGATAGCGTAGCCTAAAAATTAGAACTTTTAGGACAAACACATTCAATTTAGAAATAATATTAAAAAGGGGAAATTTTCAGTTAGTTGCATTTTTAAGTTGATTTAAAAAATACCCAAATAGAAACCTTGAATGAGGTACTAGAGGGTTAATACATTTCTGAAAAATGTTCTTTACACTGTGCTGCGGATTTTCTCAGTTGGCGCCACTATTCAAAAACGAAATCGTTTGGGAGAAAAACCTTCAATATATAAAAATATGAATGCAGAAAAGGGCGGTTTAAGGTCATTATAAAAAAATTACTCAAAAAGACCCCTTGAAGGGGTACTAGAGGGTTAACATGTACCTTAAAAAATTCAGTACACTGTGCAGAATAATTTTTCTTTGGACGTACTCATTTAAAAAACAGGTCTTGTCGGAGAAAAACTTTCAGTTAAAAAAATATGAAAAAAATTCTCATTTTTAATTAAGTTCAAAAAATACCCAAAAGTAAGTTCAAAAAATACCCAAAAAACGGGTTGCAGAGGATTAATATGTTTTACAAAAAATATTCTTCGCAATGTTCAGAGTATTTGCTTCTTTGAAAACATTACCCGAAACTGACATTTTATCGGAGAAAACTACCTTCTGTTTAGAAAAAAATAAAAAAAAAATAATATTTTTTTAAGATTTTCATTTTAAAGCGAAGTTCAAAAAATACCCCAAAAAGACCCCTTAAAATGGCTTGCAGAGGGTTAATGTGTTTTACAAAAATATTCTTCGAACAGTTCAGAGTATTTTCTTTTTTGAAAACATTGACCCGAAACTGACATTTTATGGGAGAAAACCACCTTAGAAAAAATAAAAAAAAATATGATTTTTTAAGATTCCAAAAAAACCCTTAAAATAGCCCCAGAAAGGGTATTAGAGGGTTAATATATTCTACAAGAATGTTTTCCTCACTGTGCACAGTATTTCACAAAAAATCACATTACAAAAAATGAGATCCTGATGTAAAAAGCACCCGAAGTTGAACAATTTAGCATCGTGGCGCCCAACGTGGGTCTGTTGGGGTTATCATATATTAAGAAATTATAGATAATTAGATTTTTCCATAAAATTTAGGCTATCGCTTTGAGGATTTTGGAATTCTTTAATTTAAATAAAATTTGAAATTTAATTAATTGGCGCCCAATGCAGGGCTGCTTCAAAACCAATGTTTATGTACAAAATAATTTTTAATAATTTTTCTCTTTATTTTTGCATCAGAGTTTCGTTGTTTCACTTCTATTTGAATTCTCAAATAATTGAAATACTTTATATTATACCCTTACAAATCCCTCCTATTTGGCAAAGTGGCGCCCAAGGTAGGGCTGTTGAAGTTACATACATATATTAAGAAATTATCTTCATATTGATTATCCATAGAAGTTTAAGCTTCCGCTTTGAGGGTTTTGGAATTTAAAATCAAAAAATTATTAAAATGTGGTGAATTGGCGCCCAATGTGGGGCTGTTTGAAGCACCTTGTATAAGGAAATAATTTTTTCATCAGAGTTTCTTATTCTTTTTCATTTCCAAAATAATTGAAATACTTTATATGATACCATTACAAATCTCTGCTATTTGGCAAAGTGGCGCCCAAGGTAGGGCTATTGGAGCTACATACATGTATTAAGAAATTATTTTCATATTGATTATCCATAGAAGATTAAGCTTCCATTTTGAGGATTTTGGAATTTAAAATTAAAAATTATTAAAATGTGGTGAATTGGCGCCCAATGTGGGGGGCTGTTTGAAGCACCTTGTATAAGGAAATAATTTGTTTATCACAGTTTCTTATTTTTTTTTGGTTTCCAAAAATAATTGAAATGCTTGGTATGTACATGTCCTCTACAAATCCCTACCAAAACTTTCCAGACAAATCCCTCTTATTTGGCAAAGTGGCGCCCAAGGTAGGGCTGTTGGAGCTACATACATATATTAAGAAACTATCTTCATATTGATTATCCATAGAAGTTTAAGCTTCCGCTTTGAGGGTTTTGGAATTTAAAATTAAAAAATATTAAAATGTCGGGAATTGGCGCCCAATGTGGGGCTGTTTGAAGCACCTTGTATAAGGAAATAATTTTTTCATCAGAGTTTTTTATTCTTTTTGATTTCCAAAATAATTGAAATGCTTAGTATGTACATGTCCTCTACAAATCCCTACCAAAACTTTCCAGACACCTAACTTTATTTCTTTTTCCAATTTTCTATCTATCCTCCTGCTGTGCCAAGGCATATTTTCTGCTATAATTTCATCTTGTTCTTCGTCTTCTGATGATGTTGATTTTGTAGCAAAGAAGCACCACAAACACCAAAGATTCTTTATTTGATTGCTAACTGATTGCGCTTTGCTAGCTCTGTGTTGATTATTTTGTGCGTTCGATGTTTGTCTTCTGTCGGTCTGCCGGCTTGGCTCATTCTCCCTTTCTTCATATATGGAAGATGGTGTTGTTTAATTTAAATTAATGCTTGCCTGATGCTCTTTGCCTGCCTGCTGCGTATATGGTGCCTTAGCTGTTCGTCTTGTATTTTAAAGATTTTTATTTAGTGATATTTTATTTTTAAGGGATTTCATTTCAATTTCAAGTTTTTTTTTTAATTTTTTCTTATGAAGATTTCTTTTGGGATCTGATGATGTGTTGTGTTCTTTTAATTAGGTTGACAATTTTTAGTCACATTGCCTTCTTGCGGAATTATTTTTGTAAATTCAATGTGTTTTGGAAATGATGTTTTGTGTTTGGTTTTTGCCAGCAGCAGATCTTGAAGATATCAGTGGAGTGCTTGTGTGTTTTTCGGATTTTGTGGCATTGCTAATGATGCTCATTTAAAGTTTTGTGGTCTTAAGGGGTTAAATGCTTGTCGCGTACAACACACTCGCACTGGCACAAGATTGATATCTCTCAAGTTCATTAGTCAATTATTTTGCTTGGCAGAGTCTGGAGATGTTGTTTGTAAAAGTCCTCGTCATGGGGTTCAAGCAAATGTCTAGAATTTGGAAATTTTAATTAGTCGTTAAGAAGAGGAATTGGAAAAAATAAAATAAAACAAAATAGAATAATGTTGTTTAAATTTAAAATAAATTAATAATAATCTGTGTTAAATTAAAAAAAAAAAATAATTATATTTCTTGCTTCGACTTAAAGAGTCTCAATATGTTATTATCTGTTAACATATTGCGAAACTTGTAGTCATATATTCTAACGAATAAATTTCTTTAATTTATTTCTTTATTCCGCTGCTAACTTCACTTATTGTCTCTGCAGCCAACTTCACTAGTCATTAACCACTGCAGCCAACTTAACTCATCATTGCCTTTGCAGCCAACTTCAATATGTTATTTTCTGTTAACATATTACGAACGTTGTAGTGATATATTCTAACGAATAAATTCCTTTAATTTATTTCTTTATTCCAATGCTAACTTCACTTATTGTCTCTGCAGCCAACTTCACTAGTTAATACCTCTGCAGCCAACTTCACTCATTATTGCCTTTGCAGCAAACTTCAATATGTTATTTTCTGATAACATAATACGAAAGTTGTAGTGATATATTCTAACGAATAAATTCCTTTAATTTATTTCTTTATTCCGCTGCCAACTTCACTTAGTGTCTCTGCAGCCAACTTCACTAGTCATTACCTCTGCAGCCAACTTAACTCATCATTGCCTTTGCAGCCAACTTCAATATGTTATTTTCTGTTAACATATTACGACAGTTGAAGTGATATATTCTAACGAATAAATTCCTTTAATTTATTTCTTTATTCCGCTGCTAACTTCACTTATTGTCTCTGCAGCCAACTTCACTCATCATTACTTATGCAGCCAACTTCACTCATCATGGCCTTTGCAGCCAACTTCACTTCACTTTTGCCTACTTTATGTGATTAGAGTTGACTACTACAATTTAATTAAGTTTTTTTCCTCTGCTGCTACTGCCTAGCTTCAATTTATATTCATTTCTCTAAGAATTATCCCACTGCGGAGGAAGAGAGCAGACGTCCCAAAAAAGGAAGTTGTTCTTAATCACAAATGTCGTTTGCCAAAGAGTGCGTTTGTCATACACCATTGTTGAAGTATGAGATGTGAGGGTTTTGTTGTTCTTTTTCTTTTGCTCGGCATAGTTAAGAAAGAGAATCAAAAAAGTAAACAACTATGCTTCATTACTATTATTTATTAAAACAACTAAGCACTAAATTGGCCAAAGCTATGGAAAATAGGAAAGGCGGCGAGAGAAAGGAGAAGAGAAAGAGGAGAGCTTATTGTATGAATTAATTTGTGGTGGTGAGTGGGTGGGTGGTGGTGGTTGTTGTTTGGATTTGGATGAATGGTTTGTTGTAAGATGTTGTCATTTTGAGCGAGCGTGGAATCAAAGAGAATGCGAATTGTTGTAATTACTACTACTGAATGGCTGGCTGGCTCAATGCTAAATGGGTAGGCGGTGGTGGTGTTTTTTAATTCATTTGACTAATAGAGGGCGTTAAAAGCGGCATTATTGACGCTTTAAAGAATTACTTGTTTCTTGTTTTGTTTGAAACAAAAAAGCTGCTAAAACGTTTTCAATTACCCACATACGATTTGTCATCATGCCACATGTAGATGCAATGGAAATCACAGAGCAAAAAAAAAAAATAACAAAAAATTAGAAATTGTGAAGGAAGGCGGATTTGTCTCATTTGGACAAAAAAAAAAATGAAAATAATTAAAAATTGTGCAAAGTGGTAATTAAGCAAAGTCAATCTAAAAACTTTTCAAAATGCAATTGTAAATCTTAAATAATTTATTATCTCTGTGGCATTTCTTCTGTACAAAACTAAACATAAATTTTGAAAATAAACTAAATTGAAATATTGCTTTTCTGTAATCTTCAATTTAAATTGATGTACTAGTTGTTGTTAGTTGTTTCAATTGTTTAAGTATTATATAATTTATTATAAACAAAAGTCGAGAAAGTAACACTTCATTAATACTTCAAACTTCAAAATAGCAGATAGCATCTGTGTGATGTCAATCAATAAAATTTCAAAAAAACAATGTAAAGGGAAAGGGTTCTTTACGTCGTGGAAATAAACAAATCAAACATTAATTGAAACATATCATTCACACCTTTCAAAGGGAGAGGGAGGGGATGGGGGAGAGTAATTACCACAATTTGATAGAGTTTCAATTTGAATTAAGAAATAAATATATAAAAAATCGACAAGATATAAAAGAGGTCTGTTCTTTTTGGTCCTTCGACTAAAGTATTTCTGTTATGGCAGAGAAGACCACCTTAGGGGTCTTCTATAGCAGAGAATACCACGCTAAGGGGTTTCCATAAAAGAGATTTTTTTCAATATTTTGTTTCGATTCAATCATTTTTATAATTTTGTATTTTTTTGTATTTCCTGAAATATTTTTTTACAAATTTTACATAACTGAAAAATATTTTCTAAGCCCTTTTATATGCAAAAAAAAAGTGAAAAAATATTTTAGTATAGAAATTTTGGTCCTTCGACGAATCTCATTTTCGATTTTTAAGCAATTTTACAAATCGTAGATTTTAAGCTTTCGTCGAAAATTTTGGTCCTTCGAAGAGTCTCATTTTCAATTTTTAAGTACTTTTATAATTTTGTATTTCTTGAAATATTTGTTTATGATTTTTACACAATTAAAAAATATTTTCCAGGGGCATTTCTACAAAAAAAAATAATAATAAAAAAAATAAAATAAAATTTTCATTTTATAATCAAAATGTTGGTTCTTCGACGAGTCTCATTTTCGATTTTCAAGCATTGTAATAATTTTGCACTTCTTCAAATAATAAATTATGAATTTTATATGATTAAAAAATATTTTCCAAAACTTTTTCTAAGAGGAAAAATTAAAAATTTAATTTTATGATAAAATTTTGGTAATTCGACGAATCTCATTTTCGATTTTTAAGCAATTTTACAATTTTGTATTTTAAACATATTTTTTCTATGAATTTTACATAATAAAAAAATATTTTCCATACTAAGAAAATTATGAAAATCATCGATTTCAACTTTTCGTCGAAAATGTTGGTCCTTCGACGAGTCTCATTTTCAATTCTCAATTACTTTTATAATTTTGCATTTCTTGAAATATTTGTTCAAGATTTTTACATAATTAAAAAATATTTTCCAAATCCTTTTTTATGAAGAAAAATTAAAATTTTCTTTTCATAATAAAAATGTTGGTCCTTCGACGAGTCTTATTTGCGATTTTCAAGCATTGTAATAATTTTGTAATTCTTTAAATAAGTTATGAATTTTACATAAGTAAAAAAAGCTTTCCAAAACCTTTTCCATGAAAATTAAAAACAATTAAAAATTTTCATTTTTTTCATAAGAATAATTAAAAATTTAATTTTATGATTGCTAAGTCTGGAGTTTTTAATTTTATGTTAAAATATTGGTCCTTCGACAAGTCTCATTTTCGATTTGCAAGCATTTCAATAATTTTGTATTTTTTGTAATATTTTTCTATGAATTTTACATAACAAAAAAATATTTTCCAAGCCCTCTATTATGATAAAATAAAAAAAAATATATATAAGATAAAAATTTTGGTCCTTCGACGAGTCTCACTTTCGATTTTCAACCAAATTTACAATTTTGTATTTTTTTGAAATGTTTTTCTATGTATTTTACATAACAAAAAAATATTTTCCAAGCCCTCTATTATGAAAAAATAAAAAAAATAATTTTAAGATAAAAATGTTGGTCCTTCGACGAGTCTCATTTTCGAGTTTCACGCTATTTTACAATTTTGTATTTCTTGAAATATTTTTGTATGAATTTTAGAGTAGCTGTCTTCTATAGCAGAGAAGACCACCGTAAGGGGTTTCCATAAAAGAGCATATTTTTGAATAATTTGTTTCTTTCGTTTTGGTCCTTCGACCCCATTTTAAACACAAGTTTTGCGCTCCAAATTATTTTTAATGGCCATTTAGATCATCTTTTATTACCAATTACTTTCATAGGCCAAAGTCAATATTTATTTTTTCGCCTTCTTTGTAAGAATTACAACAACAAAGAAATCATCGTTTAAAAGCCATTTGTATGACTCATTTATTTTCAATATTTTTATAAGAAAAAATTAATTTTATGACAAAAATGCTGGTCCTTCGACGAATCTCATTTTCGATTTTTAAGCATTTTTATAATTTTGTATTTTTTGGAATATTTTTTTACGAATTTTACATAACTGAAAATTCTTTTTCACGCCCTCTTATATGAAAAAATAAAACAAAGTCATTTTAGGATAAAAATTTTGGTCCTTCGACGAATCTCATTTTCGATTTTCAAGAAATTTTACAATTTTGTATTTCTTGAAATATTTTTCCATGAATTTTAAAATAGCTGTAGCTGTCTTCTATGGCAGAAAAGACCACCGTAAGGGGTTTCCATAAACGAGAATATATTTTTCAATATTTTAAAATAAAGTCATTTTAGGATAAAAATTTTGGTCCTTCGACGAATCTCATTTTCGATTTTGAAGCAATTTTATAATTTCGTATTTCTTGAAATATTTTTCTATGAATTTTAGAATAGCTGTAGCTGTCTTCTATAGCAGAGAAGACCACCGTAAGGGGTTTCCATAAAAGAGAATAATTTTAAATATTTTTGTATTCATATGTTTTGCCTTAAATTATTTTTTATTTTCAATGGCCATTTATTTAAATCATTTTTTATCACCACCAATTACTTTCATTGGCCAAAGTCAATATTTATTTTTTCGTCTTCTTTGTAAGAATTACAACAACAAAGAAATCATCGTTTAAAAGCCATTTGTATGGCTCATTTATTTTCAATATTTTCAAAACGAATGAAATTTATTCAGTGTTGTTCGGATGGCGATGGTGATGATAATTAGGCGACTAAACAAATTAACCAAACAACGACAGTGACAACAAACAAACCAAAAAAAAAAAAAACAAGAAAAAAACGGTTGGTTTAGCTAGACCATGGCAAGAGCATATCAGAAGAATGGAAACGTATTAATAATAATGATCATTAAGCTTCATTATTAACTCCTAAGACACGTGAGGCACCGTGCCTCACACCATTTGATTTTTTTTGGAAATTCAGGTGATTATCATTTAGAAAAATCATTCGGTTTTTTGTTAGATATTTATTTCAATGATTGATTTTCTGTGTTAATATTTTGCTAAAAAATATTTTTTTGCTTGTATTTCTTTAATATTTTGTTAAGTTTTCTTACAATTTTTTAAGTATGAAAAATGATCCCCATGTCATGACCATTATTATCTTGGGTTATTCTCTCCATTTTTTTGCACTTCATTTTCATGTTCAAACTTAATGGATTTTTAGTTGTTGTTTTTTTTTTTTTTTTTTTTTAAATGAATAGCCTCAAAATGCGGGCTTTCAAAATGAGGCTATTACCACCATTAGGCGCATAATTGTGAGGGGTCTTTTGAGGCCAACATAAAAACCGAGGAAAATTAAAAAAAAAAAATAAAATAATAATAATTATAAAAATAATAATTATAGTTATAATAATAACAAATACAACAACAATAAAAATAATAATAATAATAATAATAATAATAATAATAATAATAATAATAATAATAAAATAATTAAAAATAAATCAAAAAATTGGAAAATATTAAAATACAAATAAAAAATTAAATGTATGACAGTTGGTCCTTCAAACGCTATCAATTATTGGTCCTTCGATTGTGTGGCTTGTTTAAATTTTTTACAAAATTTATTGAATATTTTTTATATTTCTACCTTTCAATTTCTTTATTTGCTTTAAAATGTTTCAAATTCAAAATTGTTATTTATTATGTCTCACATTGTTAAACCATTAATTAATGGGAATGAGAAAACAAACACCGCATACATGGATGGCCCAAAGGCTAATTAATAATTCTTTGAATATCTCCAAAGAAATTTTCAAAAATATTTCACAGCAGCAGCGGACGGGTACAAAAACAATAAATTGTCACAAAAAAATACAAAAACGAAAATTAAAAAAAAAAAAAACAAAATTTAAATATCAAACAAAATATTAATGATTGTGTATAATTTGTTTGATATACAATTTAATATGCCATACAATATTGAATGAATTCAAAGAATTCGAAAATGCAAACACATGGGGTATAAGAGTTGAACCCCCACACCCAATCAAAGTCAATGCTTGTTAGTCTCAAAAAATGTAATAATTCATATTTAGTTTTTATTTCTAAATATTAGAAGGCAACCTGTTAACTCTTTCATCATTCGATTGAGTTTTTGAAAATTTTTTTTCGGCCGATCCCCTGAAGTGCCCCGACAAAAGCCAAAAAATATTATTTATTGTTTTATATGTTTGCTCCAAGTTTTCAATTCCATAGAATATGATTTTTTGTTCACCCATGACTGAGAAAGCAAAATTCCAAAAATAAGCATTTTGTTGGGCGCTTTGGGAAGAAACGACAACTCCAACAACAACAACATCGAATATGACAAACGTGAAATAAATATTTGTGAACAAACATAAAAATGACTAATTAAGCACCCGCAGATGGTTTTCAAATTAATTTCAAGATAATTTATGTGTGTCTCCCGACCATGTTTAGCTTGTTTGTTGTTGTTGTTTTAGCTCCAAAACTCTTTTTTCCCCCACCATCACCACCACCAAGAAAAACAAAATGATGCTCATCTTCATCATAATATCTCTTTAAAAGACACGAAGAGAGACATAAATTAAAAGGATTTCCTGGGGTTTAAGGAATGTCATGAATTTATTGTAAGAATGATTGCATGTCTCTGTTTTAAAATGGGAAGAGGAGGAGCCCGGGCAGGAGGGCATGCATTTCTGGGCTTATGGGACCATGGGAATTAAGGTAATTTGTTGGTAGAGGGGAAGGGGTGACAGATAAAAATATCTTACAAGAAATTAATATTTTATTATTAGTGATTTTAATATAATTATAAAATATGGCCAATAGCTTTTATATAAAGAAATTTATAAATTCTAGTTTTTTATTTATTGAAAATTTTGGTCCTTCGATGAGTCGCATTTTCGAGTTTTGGACAATTTAATAATTTTGTATTTTTGGTAATATTTTTCCAATAACTTTTAGATGACGAGATTTATAAATTTTAGTTTTTCATTGAAAATTTTGGTCTATCGACGAGTCTGATTTTCGATTTTCAAACATTATTATAAATTTTGTATTTTTTGTAATATTTTTATATGAATTTTACGTAATTTTTAAATATTTTATACTGCTTTTATGTGCAGAAAAATTAAAATATCATTTCAAAAACAAAAAATGGTCCTTCGACGAGTCTCATTTTCGATTAGCAAGCATTTCAAAAATTTTGTATTTTTTGTAATATTTTTTTTAGGAATTTTATATAACTGAAAAATATTTTCCAAGCTCTCTTAAATGAAAAAATAAAAACTGTAATTTTAGGATAAAAAGTTTGGTCCTTCGACGAATCTCATTTTCGATTTTCAACCAATTTAACAATTTTGTATTTTTTGAAATATTTTTCTATAAATTTTACATAACAAAAAAATATTTTTCAAGCCCTCTATTATGAAAAAATAAAAAAATTCATATTAAGATAAAAGTTTTGGTCCTTCGATGAGTTTAATTTTCGAGTTTCAAGCATTTCAATAATTTTGTATTTTTTGTAATATTATTTATAATATTTGAAAATAATTAAAAAATATTTCCCCATGACAAAATTTATAAATTTTGTATTTTCATTGAAAATTTTGGTCCTTCGATGAGTCTCATTTTCGAGTTTTGGACAATTTAATAATTTTGTATTTTTGGTAATATTTTTTCCAATACCTTTTAGATGAAAAGATTTAGTTTTTCATTGGAAATTTTGATCCTTCGACGAGTCTGATTTTCGATTTTCAAACATTATTATAATTTTGTATTTTTTTATATATGTATATAAAAATTAAAATATCAATTTCAAAAACAAAAAATGGTCGTTCGACGAGTCTCATTTTTGATTTGCAAGCATTTCAATAATTATGTTTTTTTTGTAATATTTTTTTAGGAATTTTATATAACTGAAAAATATTTTCCAAACCCTCTTATATGAAAAAATAAAAAATGTAACATAATTAAAAAAAAATTCCATCGTTCTTAATATGCGAATTTTATAAATTTTTATGTTTTCTTGAAAATTTTGGTCCTTCGATGAGTCTCATTTTTGATTTTCGAGCAACTTGAAAATGTTGTATTTTTCGTAATATTTTTATAAGAATTTTACATAAATAAAAATTTTTTCCATTGAAAATTTTGGTCCTTCAATGGGTCCCATTTTTGATTTTCAAGCAATTGGTTAATTTTGTATTTTTCGTAATATTTTGATAAGAATTTAACAAATTTAAAAAAATATTTCCAATGCCATTTATATGAAGAAATTTATAAATTTTAGTTTTTTGTTTAAAATGTTGGTCCTTCGATTTTTTTTTTTGTTTTTCATGCAATTTAAGAATTTTGTATTTTTTTGTAATATTTTTATAAGAATTTGCCATAATTAAAAAAAATTTGCGAATTTTATAAACTTGTTTTTTGTTGAAAATTGTGGTCCTTCGATGAGTTAAATTTTTGATTTTGAACCAATTTTAGTATTTTGTATTTTTCGAAATACATTTCTAAGACACTTCCCTTGTGTTTTATATAAAAGTTTCATTTTTTATTCGATTTTAATTGGATTCCTAAATATTTATCTTTAATGAAAAATTTGCAAAACATTTTTGTGGCTCTCAGGAAAAAAAATTAGAAATGTTTGTTCTTCTCTAAAAATCCTTATTTTTCCATTTTAGTGAGTTCCTACTGTTTTTTTTTTTCTCACATTGTCAATTAATTATTTTATTTATTTATTTTGTTTTTTAATCAACCTACAATCTTAATAATATTATGTTAAATATATTTACTTGTATCTAAATTATTTTTGTGATCAGCTGTCTCATAAAATCATAACCATTCAAAGGAGAGTAGGTTGAAAGCAAATAAAAAAAAAAAACACCAAACAAGCGCAATTTGTTCAATATGGAGGCTAGTGAGAGACAGATTTGCTAGTTGAGAAGGTTCAAAGTCAGCTAAACTGACATTTACGTTACGTTAATAACTTGTGTAATGTGCTAATGGGATTGGCTACATATCACAAAACAATTAAAAGGGGGTGTCAGTAATAAGTCAAGGTTGACGTTGAAATGCTTTTTATAGCAAAAAAAAAAGTTTCTTACATTACATTCGTATTGAAATATTTTAAGAAATACAAAATTGTAAAATTATTTGAAAATCGAAAGTGAAGATACGTCGAAGGACCAACATTAAAAAAACCAAGATTTATAGATTTCGCCACAAAACGGTCTTAGAAAATATTTATTAATTATGTTTAAATAATATAAAATAAATTAAAAAAACTACAAAATTAATAAAATGCTTGAAAATAAAAAAAAGATGATTAGCTGATGGGCTATGCTGCTAATGCTATTCTCCCAATTTATCTTATATTAAATATAAGATAAATTCTATAAATAAATAAATAAATAAATAAATGAGACTGGCCGAAGGACCAAAATTTTTAATGTAAACCCAAGATTTATAAAATTGGTCATATAAAATGCCTTGGAAAATGTATTTAAAATAATGTTCAAGATTTATAAAAATAATACAAAAATACAAAATTATTAAACACGTCGAAGGACCAAGATTTTTAATGAAACGCCAAAATTTGTAAATTTGGTCTTACCAAATGCCTTGGAAAAAATTTTTTAATTATTTTCAAGATTTATAAAAATATTACAAAAAATACAAAATTATTAAAAGGGTTGAAAAAATTGTATTTGAGACATGAGAAATACCACAACTTTATAAAATTGGTCACATAAAAGGGATTGGAAAATATTTTTTAATTATGTTGTATTTTTATAAAACTATTTTAAAAAATACAAAATTATTTAAATGCATGAAAATCAAAAATGAGACTCGTCGAAGGACCAACATTTTCAAGGAAAAATTAAGATTGACGATTTTTGTCGTATAATAGGCCTTGGAAAATATGTTTTTAATTATTTTCAAGATTTATAAAAATATTACAAAAAATACAAAAATATTGAAAGGGTTGAAATTCGGATTTGAGAAACGTCGAAGGACCATTATTTTCAATAAAAAATACCAAAATTTATAAAATTGGTCACATAAAAGGACTTGGAAAATATTTTTTAATTATGTTATATTTTTATAAAACTATTTCAAAAAATACAAAATTATTAAAATACTTGAAAATCAAAAATGAGGCTCGTCGAAGGACCATCATTTTCAAGGAAAAAGTAAAATTTACGATTTTTGTCGTAAAAAAGTCCTTGGAAAATATTTTTTAATTATTTTCAAGATTGATACAAATATTACAAAAACCACAAAATTATAAAATAAACTGAAAATCGAATATGAGACTCATCGAAGGACCAATATTTTCAATAAAAATCCATATTGAGCAATTTTGTCCTAAAAAGATTTTGGAAAATTACTGATTTCTTTCTTTAAGACCAACAAATGTCAATAAAATCGTTCGTTTTTTCTTTCTTTTCAATAAAATGCAAAGGCGTATTGTCACCTTAACGGACAAACGGTTCATTTCTCCCTCCAAAAACGAGAGAGACAATTAAACATGCCTGCCCCTATTTTAAAAACATAATTTATGGTTTGATTTTCAAGTTAAAACACATAAAAACAGAGATCGAAAAGTTAAGATACCCGACCGGTAACAGAAAATTTAACAACCAAAAAACCATAGTTAAAATCAAAATAAAAACGAATATAAACAACAAGACAAGGCAAACGAGAGAGAGATATAGAACAACACACAAAATCAGCGTTGTCAGAATAAGCAGCAGGTAAGAAACCCCAAAAAGGGCAAACACACAACGAGTCAGATCACCTGTTTTCATAAAAGGACCGAAAAACCAGCGGGTGTTCGAACACAAGAAAACTAAAACTGGCATCGAAGTAAAGAGAGAAATTTTCAAATTGCAACAAGAATTCCAAATGACAAGGGACACAGGAAAAATAAGCAAGAATAACACTCTGAAGTCCAGAATTGTGCGTTTTGCTTGCTTTGCATATGCCTTCTTCCATGGCTAACTGGCCATGGTCTCTGATTTTTTCTTGTTACCTGTGGTGAGATTTAAGATATTTACTATGGCCAATGGGATGCTGTTGTTGTATGTCATTCCTTTTGAATACAATCCCAAAAACCCAGCATGTGTTCATTCCTCAATGGCTTGAAATAATTTTTTGCGAATTTAAAAAGAAAAAAAATTGCGTAAAAAGACGGATAATATTGGTATGGAATAATATGAATGGAATTTGTGCGAAATGTCCAGGAAATTTGAGAAACCTTTCAGGTCAAGGTTTATTAAAATAATAAATAAATTAGGGATTTCTTTGAAAATTTTGGTCCTTCGACGGGTCTCATTTTCGATTTCCTAACATTTTAATAATTTTGTATTTTTCGTAATATTTTTTATAAGATTTGAACATAATTAAAAATATATTTCGCAGGGTTTTTATATAAAAAAAATTAAAATATTTATAAAAAATTGGTCCTTCGACGAGTGTCATTTTCGTTTTTCAGGTATTTTGAAAATTTTGTATTATTTGTAATATTTTTATAAGATTTGAACATAATTAAAACTTTTTTTCAAGGTATTTTATATGTCGAAATTTATAAATTTTAATTTTTCGTCGAAAATATTGGTCCTTCGACGAGTCTCATTTTTGATTCTCCAACATTTTTATAATTTTGTATTTTTTGTAATATTTTGCTAAGAATTTGACGTTATTTATAACGTCAAAAATAAAATATTAATAAAAATTGCTCCTTCGACGAGTCTCAGTTTTGAGTTTCAAGCATTTTGATAATTTTCTAATTTTTGTAATATTTTTATACGATTTGAAAATAATTAAAATATATTTTCCAAGGCCTTTTATGTGACAAAATTTATACATTTAGGTTTTTCTTTGAAAATGTTGGTCCTTCGACGAGTCTCATTTTTGAAATTCAAACATTTTAATAATTTTGTATTTTTTATGAGAATTTTACGTAATTTAAAAATACTTTGTAGCGTTTTATATGAACAAAATTAAAATATTAATAAATAATTGGTCCTTCGACGAGTCTGATTTTCAAATTGCAATAACTTTTATAATTTTGTATTATTGGTTTTTTTTTTTGTAATATTTGACCATAATTTTAAAATATTTTCCAAGGTGTTTTATATGACGAAATTTATAAATTTTAATTTTTCGTTGAAAATTTTGGTCCTTCGACGAGTCCCATTTTCGATTTTCAAACCTTTTTTATCATTTTGTATTTTTTGTAATATTTTTTTTACGTAATTTAAAAATATTTTGCAAGGTTTTATATGAAAAAAATTAAAATATTAATAAATAATTGGTCCTTCGACGAGTCTGATTTTCAAGTTTCAAACATTTTGATAATTTTGTATTATTTGTTATATTTTTATAAGAATTGGCCATAATTAAAAAATATTTTCCAAGGCATTTTATATGTCAAAATTTATAAATTTTGATTTTTCGTTGAAAATTTTGGTCCTTCGACGGGTCTCATTTTCAAGATTCAAGCATTTTGATAATTTTGTATTATTTGTTACATTTTTTATAAGATTTGAACATAATTAAAAAAATTTTCATTGTATTTTATATGACGAAATTTATAAATTTTAATTTTTCGTTGAAAATGTTGGTCCTTCGACGAGTCTGATTTTCAAGTTTCAAACATTTTGATAATTTTGTATTATTTGCTATATTTTTATAAGATTTGAACATAATGAAAAATTATTTTTCAAGGCATTTTATATGTTAAAATTTATAAATTTTGATTCTTCGTTGAAAATGTTGGTCCTTCGACGGGTCTCATTTTCAAGTTTCAAGCATTTTGATAATTTTGTATTATTTGTTATATTTTTTTAAGATTTGAACATACCAAACAATTATTTTTCAAGGCATTTTATATGTCAATATTTATAAATTTTAATTTTTCGTTGAAAATGTTGGTCCTTCGACGAGTCTGATTTTCAAGTTTCAAACATTTTGATAATTTTGTATTATTTCTTATATTTTTATAAGATTTGAACATAATGAACAATTATTTTTCAAGGCATTTTATATTTCATTAAAAATTTTGGTCCTTCGACGAGTCTCATTTTCAAGTTTCAAACATTTTGATAATTTTGTATTATTTGTTATATTTTTATAGGATTTAACCATAATTTGAAAATATTTTCCAAGTTGTTTTATATGACGAAATTTTTAAATTTTAATTTTTCGTTTAAAATTTTGGTCCTTCGACGAGTCCCATTTTCGAGTTTTAAACATTTTTATAATTTTGTATTATTTGTTATACTTTTATAAGATTTGAACATATTGAAAAATTATTTTTCAAGGCATTTTATATGACGAAATTTATAAATTTTAATTTTTCGTTGAAAATTTTGGTCCTTCGACGAGTCTCATTTTCAAGTTTCAAACATTTTGATAATTTTGTATTATTTGTTATATTTTTATAAGATTTGACCATAATTTAAAAATATTTTCCAAGGTGTTTCATATGACGAAATATATACATTTTAATTTTTCGTTGAAAATGTTGGTCCTTCGACGAGTCTGATTTTCAAGTTTCAAACATTTTGATAATTTTGTATTTTTTGTAATATTTTTATAAGACTTGAAAATAATTAAAATATATTTTCCAAGGCCTTTTATGTGACAAAATTTACAAATTTCGGTTTTTCTTTGAAAATGTTGGTCCTTCGACGAGTCACATTTTCGAAATTCAAACATTTTAATAATTTTGTATTTTTTGTAATATTTTTTTATGAGAATTTTAAAAATATTTTGTAGGGTTTTATATGAAAAAAATAAAAATATTAATAAATAATTGGTCCTTCGATGAGTCTGATTTTCAAGATTCAAACATTTTGATAATTTTGTATTATTTGTTATATTTTTATAAGATTTGAACGTAATTAAAAAAATTTCCATTGTATTTTATATGACGAAATTTATAAATTTTGATTTTTCGTTGAAAATTTTGGTCCTTCGATGGGTCTCATTTTCAAGTTTCAAACATTTTGACAATTTTGTATTATTTGTTTTATTTTTATAAGATTTGAACATAATGAAAAATTATTTTTCAAGGCATTTTAAATGTCAAAATTTATAAATTTTGATTTTTCATTGAAAATTTTGGTTCTTCGGCGAGTCCCATTTTCGAGTTTCAAACATTTTTATAATTTTGTATTTTTTGTAACAGATGCATAAAAATTGTACATATTTTTTTTATAAAATTCTGTAAGGCTTTTTATACGAAAATATTAATAACAATTGGTCCTTCGAAGAGTCTCATTTTTGTTGTTCAAGCTTGTTTATAATTTTGTATTTTTTGTAAATTTTTTATACGAATTTTACGTGATGAATAAATTTTCTGTAATGCATTTATATAAAACAAACTTAAAATCAAAAATAGAAAACCAAATTAAATAAATAAAATTTGATCTAAAACAAAAAAGCAATGTTTGAAGTTCCTACAATGGAAATTGGCTAAACACGCCACCTAGTCCATCACTCCATGCCATACCAACCAAACCCTGTTCATTGGTCCCCCACCCCCTCCCACTCCTTTCGCTTCATTCATTCTCCCAATTACTATTGCCTGCTGATTTTAATTTCTTGTACAAACCTTAACTAAAACAACGTCCCAAAAATAAATCATCCATAACTGGTCTTGTGATGGCTGTGATGATTGATGAATTACAATCAGTATCTCTCTCGTTCCATCAAGCAGCAAGCTCATCATACACACACCAACTACATAGTATACCTGGAAGAGGTAACCATATAAAGAGGGTCTTCTTCGACATGGAAAAAAATTAATCAAAATTCATAAAAGCATTTATGGTCGTCGTCATCATCATTGCCATCGTTAACGTTCGATGTGTTTTGTGTTCTGTTTTAGGCCTCGTTTACAACTTTTTAAAATGTCTTTAACATGACTTGGTTATCTCAAAAGGTGGGGACACCTTCAAGAATATCTATAAATGGCCAAAACAAAACAGAAATGAAGTAGTTAAATATGTAAAGATAAGGCTCATTTAAAGGTTGTGGTTGGTGGTCGGTAACTGACTGGACAAAAGGGAGTGGAATTTGGTGGACAACCTGTTCCTTGGGAGACGTTTGTGTCGATGTCAGTTGTCTGTTTAAATATTACAAACAGCAGGACTAGCCTAAGAAGTTAATGATGAATTAATCAAGCAAGAAACACAAATACGAAGTGGCGGCGGCATTGGCAGCAGCAGCAGGAAATCAAATCAATAATAATTTTGGTTATGGGTAGGGAGTAGGGGGATACACTAATGAGGGGAAACATTAACGTTGTTTAAAATGCTGTAGAAAATATTAAAAAGAATACAAAAATATTAAAGTGCTGGAAACTCAAAAATTAGACTAGTCGAAGGACCAAAATTTTGTTCATAAACTTAAATTTAGATTTTTTCTTCTTATAAAGTGTATTGGAACCTATTTTTTAGTTATAAATAATTCATAGAAAAATATTTCAAAAAATACAAAATTGTAAACAGGATTGAAACTCAAAAATGAGACTCCTCGAAGGACCAGCATTTTTTATCATAAAATGAAATTTTTAATTGTTCTTCATAGAAAAGGTCTTGGAACATATTTTTTAGTTATGTAAAATTCATAATTTATTATTTAAAGAAATGCAAAATTATTAAAATGCTCAAAACTCAAAAATGAGACTAGTCGAAGGACCAATATTTTTATTATAAAATGAAATTTTTAATTTTTCTTCGTATAAATGGCCCTGGAAAATGTTTTTTGTTATGTAAAATTATAAACAAATATTTCAAGATATACAAAATTATAAAAATTTTTGAAAATTGAAAATGAGACTCGTCGTACGACCACCTTTTCGACGAAAGGTTGAATTCTATGATTTTCTTTGTATAAAAAGCCTTGGAAAATATTTTTTTATTACATATATAAAATTCATAGAAAAAATATTTAAAAAAATAGAAAATTGTAAAATTGCTTGAAAATCGAAAATGAGACCCATTGAAGGACCAACATTTTCAACAAAAATCAAAATTGATAAATTTCGCCATATTGAAGCCAATGGAAAAAATTTTAATTATGTAAATTTCTAATAAAAATATTACGAAAAACACAAAATTAACAAATTGCTTGAAAATCAAAAATGAGACCCATCGAAGGACCAAAATTTTCAACAAAAAACTAAAATTTATAAATTTCTTCATATTAAAGACATTGGAAATTTTTTTTAATTATGTTAAATTCTTATAAAAATATTACAAAAAATACAAAATTAACAAATTGCTTGAAAATCAAAAATGAGACCCATCGAAGGACCAAAATTTTCAACAAAAAATTAAATTTTAAAAATTTCGTTATATTAAACACATTGAAAAAAATTTTTAATTATGCTAAATTCTTATAAAATTATTACGAAAAATACAAAATTCTCAAATTGCTGGAAAATCAAAAATGAGACCCATCGAAGGACCAAAATTTTCAATAAAAAAACCAAATTTATAAAGATTCTTCATATTAAAGACATTGAAAAAAAATTTTTAATTATGGTAAATTCTTGTAAAATTATTACGAAAAATACAATATTAACAAATTGCTTGAAAATCGAAAATGAGACCCACCGAAGGGCCAACATTTTCAAAAAAAAAAAAAAATAATAAATAAATAAATAAATAAAAAATAATAATAATAAATAAATAAAATTTATAAATTTCTACATATTAAGGACATTGAAACAATTTTTTAATAATGGGAAATTCTTATAAAATTATTACGAAAAATACAAAATTCTCAAATTGCTTGAAAATTTAAAATGGGAATCTTCGAAGGACCAAAATTTTCAACAAAAAAATCAAAATTGATAAATTTCGCCAAATTGAAGTCAAAAGAAAAAATTTTAATTATGTAAAATTCTTATAAAAATATTACAAAAAATACAAAATTCTCAAATTGCTTGAAAATCAAAAATGAGACACATCGAAGGACCAAAATTTTCAACCAAAAACTAAAATTTATAAATTTCTTTATATAAAAGACATTGCAAAAAATTTTTTAATTATGGTAAATTCTTATAAAAATATTTCAAAAAATACAAAATTCTCAAATTGCTTGAAAATCAAAAATGAGACCCATCGAAGGACCAAATTTTCAACAAAAAACTAAAATTTTTAAATTTCTTCATATTAGAGACATTGGAACATTTTTTTTAATTATGGTAAATTCTTATAAAATTATTACAAAAATACAAAATTCTCAAATTGCTTGAAAATAAAAAATGAGGCCCATCGAAGGACCAAAATTTTCAACAAAAAACTATAATTTACAAATTTCTTCATGTTAAAGACATTGGACATTTTTTTTTTTAATAATGGTAAATTCTTATGAAAATATTACAAAAAATACAAAATTATTGAGATGTTTGAAAATCGAAAAAGAGACTCATCGAAGGACCAAAATTTCCAAAGAAATTGTAAAATGTATCAATTTTGTCATATAAAACACATTTAAAAATATATTTACTTTTATATTAGGTCCCTCTGTATTGTTTCATACATTAACGTAAATATGTATATTTTTTATTATAGGAATTTGTAAAGACAACAAAAAAGATTGAGACCTGCTCCAACTAAACAGTTTTGTTTGTTATCTTTGCTTTTTTTTTTTGCAATAATTAAAAAACATACATAAATAGAATAGACATAATGTGTACGGTATGTGATTTATGACTTTGAAAATGAAAATCAAATAAAACTGTTGTCTTGAAATAGAAATGTTGAGGAAGAAAAAAAACATGGCAAATTAAAATTGAATAAATAAAAAAACAAACAATTGAAGATGAAAGTTTTATGGATTGAAAAGGAACAAATATTTGTAAAAAACATACAATGAAAAGTTTCAGAAAATATTTACAAAAAAATATATATATATAAATGCATGAAACCCCAAAAGTAGATTAGTCGAAGAACCAACGGAAAATCAAAAATTAAAATCTTATATAAAAAGGTTTGGAAAATATTTTTTTAATTATGAAAAATTATTTTAAAAATATTACAAAAATACAAAATTATCAAATTGCTTGAAAATCGAAAATGAGACTCGTCGAAGGACCAACATTTTAAACAAACATTTATAAATTTCGCCAATAAAAGTTCTTGTAAAAAAACAAACAATGACAAGATTTCAGAAAATTGTTAACAAAAAAATAAAAATGCATGAAAACCCATAATTAGATTTGTCGAAGGACCAGAAGTTCCAACGGAAAACGAAAAATTAAAATCTTCTTATATAAAAAGCTTTGGAAAATATTATTTTAATTATGAAACATTATTCTAAAAATATAACAAAAAATACAAAATTATCAAATTGCTTGAAAATCGAAAATGAGACTCGTCGAAGGACCAATATTATAAACGAACACTTATAAATTTCGCTAATAAAAGTTCTTGTAAAAAAACAAACAATGAAAAGATTTCAGAAAATTGTTAACAAAAAAATAAAAATGCATGAAACCCCAAAATTAGATTAGTCGAAGGACCAGAAGTTCCAACGAAAAACCAAAAATTAAAATTTTCTTACACAAAAGGTTTTGCAAAATATTTTTTTAATTGTGAAACATTATTCTAAAAATATAACAAAAAATACAAAATTATCAAATTGCTTGAAAATCGAAAATGAGACTCCTCGAAGGACCAAAATTTCCAACAAACGGTTCATATTTACTAGATTCTTCGTAAAAAAGCCATTGGTAAGCCATTCCCAAATCTCAAACAATTGGTAGGGAAATTTCTGTCGTCTATTATAAACCACAAAATATTGAATATTGATAACAAACATTGCAATCATTCTCACACAGTTTTCGACTACTTTATGATATGTATGGTCGTTGTGGTGTGGTTGTTTGGTAGTTAGGTAGGTAAAGATAGAGGTACAACAGGCTAATCATAAATATCGTTCCTGACAAGAATATCACAACAACAACAATCAGCAGTTGGCATTCATATCTCACAAAACAAAAACTTATTGAACAACCAAAACACAGTTCGAAAGGAGAGAGAGTGAAAAAAAGGCATAAAAACCCATACGACAATATTGGAAAATTATTATTGTTGTTGGTTGGTTGATGTGTTTGTTTTACGGAACAAATGTCAAAATGATAAGAAATTTGAAGAATTTGAAGATATGCGAGTGGAGCTACCAATTCAAACTGCCTGGATGGCTGTCTAGAACTGGAAAACAAACAAATCACAATCAGCAGTTAGGTGGTAGCGCAAACGCAGCTAGGCAGCAGCAAGCAGTAGGGCAAATAACTGTTACAGATTCTATTGAAAAAAATAAGCAACAACAACAAAAAATTCAATATCAATAACTTTTTTAGCTTTATAACAACAACAAGAATCTAACAAAAACATAACACAACACTCGTAAATTATTAACCGCATAAAAACGTAGATTTTTTCTTGATGATAGAATTTCCCAAAAATAACAAAAAAGACTGAAAGTTGATAGGTTTTGTAAACCAGATTTAGGTTAATTTGATAGTGTTAACACAATTTTTTATTTTTTTATTTTTTGGTTCAATAACAACAAAAAATAATACATAACGGTAACATGACAAATTGTATTATGTGATGATGAAATTGACAGTTAAAGCAAAAACACACAAAAAATTCAATTGAAGTTTTGTCAAGCAAATTGATTATCAAATTGTTTGGCCATTTAATGGGGTATTAAGGCCTTAAAAATGTTTTAAATATAATGCCGTTGGGATCAAAATTTGTCAATTATATTATGAAAATTTTGTGGGATATTTAAGAAATTATAAAATAAGGTATAAAAAAACAAATTTTAAAGCATTTTTATATTTCTTGACTAAATATTAAAATTCTATTAAAAAATTGGTCCTTCGACGAGTCTCATTTTCGATTTTCAAGCTCCTATATAATTTTGTATTTTTAGAAATATTTTTTAACGAATTTACCATAATTATAAAATATTTTCCTGGCCATTTATATGAAGAAAAATTGAAAATTTAATTTTATAGCAAAAATGTTGGTCCTTCGACGAGTCTCATTTTCGATTTTCAAGCCCTTTTATAATTTTGTATTTTTAGAAATATTTTTTAACGAATTTACCATAATTATAAAATATTTTTCCAGGCCATTTATATGAAGAAAAATTGAAAATTTCATTTTATAGTAAAACTGTTGGTCCTTCGACGAGTCTCATTTTCGATTTTCAAGCTCTTTTATAATTTTGTATTTTTAGAAATATTTTTTAACGAATTTACCATTATTATAAAATATTTTCCAGGCCATTTATATGAAGAAAAATTGAAAATTTAATTTTATAGTAAAAATGTTGGTCCTTCGACGAGTCTCATTTTCGTTTTTCAAGTTCTTTTATAATTTTGTATTTTTAGAAATATTTTTTCACGAATTTACCATAATTATAAAATATTTTCCAGGCCATTTATATGAAGAAAAATTTAAAATTTAATTTTATGGTAAAAATGTTGGTCCTTCGACGAGTCTCATTTTCGAATTTCAAGCTCTTTTATAATTTTGTATTTTTAGAAATATTTTTTAACGAATTTACCATAATTATAAAATATTTTCCAGGCCATTTATATGAGGAAAAATTGAAAATTTAATTTTATAGTAAAAATGTTGGTCCTTCGAGGAGTCTCATTTTCGATTTTCAAGCTCTTTTATAATTTTGTATTTTTAGAAATATTTTTTAACGAATATACCATAATTATAAAATATTTTCCAGGCCATTTATATGAAGAAAAATTGAAAATTTCACTTTATAATAAAAATGTTGGTCCTTCGACGAGTCTCATTTTCGATTTTCAAGCACTTTTATAATTTTGTATTTTTAGAAATATTTTTTAACGAATTTACCATAATTATAAAATATTTTCCAGGACATTTATATGAAAAGGAATTGAAAATTTCATTTTACTATAAAAATGTTGGTCCTTCGACGAGTCTCATTTTCGATTTTCAAGATCTTTTATAATTTTGTATTTTTAAAAATATGTTAACGAATTTACCATAATTATAAAATAATTTCCAGGCCATTTATATGAAGAAAAATTGAAAATTTAATTTTATAGTAAACATTTTGGTCCTTCGACGAGTCACAATTTCGATTTTCATGCTCTTTTATAATTTTGTATTTTTAGAAATATTTTTTAACGAATTTACCATAATTATAAAATGTTTTCCAGGCCATTTATATGAAGAAAAATTGCAAATTTCATTTTATAGTAAAAATGTTGGTCCTTCGACGAGTCTCATTTTCGATTTTCAAGCTTTTTTATAATTTTGTATTTTTAGAAATATTTTTTAACGAATTTACCATAGTTATAAAATATTTTTCCAGGCCATTTATATGCAGAAAAATTGAAGATTTAATTTTATAGTAAAAATTTTGGTCCTTCGACGAGTCTCATTTTCGATTTTCAAGCTCTTTTATAATTTTGTATTTTTAGAAATATTTTTTAACGAATTTATAAAATATTTTCCAGGCCATTTATATGAAGAAAAATTGAAAATTTAATGTTATAGTAAAAATGTTGGTCCTTCGACGAGTCTCATTTTCGATTTTCAAGCTCTTTTATAATTTTGTATTTTTAGAAATATTTTTTAACGAATTTACCATAATTATAAAATATTTTCCAGGCCATTTATATGAAGAAAAATTGAAAATTTAATTTTATATTAAAAATTTTGGTCCTTCGACGAGTCTTATTTTCGATTTTCAAGCTCTTTTATAATTTTGTATTTTTAGAAATATTTTTTAACGAATTTACCATAATTCTAAAATATTTTCCAGGTCATTTATGTGAAGAAAAATTGAAAATTTAATTTTATAGTAAAAATGTTGGTCCTTCGACGAGTCTCATTTTCGAATTTCAAGAAATTTTACAATTTTGTATTTCTTGAAATATTTTTTTAAGAATTTTGCCTAAGTAAAAAATATTTGCAAAGACTTTCTATATAACAACATTTATAAATTTTGAGTTTTCATTGAAAATATTGGTCCTTCGAGGAGTCTCATTTTTGAGTTTCAACCAAATTTAGAATTTTGTATTTTTGAGAATATTTTTATAAGAATTTCACATAATTAAGTTTTTCCCTAAGACCTTTAAGTGCTGTTTAATGAATATTTTCATTTTTGGCGCCCAATTGAGGGCAATTTCATATATTTTCCTGGTTAAAGTCGCATTAAAATATCATTTCCTTAACTTTTTGCCCACATTTCAGTTGTTTAATGAGAACTGGACACCACTTGTTTGTGGTCCGTTCTTTCATACCACTTCTTTCCATTAACTGAAATTCTAAACTTTTTCTTTCTCCAATTTCTGGCGATTCCAATGATTTATAGATGATCACAGCGATGTTGAAATTTGATCTACAAATGCTACAAATAAATTCTTGGTATTTCATTAATTCACTCTTTTAAAAAAAGGCAAAAGAAATGAAATGTTTAAAAAGTTTCTTGTTACTTCTAGCCATAACTTCTAGTTGGAGAAGAGTGAGAACAACAGCAACATCAACATCATAAGAAACATTCATAACAAGACAACAAACCTGTTAAAAACACCAAGACAAAATAAAATCTATTTAACATTGTTGCCCAAGACAAGAAAAAGGTGTCACGTTACGCATAATTTATGTGTACCACAAACAATCCATAATTTTTCTACTCGCTATGGTGTTGATGGCCAAACCAAGAGAGATTCCACAGACGAGACATACAACATATGATGATGGTGGCTATAGACTAGCCCGGTGATGATGTGGTCTAGCAGATACTGGCCTAGAATTGTGTCTGTTTTCTATAAAACATGCAACATGTAACCCTTTTTCATCTGCTTTAAAGCCCATGTATGTTTTGTTCGTCGTGTTGACTGCCTGCATGACTTCTTCCACCATCATCTGCTTTTGCTTGAGGGGATCATTCGACTTGAGAGAGAGGTTTTGATTAAAGACCTCTGTAATTTATACCTTTGTAAGGAATGTTGTTATTTATTTTTATTTGAAACTAGTTAACATCCCCATGTCTCCTCCATCCATGTTAGAATTATGATAATGATCTGTCAAGTGATGGGGCGAGCATCGTAGGGGAAAAGGGATAACAAGAAACAAGATCTTTTTGACAAGATAAATTAAATCAAACACACACAAAACATGGCAAATGACAATTTCTATTTCACGGGAATCGAATAACAACAGTTGTTCGTTTGGTTAGAATATTATGCAGGTAGTTTGAAGAATGAAAAGGTAAACGAAAGGTGTGCTGCTTGTGGTGTGAGATGCGGTGGTATTGGTATTGCAGGTTTAAAATCAATTGGAACATATTGAAAAACATTAAGCTGAATTAAAGATTAACTCTAACAAAATAATGGAAATATATTGGGGTTTAAAAAAAACACCGTTTATGGCGCCCAATGTGGGACCAAAAAAACTGAACCTGACCAATAAAAATGAATTCCTTTTTTAACTGAGGTCTTCTACGAGTCAAAGGAGTATAGCTTATAGCGGCAAATGTATTGAAAACCATGGACCGATGTTTTAATATTTATTCGAATTGGCGCCCAACGCGGGACCATTAAGAACATAAACCAAAATAAAAAATAAAAATGAATATTTTTAAAGCATCTTAAATGAGATATTATACTGGACCAAGGATATCTTGGCAGTTTTTTCTTCAATTGATCTTTGCTTAGGTGGCGCCCAACATGGGGACAATCAAAACTTAAACCAAAATTGCCTCATTTTTATTTTAAAGCTTCTTAAATGAGATATTCTACTGGACTGAGTATATCTTGGCAGTTTTATCTTCAATTGATTTTTCTTCTTCTTTAGGTAGCGCCCAACGTGGGCGGTTTTATCTTCAATTGATTTTTCTTCTTCTTCTTTAGGTAGCGCCCAACGTGGGACCAATCTAAACTTAAACCAAAATTGAGTCTTAGACCAAATTAAGTCTTCTCCTAAACTGATGATTGTTTGGCAGTTATTTTTTCTTCCTTAGATGGATTCTTCGTCTTCATTAAGATGGCACCCAATGGGGGTTAAATCCAAAAGTCAGGAGAAATTAAAGCCGTTTGTTGTTTCGCAGCTAAACTGACAATGTTGAGTTCGAAGCGACACGAAAGATTTCCAATTGGAAAATCTCAACGTTGTGTGTTTTTTTCGATAGATTGCCCTTATTTTGAATGGCGCCCAACCTGGGGATAGTATCCAAAGTCTCGAGAAAGTAAAGGCATGAGTAGTTGGCAGCAAGACTGAGGAATGTGTTAGAAATATGTATATCGGTTTCCAATTGTAAAATCCAGGAAAGGTCAGATTTTCTGAATTGGCGCCCAATTAGGTGTTCGATCCAGTTTTCCGATTTCTTTAATTTTACTTTGTTTTCCGATTTCTTTAATTTTACTTTCAAATTGGCATTGTTTGCTTAGTAAAGACCTAAACTCACAAATTTTGCAATTTTTGCTCACTTCGTTGAACTGGCGCCCAACATGAGGCCCTCTCCAATGTAAGTTCCGGGTCACACTAGAGAAATTTCACTGAAATTTTAACACGAAATTATGCGTTTCTATATCCACTTTAATGGTAGAGTAAAATCATAAAATTGCTGTAGTGGGGAATTCAATCTAAGAAAGCCTAATTTCATGAAATTTTTTAATGAAATTCGCCCAAGTGTGGACCGGGACTTAGTAATGTGATAAGCGTTTTGCAGTGCTAATTTTTTGAAGTCCCAAATTCGGTTTATTTTTAGAAATTTCAAAATTTTGAACTTTTCTACCCGAGTTTGGAACTGGCGCCCAACATGAGCCACTCTCTTTTGAAAGTAATTTGACAAGACTTTTACAGGGACAGCTATTGTCATTATTTTTAGCAAAATCTAGACCTCAGACTCGATATATTCCTTGTTTCTCATCGTTATTTGTTGAATTTTCACAAATATCCCATTTTTTACTTCGGTTTGATCTGACGCCCAATGTAAAAGAGTGCAATGTAAGTAATTTGATAAGCGATTTGCAGATGGAAAGCTGTTTACAGAGATCTGAGTCTCAGTATTTTTAACAAACGAAAAATTTCTTGTTTCTCATCGTTATTTGTTGAATATTCCCAAATATCCCAATTTTACTTCGGTTTTGATCTGGCGCCCAACGTAAAAGTGTGTAATCTAAGTAATTTGATAAGCGATTTGCAGATTGAAAGCTGTTTACAGAGATCTGAGTCTCAGTATTCTTAACAAACGAAGGTTTGGATGAGAAGAATTCTCAACTTCGAGCCATAGCTGGAATTTTTTAGAAATTGAAAGTTTCCCATATCTTGATCTGCAACATCTGCTCGTAAATTTCTTATTTGCTTTCATTGCATCTGGTTTCAAGAAGAGGTGTTCAGTTACAGTTACTTAAGTAAGCAGAGAACAGAAGTTTGATATTTGAGGTAATATGTCGAATTGGCGCCCAATTAGGGGCAGTATAACTAAAACTTATCTGACGCATGTGATTCTTTTGCTTCAAAAATTTAAAGACTTTTTTATTTCAATACATTTTTAAACAAAACTTACATTGCTAAAGCTTTAATACTTTGACAATTGGATGTTGGCGCCCAATGAGGGGCAATTTTGGTGTTTAAATGTATTGAATCGATTTGAAGAAGCTTTTTGGCTACAGGATTTTGTCGGCAACAAGTTTTGTTTTAAAAACTACCTTTTGTAGTCTTCTATTGAGTTGGCGCCCAAATTGGGGTACTTTAATAATTATGCCTTCTGTTCCAAATTTTCACCAGTTAAATTAAAATGAGGCCTTTTTACAAAAAATTCGTTATGTTGCACTATTTTATCTCCCTTATATTGAGTTGGCGCCCAAATTGGGGTACATCAAAGATTATGCCTTCTGTTCCAAATGTTTACCAGTTAAATAAAAATTAGGCCTTCTTACCCAAAATCATTTATGTTGCTCTATTTTATCTGCCTAAAAACAGGTTTCGGAGTGATTTTTTATTTTGGCGCCCAAGCGGGTGAAGTTCATAAAGTCTATCTTAAACAATTTTAATATCATAAAACCTGGTAATTAGGTTTCTGCTTTTTTGAGCCCCAATATTTCATTATGAAATTGTTTATTTGGAGCTAATTCATTGTGGCGCCCAATTAGTGGCAATTTTATTTTAATGGAGCATAAATTATGAATGCCTTGGGCATAAGTTTTCGTCATTTAAATGACTTATTATGGTAACTGACTAAAATCTTCTGTAAGTGTTGATTTCTAGGTCAAAAATGGCTGGTTGGTCTTCCTTAGGAGTTGGCGCCCAGTTAAGGGGCCTCAAATAAGTTGGCTTATGAAAATTTTAAGAGCAAGCATCTTTCTAAGTAACTTTCTTCAATGCATTCCTAGACTTGGCGAAGCCTTTTTGACAAAATTGTACATGATTTGCCCAAAATTTTGAATATGGCGCCCAATAAGGGGCAGCTTATTTTTTAAGGAATTAAGAATATGAAAGGACTTATGCCATTTTTTGAGAGTATCAAGCTAGCTAACTAAAATACTCTAGACCTGCCGAGGTCTTTTGATCAAAATTGGCTTGTTTTGCCTATAATTTTGTGTATGGCGCCCAATTAGGGGCAGCTTATTTTTAAATACTTAATAATGGGAAGATACCCAACTAAGTTGCTACCTAAGATTGCTTAATTGGCAATATTATTAAATGGCGCCCAACGTGGGGCAGACTTTTTTCTAGCTTTTTGGAGTCAATCTGGTCTTATAGTCCAAAGGATAGCTTCACATCCCAAAAATTATATTCTGTAGTTCCAAAATTCTGACAAGAGATGGCTAAATTGGTAAAATTTTTATATGGCGCCCAACGTGGGATACTTTTTGCCTGTTTATGTGACAAATATATACATACAGGCGTATTGTGGGGCAAAATAATTAGATGGCTTATGACTTTTTAAAGGCTATCAAGCTATCTAACTAAAATACTCCACAACAATTTTAGACTTGGCGAGGCCTTTTGATGAAAATTTGCTTGATTTGCCCATAATTTTGAGTATGACACCCAATTAGGGGCAGCAAATGTTTGAAGTTTTAAGAATATGAAAGGACCTATGACATTTTTATGAGTATCAAGCTATCTGGCAAATATACTCTAGAACTGCCGAGGTCTTTTTGATTTACCTAAAATTATCATTATGGCGCCCAATTAGAGGACGCTACTTTTTAAAGTCTCAAGAATACGAAGCTACCTAAGTTATGACCTAAGATTGCTTAATTACCAACATTTTTAAATGGCGCCCAATGTGGGGCAGTTACTTTTTTGCTTTATGTGATAGATACATATATTTACAGACATATTGTGGGGCAATATAATCAGATATCCTACGAAATTTTTACGAGTATCAAGCTAGCTAACTAAAATTCTCTAGACCTGCTGAGGTCTTTTGACCAAAATTGGCTTGTTTTGCCTATAATTTTGAGTATGGCGGCCAATTAGTGACAGCTTATTGTTAATTACTTAAGAATATGACGCTATCTAACTCAGTTGTGACCAAAAATTGCGTAATTGACAATGTTTTTTATGTGGCGCCCAACGTGGGACAGTCTCTTTTCTTTCTATTTAGAGTCTATGCTTTAATTTGCTTATAAAGTATGGTGTAAAAGACTTAAGAATATGAAGCTATCTTAATAAACTGTGACCTAAGATTGCTTAATTAGCAATATTTTTATGCGAAGCTACCTAAGTTATGACCTAAGATTGCTTAATTACCAACATTTTTAAATGGCGCCCAATGTGGGGCAGTAGCTTTGTTGCTTTATGTGACAGATACATATATTTGCAGACATATTGTGGGGCAATATAATCAGATTTCCTATGAAATTTTTAGGAGTATCAAGCTAGCTAACTAAAATACTCTAGACCTGCCGAGGTCTTTTGTCCAAAATTGGCTTGCGTTGCCTATAATTTTGATTATGGCGCCCAATTAGGGATAGTTTAGTGTTAAAGACTTAAGAATATGACGCTAACTAACTCAGTTACGACCTAAGATTGCATAACTGACAACGTTTTTATTTGGCGCCCAACGTGGGGCAGTCTCTTTTCATTCTATTTAGAGTCTATGCTTTAATTTGCTTAGGGACAACTTAGTGTTAAAGACTTAAGAATATGAAGCTATCTTAATAAACTGTGACCTAAGATTGCTTAATTAGCAATATTTTTATGCGGCGCCCAACGTGGGGCGGGTCATTTTCTTCGTTTTTAGACCCGAAATTAATATTGTTTTGTATCTTTTAAATCCAGAAGCGTTCTATTTTCATAGATCTTACATTTTCTACTCTGGCCCGCTAGATCTGTTTCAATATTTTGTTGGGTCCAATCAGGGGCTCCTAATATTTTTTTAATATATATTTTTCTAAATTTATTTCTTTTTTATTTTCAACAACATACCTTTTGATTTGATTCAAAAATAATCCAAATTCTGTGTGCGTGATTTTCTATTGCTGTTTGTTGTTGTTAATCCCAAAGTAAAAGAAGATGAAAGAAACACGATTTTCGGCTAGTTTACTTTGATGAAAATAGAGAAGAAGATGCCGCGCGTCAAATGAAATTTCGAAATATTTTGTTTTGTTGCATTTAATTCCTTTTGTTTTTGGTCAATTTTGGCACACGACTTCGTTGGTTGTCAACATTCTTGAGATTTTTTCAAGCTAATTCTATGCGGTGCAGATCCAACAAGACACGCAAAAAATCTCAGAAGTTGAGGAACTTGGGAGGTGGTTTGTAGTAGACAAATTCCGTTTCGCTTGTAAAACAAAATGGCACTATGGTTTTTTGAGAATTTTTATTTGGGGGAATTTGTTTGATTGCCCCGGGCGGCAAGTAAAATAAATTTTAATTTTTATTTTGTCAATATTCCGATTTTTTTTCAATTTTGGTGGCGATAAGGTTCACGTTTTCATTTTTTTGGCTTAATTATTGTTTTGATATTTTTTATTAGGCTGGCAAATAATAAATCAACAACAATTAAGCAGCAGCTGAGTTGAGGTATGGACACAAAGCGTAAAAAAAATATAAAACTTGTTTGTTACTTTATTTTAAACGCTGATTTTGTTTTTGTAATTTCTTTCCAACAATTTTGGTATCACCACACATAAACTCCAGAGCCGTATATTTTACGTTTGTTTGTTTGTTTCGCAGAGACTCAGAGACCGACCGAGACCACAAACAATGGAATCGTGTCAACTTTAAGCTAGAACAACAACAACTATACTACTATTGGTATATGGACAGAGCAAGCGGCAAAGGCAAAACACACCACCGAAAAAAATACTTTTTTTCTTTTCTTTGTACAACAACAATAGGAATTATTTTTTTTTCTGTTTCGTTTTTTTTTTCTTTTTGTATTCAGGAATCACAGAGAGAGGAGAATTTGTTTGGATTTTTTAATTTTTGTTTTTTTATTTATTAAATAAATTTCATTAATTTTTCACATTTTTCATTGGGAACTGTTTGAAAATTTTCGTAACTCTTTAATATTTCCCCCCAAAAAAAGATTTTTTGTAGTAATTTTTTCCCTGTTTGTATCTTTTTTTGTGGTATAACGTAACGTACATTGGAGGAGAAAAAAAAATTGTTCTTAAACCGTTCAAATTGCCATCCGTTTGACACCACCATACGACACGATCGCTCTTTAGAAACTGAACTAAATTAGACAAGACTCCGGCTGGCTGGCGGCAAGGCAGGCATTCCAACAATAAAATACAACGAATACTCACAAATCAAATCGATTTGGGAGAATAACGCACAGCAAATACTTCCCCCTTACACCTCTGGCTGTCAGAGAGAGAGCCAGCACTTTTCTCACACAGAAAAAATGTATCTGTATCTCATTGAAATACCCAGCCGGTAAGCAATAACCAACAGATAGATACACCATACGCCATACCACACCAAACCGAACCAGCCAGCACGCACATAGAGCACCACACTCTCTCCCACCACCATCACCGTCACCTTCTTGCCATATTTACCACCCAACAACCTCCTAGCATAGCACATCACAACAAGGCAAAGCAAAGCAAAATCCAACTAAACGAAAATGTAAAGTACAAACATTTAGTGTAACAAGTAAGAAGGTATCAGTCAACTGTGCCGCCACAAATAAAAAATGGTATTTTATAATAAAAAATTTGGTCCTTCGACGAGTTTCATTTTCGCTGCCGAACATTGTAATAATTTTGTATTTTTTGAAATATTTTTTTACGAAAATAATAACTTCAACCTTTTGTTGAAAATGTTTGTCCTTCGACAAGTCTCTTCTTTTTCTTTCTTTTCCTTTTTATAAAGAAAAATGAAAATTAACATTTTTTTATAAGAAATGTGGTCCTTCGACGAGTCTCACTTTTAGTTTTCAAAAAAAAAAAAAAAATACAATTTTGTATTTTTTGAAATTTCTATGAATTTTGAAAATTAAAAAAATATTTTCCATGGCCTTTTATATGAAAAAACTGAACATTTTGATTTTATTATAAAAATTTTGGTCCTTCGACAAGTCTCATGTTCGATTTTCAAGCATTTCCACAATTTTGTATTTTTTATAGTATTTTTTATAATCTTTGAAAATAATTAAAAAATATTTCCCCATGACAAAATTTATAACTTTTGTATTTTCATTGAAAATGTTGGTCCTTCGATGAGTCTCATTTTCTAGTTTTGGAAAATTTAATAATTTTGTATTTTTGTAATATTTTGCCAATATCTTTTAGATAAAGAGATTTATAAATTTTAGTTTTTCATTGAAAATTTTGGTCCTTCGACGAGTCTGATTTTCGATTTTCAAACATTATTATAATTTTGTATTTTTTGTAATATTTTTATAAGAATTTTACGTAATTTATGAATATTTTATACTGCTTTCTAGCTTTTTCTACATATGAGAAAAATTAAAATATCAATTTCAAAAACAATGAACGGTCCTTTGACGAGTCTCATTTTCCATTTTCAATTATTTTGAATGTTTTGTTTATTTTTTAAGGAATTTTATATGACTAAAAAATATTTTCCAAGCTCTTCTATGTGAAATTTTAGGATAAAAAGTTTGGTCCTTCGACGAATCTCATTTTCGCTTCTCAACCAATTTTACAATTTTATATTTTTTGAAATATTTTTCTATGAATTTTAGATAACAAAAATAATATTTTCCATTCCCTTTTATATGAACAAATGAAAAAAATTCATTTTAAGATAAAAATTTTGGTCCTTCGACGAGTCTCATTTTCGAGCTTCAAGCTATTTTACAATTTTGTATTTTTGACATATTTTTGCTATAATAAAAAGTATTTTCCAAGGCTTTGTATACAAATAAAAACGTAAATTTTCGATTCGTGGAAAATGTTCGTCCTTCGACAAGTCTAATTTTCGATTTTCACGCATTGTGATAATTTTGTATTTTTGGCAATATTTTTATAATACTAGAACATACATAAAAATATTTTCCAATGGCCTTTATATGTCCAAATCGATAAATGTTGGGTTTTTATTGAAAATTTTAATCCTTCGATTGGTCTCATTTTTGATTTTTATGTATTGTAATAATTTTGTATTTTTTTAAATAATTTTTTAGGAATTCTATATAATTTAAAACTATTTTCCAAGGCCCTTTATATGAAGAAAAATTAAACATTTTATTAAATGATAACAATTTCCGTCCTTCGACGAGCCTCGCTTTGATTTCCCAGGAATTTTAAATTTTTTTATTTTTTAAAATATTTTTTACGAATACATGCAATTAAAAAAAGAACATTTTTAGAGGCCTTTTTATAAAGAAAACTCAAAGTGTTATTTTTTTATAAAGAATTTGGTCCTTCCACGAGTCTCGTTTTTGATTTTCAAGTAAATTTACAATTTTGTAATTTTTTAAATATTTTTCTATGAATTTTATAAATTAAAAAGCATTTTTTCATGGGCTTTTATATGAAAAAAAAACTGAAAATTTTGATTTTATAATAAAAAAAAAATAATATAATAAAAAAAAATGTTGGTGCTAAGACAAGTCTACTCGGCAATAAAAAAATTAGGTGGCAATAACATCAGAAGCACTGTCTCTATTAAGGATAAAAACGGGATTAAACTCACCACACCAACCGAACAGCTAAATCGTTGGCGTGAATTCTTTATGGAAAATCAACCAGCACACCACCAAAACGAATATCAAATGATCTCGATGCTCTCGAGACGCAACCCAAGACGTGATATCCCAACTCATCCACCAACTTGCGGGGAGATTAAAACAGCACTTGAAGCTTTGAGAAACGGCAGATCCAGCGGCCCCGACGATATACCGGCAGAACTAATAAAATATGGTGCACCAACTCTGGCGGATATACTTACTCTTATCATTCGAAACATTTGGGTAACCGGGCAAATACCAGATAATTGGAAAAAGGGAGTCATAATAACAATTCCAAACAAGTAAAAAAGCATTAAGTTCGGCCGGGCCGAACTTTTCATACCCTCCACCATAAAATATTCTGAACTAAAATGGAATAATTACTTTTCATTCCTGTCCCCAACTTTATGTGGGTACGTTAAAATGTCAGATAATGTTTATGTACATTTATGCTTCATTCGGGAGGCCCTTTTTTATGGTGCCTATATCTAACTATGTATGTTGACAATTTTTGGTGGGCTAGAAATTGGGAGGTACTGTTATATAGGGGTTATAATAAAACATGGGCCTATGTTGACAGTTTTTGATGGGAGCCTTTAATGTCAAATAACTCCTAATTCGGTTAAAAAATTTAGCTAGAATCTTCAAAATATCGAAAATCGGTACATAACGTGGGAACTTCAAATGTCATTAACAGCTAGTTCGGAGGTATCTGGGCTATACGAAAATATGAACTTAAATGAACCGTTATATGGGGGCTATACCAAAACGTGGACCTATGTCCACAAGTTTTGTCATATAAGTTTATTGACATTTAAGAACTTTAAATGTCAAATTATAGCTACATCGGTCTGAAAATGTAGCTACAAACGTCAAAACACCGCAAATCGGGGGTACCGTTATATGGGGGCTATACCAAAACGTGGACCTATGTCCACAAGTTTTGTTATATAAGTTTATTGACACTTAAGAACCCTAAGTGTCAAAATATAGCTAAATCGGTCTGAAAATGTAGCTAAAACTGTCAAAATACCGTAAATCGGGGGGTACCGTTATATGGGGGCTATACCGAAACGTGGACCTATGTCCACAACTTTTGTTATATAAGTTTATTGACATTTAGGAACCCTAAATGTCAAATTATAGCTACATCGGTCTGAAAATGTAGTTAAAAACGTCAAAATACCGCAAATCGGAGGGTACCGTTATATGGGGGCTATACCAAAACGTGGACCTATGTCCACAACTTTTGTTATATAAGTTTATTGACACTTAAGAACCCTAAGTGTCAAAATATAGCTAAATCGGTCTGAAAATGTAGCTAAAACTGTCAAAATACCGTAAATCGGGGGGTACCGTTATATGGGGGCTATACCAAAACGTGGACCTATGTCCACAACTTTTGTTATATAAGTTTATTGACACTTAAGAACCCTAAATGTCAAATTATAGCTAAATCGGTCTGAAAATGTAGCTAAAAACGTCAAAATACCGCAAATCGGGGGGTACCGTTATATGGGGGCTATACCAAAACGTGGACCTATGTCCACAAGTTTTGTTATATATGTTTATTGACACTTAAGAACCCTAAATGTCACATTATACCCAAATCGGTCTGAAAATGTAGCTAAAAACATCAAAACACCGTAAATTGGGGGGTACCGTTATAT
Source organism: Musca autumnalis (assembly GCF_047663935.1). Classification (NCBI taxonomy): domain Eukaryota; kingdom Metazoa; phylum Arthropoda; class Insecta; order Diptera; family Muscidae; genus Musca; species Musca autumnalis. The sequence continues at coordinate 237,523,143 of NW_027411977.1, read as the reverse complement.
GGGGGCTATACCAAAACGTGGACCGATATATCCCATCTTCGAACTTGATCTTCCGACGGCTAAAAAAATGGTATTCCCCAATTTTCAGCGAAATCGGTCAACAAATGCGGCCTGTATGTTGCGAACGGACGGACGGACGGACGGACGGACGGACGGACGGACGGACGGACATGCATAAATCGACTCAGAAAGTGATTCTATGTATATCCCTAGAAGAAACTATGGGTCTATCTCGCTTCCTTTTGTATGTTACATACAAATGCACTAACACATAATACCCCTTACCACATAGTGGTGTAGGGTATAAAAAAGGCGATCTAAAAGAGTGCAAAAACTGGAGAGGTATCACTCTATTAAACTCCATTGCCAAACTCATGGCAACATTGATCCTGCATAGGATACGCCCAGCTGTGGAAAATATGCTACGATGCGAACAAGCTGGTTTTCGCCCTGGAAGATCTTGTGCTGACCACATCAACACTTTGCGCATTATAATTGAGCAGTCCAGAGAATACAACTCGCCATTATATTTAGTTTTTGTTGATTTCGAACGAGCCTTTGACACTGTGTCACGAGACGCGCTATGGAACATCCTGGCTCTCAATGGTATTCCCAACAAAATAGTGGAACTCATTCGGGAGCTCTACAGAAACTCTAGCAGCTGCGTACGTTTTTATGGTGAAGAAAGTCCACCTTTTTTCCTACTGCCGGTGTTAAACAAGGATGTATACTATCTCCAACCTTATTCCTTATAATGCTCGGTTATGTGATGCAAACAACAAATATAGAAGCTCCTTATGGCATTAGATGGAACCTCAACGATCGTCTTAATGACATTGACTACGCTGACGATATTTGCCTGATGGCCCACCGTTTTGTGGACATTCAGGAAATACTAAACAAACTGGTAATAAACGCAGCAAGCATAGGTCTCAAGGTAAATATCAAGAAGACAAAAATGATGAGGATTGGCACAAATGTAACGACTCCTCTGACCGTAAATGGAACTGCTATAGAAAATGTCGAAACCTTCAGCTATCTCGGAAGCATAATATCAGCGAACGGCGGATCTGAAGAAGATATATTGGCTCGCATCAACAAAGCCCGAGTAGCCTTTCAAGCGCTCCATAAAATATGGCAATCCAGTAACATAAGCCGTAAAACTAAACTCAGAATTTTCGACAGCAGTGTGAAGTCGGTACTGCTTTATGGCTCCACCACGTAGGGCTACACACAATCCAATATAAAGAAGCTCCAAACGTTCGTAAACCGATGTTTTAACAAGTAAAAAGTCGTTAAGTTCGGCCGGGCCGAACTTTTTATACCCTCCACCATAAAATAGTCTTAATTAAAATGGAATAATTAGGGTCCTTTTACAATTTTAGGTGGAACAACTTTTCGATAATGGTTAGACTATTACTGCCTCCCGCTATTGCTTAAATTACACTGTGAACACAAATCTTGGGACAGAGATAATTCCTTTTGGAGATGAAAGCCCTTGGTGTGTGTATATTAAAAACCCCGAAGGACAGATGCGCCGTGATTCGAACTTCCGTGATGAAGTTTTTGCAAGAGACCCTGTAAGCCATCATGAATTAGCATTATATCTTTGTTTGTTGTTTTTGTAGAGCATTTAAGCAACAGTAAACAAAGATATAACGCTAATTCCTGATGGCCCACAAGGTCTCTAACAAAAATTTCATCACGCCATAAGGCGGAAGTTCGACTCACGGCGGATCTGTCCTTCGGGGTTCATAATATACTCACCAAGGCCTTTCTTCCCCAAGAGGAATTTTCCGTGCCCCAGGCTTTCATCTCCATTTTGTTGCACAGTGTTATCTAATCTAACCTAAAACAATGTGTTCAGCTAGGTGAAAGATACCACCTACGGGGCTATATCAAAGAGTCAACCTATCTTTAAATTTTTTGGCGGAAAAGTTTTATAGCTGCAGGGAACTTCAAGAGTCAAATTGAGGGTAGTTTCATCAAAACAATGTAGACCCTCAAAAATGGACCCATGTTGACGAATTTTAGTGAAGAAATTTCGTGACCACTGAAAATTCCCGAAAATCGGTACAGTTATATGGGGGGATATACCAAAACATGGACCTATGTATATTGACGATTATTTTTGAATAGACACAATTGTAGCAAAAATTCTCAAAATACCGATCATTACAGCTAGTTCGGTTAAAAATTGCAGCTAAAATTCTCAAAATACCGAAAATCGGGAGATACCGTTATATGGGGGCTATACCAAAACATGGACCTATGTTGACGATGTTTGGTGGGGATGTTTCATGACCACTGAGAACCTCAAATGGCAAATTACAGCTAGTTCCGTTAAAAATTTTAACTAAAATGCTCAAAATACCAAAAATCAGGAGATACCGTTATATGGGGGCTATACCAAAACATGGACCTATGTTGACGATATTTGATGGAGATGTTTCATGACCACTGAGAACCCCAAATGTCAAATTGCAGATAGTTCGGTTACAAATTGTGGCTAAAATTCTCAAAATACCGAAAATCGGGAGGTACCGTTATATGGGGACTATACCAAAACATGGACCTATGTTGACGATGCTTGGTGGAGATATTTCATGACCACTGAGAACCTCAAATGTCAAATTTCAGATAGTTCGGTTAAAAATTGTGACTAAAATTCTCAAAATACCGAAAATTGGGAGGTACCGTTTTATGGGGACTATACCAAAACATGGACCTATGCCCATATCCTTTGGGATATACGTTTATTGATCACTAGGAACCCTAAGTGCCAAATAATAGCCAATTCGGTCTGCAAATGTGGCGACGAACGTCAAAATACCTCAAATCCGGAGGTACCGTTATATGGGGGCTATACCAAAAAGTGGACCGATATAGCCCATCTTCAAGCTTGACCTGCCCATGGAAAAAATACCCTCGGGTGCAAAATTTCAGCACTCTATCTCAATTATTGCGGACGCTAGAGTGATTACAACAGACGGACATGGCTAGATCGTCTTAGAATTTTATCCTGATCAAGAATATATATACTTTATAGGGTCGCAAATGATTAGTTCGATGTGTTACAAACAGAATGACAAACTTAATATACCCTCCATACTATAGTGGAGGGTATAAAAACTATTTTCCAACGCCTTTTCTATGAAGAAAGTTAAGTTCGGTCGGGTTGAACTTTTTATACCCTCCACCACAAATTTCAGCCATTTCGGTGGATTAATGTGGCCACAACCTTCAAAATACCGAAATTCGGAAGGTACCGTGGCTATGGGGGCTATATGATGGCGTGGACCTATACCTACAAATTTCTGGGGGAAAGTTTTATACGCCTAAAGAAGACTAAATACCAAATTTTAGCCATCTCGGTGTGATAATGAGGCTAAAACGTTCAAAATATCGAAAATCGGGAGATATTGTATTATGGGGGCTATATCAACACGTGGACCTATATAAACATTTTATGGTAGAAATGGTTCTTAGCCTCTGGAAACACAAAATACAAAGTTACAACCGATTTTGTGGTCAAATGGGTCTAATACATTCAAAATATATTAAAATGACGCGTACTTTATATGGGGCGTTATATGTGGCCTACGCCAAAACGTGGACCTATATAAACCAACTTTGGTAGGAATGTTTTTTGGCCTCTGGAGACACAAAATACCAAATTACAGCCAATTCGGTGGTAAAATGGGACAAATATCTTAAAAATTTCTTAAAACGACGACGCGTCACGCGTCATTTTGTATGGGGGGTATACGAAAGCGTGGACCTACATAGCCCATTTTCAATACCAAAAGTCCTACGTACAAATAATAGATTTTCCCAAAATTTCATACACCTATGTACGTCAATCCGTTCGGACGCTAGAGTGATTTCCACAGACGGACAGACGGGCGGACATGGCTATATCGATGTAGAATTGCACGCTGATCAAGAATATATATAGTTTGTGGGGTCTGCAATGATTATTTCGAGTAGTTACAAACGTAGTGACAAACTTAATAAATTTTGGGGTTTCATTGAAAATGTTGGTCTTTCGAGGAATCTCATTTTTGCGTTTCAAACAAATTTACAATTTTGCATTTTTTGAGAATATTTTTATGAGAATTTTGCACTGGAACGGATTTCGCCTAAACACACTTGGGATATTCTAGAAGCATTATTTCGATGAGACAGAATTTTTTAAATATTTTTATGCATTTTTCGGAACCAAAAAATATTTTACTTTTCGATTTCCAAGCAGTTTTATACTTTTGTATTTCCTGAAATATTTTTTAAGGATTTAAATAAGTAAAAAATATTTTCAAAGACCTTCTATATAACAAAAAATAATAAATTTTGGGTTTTCCTTGAACATTTTGGTCCTTCGAGGAATCTCATTTTTGAGTTTCAACCAAATTGACAATTTTGTAATTGTTGAGAATATTTTTAAAATTTTTGAAATGAAGCGGATTTCGTCTTCTAAAACCATTATTTTAAAGAGCCTCATTTTTGTCCATATCAAAGAGTATATACCCTCTTTAGCCTAAAAAGCTGAGGGTATAAAAATGTAGCGTAAAAACCTGATATGATTTGTTTTCATTGTTGTTGTTGTATTTTCCCTTTGTTAATGGTGGTGTTATATTGTTTTCCACACAATATACATACAGACATACATACACTGAGATACATTACAACAACAATGGCAACACCAATAACCCCACTCATTCAAAAATAATTCTTGGCCTTCTCTTCTCTTTTCTGTATTTTTTTGGGGGATGAGAGTCAAAAAACGTGGTACACATTGCCAGCATGTGTTACTGAAAAGGAGCCCTGAGTAAACCAAAACAAAAAACCCCCCTTCGTTATAATTCAATGAGACACAAGAGAAAGAGAGAGTGGGAGCAAATGTATCTCCCTCCCCATCAAAATAATAATACATTTTGTGTATAACTCATTGAGTCCCACGAAACAACAATAAATACACACAAAAATAATTCATAACAGCACTATTATGCTCTCTCTCTCTGAGAAACCCCCTTCCCAATCAAATCACATTAGCCCCCCAAAATACATAAAACTTTTCTCTCTCATGCTAGAGATTTATTTCAATGCGTCTTGTTTGGTAACAATGCAACTTGTACTCACTCACCTTTGTGGCATATGCAGTTGTTGTTGTTGCTATTTTGTTATGGGTTGTTGCATTAACCAAAACAAAATAAGAATTCTTCAAGAGCTGATCACCTGTAATGAGAGTAGAAAAGAAAACAAGAGAAGAGTCTTATTATAATTTCATGGTTATTAAAGTGTGGTAGAAGAATGAATGGTAATGAAAGGTCATAATATTGTGTTAAATTCTTGGGCTATAATTAATGGAAATGGAATATGGGAAATAATTGCTTCGAGGGGTTTCAAATGGCGCCCAATAACGAACGATAGATAGCCAGTAGGTTAAGTCAGAATTTTAAGGAAAAATTAAATTTAGTTGGTAAGGTAAGGTTTTGACTTATTTTTTTAAGTGAGTTAATTTTAGAATATTTTACTAGTAGAGTGAAAGAAACTAAGGCTAAATGTTTGTTAAGGGCACCTCTTGGATCAAGATGTATGCATAGTTTATCCCGGGAAGTTTATACTACGCGAGATGTGGGTTTTGAGTTTTCGGAAATATTTTTACAATATTTGGTTTGTCTTTTTACGTACTGAACTTTACTGAACATTTTTTCTTCAGTAAAGTTTTGACAATGGTATAATTGAAATGTTGCTAAACATTACTGAAGAAACAATGTTCAGTAAAGTTCAGTACGTAAAAGGACAAACCTATTATGTTGCTTGGTGAAAACTTTCGGATCAGTTAAAACCGTTTAGCATAGCTAGTCCTTGTTATCCTAACCACAGCGATATACAGTTCGCTTATAAATTTCGGAAATTTTACCACAGATAGTCTCCTCATCGCATCAATATTTCAAAAGAAAATTTGTCATTTAAACCCAATTTTATGTGGCGCCCAATTAGGGACAGTGTTATTTTGATGGAATATGCCAATTTTAAAACTTTTTAACAAGTGTTATGACCAACAATTACATAATTGGTTCAATTTAGGATTTGGCGCCCAATGTGGGGCACTTTAATATGATGACTTTTACTGACTTGAGAATTTGCAGGCTTGTAGAAACATTCTGATCAAAAATGGCGTATTTGCTGATATTTTTCTTATGGATTTTTCCTGCAATATGACCTTGGCCTTATGACCAACAATTACATAATTGGTTCAATTTAGGATTTGGCGCCCAATGTGTGGCACTTTAATATGATGACTTTTACAGTCTTAAGAATTTGCAGGCTTGTAGAAACATTCTGATCAAAAATGGCGTATTTGCTGATATTTTTCTTATGGATTTGGCGCCCAATTAGAGACCACTTGTTTTGAAATCCTGCAATATGACCTTGGCCTTGTGACCAACAATTACATAATTGGTTCAATTTGGGATTTGGCGCCCAATGTGGGGCACTTTAATATGATGACTTTTACTGTCTTAAGAATTTACAGACTTGTAGAAACAATCTGATGAAAAATGGCGTATTTGCTTATATTTTTCTTATTTGGCGCCCAATTAGGGGCAACTTGTTTTTTATATAGTGATAAATATGAAGTTATCTAATAAACTATTGCTAAAGATGTCCCAAAGTTCTAAAATCCTACATGTAGTCCGTTCCATTTTACAAAAATGCATATTTGTTACTGTAATTCGAGTTGGCGCCCAATTAGGGTCAAACTCTTTTTATGGACTTGTGAGTATTAAGTATTTAATTAGATCAATTTATTAATGAAAACCTAGACTTTTGAAATCCGGAATTTTGGCCAAAAAGGCTTGATTTGATTTTATTTTTGAAGTTGGAATATTTTAGTGCCTCCGACGTAAAGTTTTTAAATATTTTTTTTTAAGAGTATATCAAAGTGTCTAAACGCGGAGTTTTCAAATCAATTTTGAGAAATATTTTAAGGTCTCCAAATGTGGAGTTTTACACAATTTCTTATTACTTTTTCGAAGAGTTTTAAATAATTTTTGAGGAATATTTCAGCAAGTCAAAGCGTGGAGTATTTTTTTAGACATTTTGATAAATATATCGAGGCCTCCAATCATGGATTTTTAATAAATTTTGATATTTTAAAGCCCGAAGATGAGCCATATTAGTCACCTCAAGAAGAACGCCACAAACGGTGTTCTTTTATAAAGAAGGCTTCTCTGGAGATATTTTTCTATACCAAAGCTTATTCAGAAGACCCCAGGGTAGGCATTGTTCCTTACAAAAGGCCTTGTAAGAAAGTTTTCTATACAAAAGACCTCAGAAGTGGCCTTCAAGGTTTGATATCTGGAGAGACTTCAACACACCTCTATACAAAAGACCTCAGAAGTGGCCTTCAAGTGACAGAAAACTTCAGGAAAGGCCTTTTTCTACAAAGGAAGCCCCACGGTTTGATATCTGGCTAGACCTCAACACACCTCTATACAAAAGACCTCAGAAGTGGCCTTCAAGTGACAGAAAACTTCAGGAGAGGCCTTTTTCTATAAAGGAAACCCCACGGTTTGATATCTGGAGAGACCTCAACATACCTCTATACAAAAGACCTCAGAAGTGGCCTTCAAGTAACAGAAAACTTCAGGAGAGGCCTTTTTCTATAAAGGAAACTCCACGGTTTGATATCTGGAGAGACCTCAACACAGCGGAAGTTATCTTCTACACGGAATATTATTAGAAGTCTTCTGTTTAGAAGTAAACCTCACCGAGGTAATTTTCTATACAGAAGACATAGACTGAGGCCTTTTTCTACACAAAAGACTTCGGATGAGATCATCTTCTACATACAAAACCTCGGATGAGGTTATCTTATAAACAAATGAACCCGAAAGAGGTCGTCTTCTACACAGAAGACCTTGGGAGTGCTTTTTCTATAAAAAATACTTTAAATGAGGTTTTTTCCTATACAGAAGATTTCGGATGAGATCCTTTTCTACATAGAATGCCTCGGGTGAGGTCTTCTACACAAAAGTCCTATAGGCATTAGATGTGTGTCTTTTTGTATACAGAAGACTTGGGGTGAGGTCTTCTCCTATACAGAAGACCTCGTCGGATAAGGTCTTCTTCTACACAGAAGACCTCGGGTGAGGTCTTCTCCTATACAGAAGATCTCGGATGAGGTTTTCTATTATACAAAATATCTTGAGTGAAGTATTCCTCTGCACAGAGTACGTCGAGTGGTATTTTTTTTAAACAGTGGACTATGGGTGATGTCATCTTTTACACAGAAGACGTCAGTTGAGGTCATCTCCTATGCAGAAGACCTCGAGAGTGTTTTTTCTATAAAAAATACTTTGGTTGAGGATTTTTCCTATACAGAAGATTTCGGATGAGGTCCTTTTCTACATAGAATGCCTCGGGTGAGGTCATCTACTCAAAAATCCTATAGGTATTAGATGTGTGTCTTCTTCCATACAGAAGACTTGGGAGGAGGTCTTATCCTATACAGAAGACCTCGTCGGATAAGGTCTTCTTCTACAAAGAATACCTCGGGAGACATCGGGTGAGGTCTTCTTCTATACGGAAGACAACGGGTGAGGTCTTCTTTTATACGAAAGGCATCGGGTGAGGTCTTCTTCTATACAGAAAACCTCGGATTAGGTCGTCGTCTGAGCAAAAGAACTCAAGTGAGGTATTCTACTATACAAAAGACCTCGGGTGACCTCACTGGAAGACCTCGGGTGAGGTATTTTCCTATACGGAAGACCTCGGGTGAGGTCTTCTTCTATACGGAAGACATCTGGTGAGGTCTTCTTCTATACAGAAAACCTCGGATTAGGTCGTCGTCTGAGCAAAATAACTCAAGTGAGGTATTCTTCTATACAAAAGACCTCGGGTGACCTCACTGGAAGACCTCGGGTGAGGTATTTTCCTATACGGAAGACCTCGGGTGAGGTCTTCTTCTATACGGAAGACATCTGGTGAGGTCTTCTTCTATACAGAAAACCTCGGATTAGGTCTTCGTCTGAGCAAAAGACCTCAAGTGAAATATTCTTCTATACAAAAGACCTCGGGTGAAGTTCCCTTCATACAGAAACCCTTTGACGAGGTATTTTTCTATACAAACGAGCTGTTATGAGGTATTCTTGTATACGAAAGATTTTGTGTGAGGTCTTTTATGCAAAAGACTTCGAGTGGGGTCTTATTTTACTCAGATAACATTGGGCGAGAGCTTCTTTTCGGGTTAAGTCTTCTTATATACAAAATACCTCGAATTAGGTCGTCTTATATACAGAAGGCCTTGGGTAAGAATTCCTTCCATACAGAAAAACATCGAGTGATGTCTTCTTCGCTAACCTTAGTGAGGCCCTTCTCTACAAATGAGACTTCGGCTGAACATTATTTCCATACAAAATATTTAATACCTATACCATACTAATGGGTGATATTTTCACATAAGGGTGAGGGTGAGGTTCTTTCATAAGCAGAAGAGCTCGGGTTATGTCATCAACGAGGTTTTCGCTTATTCAGAAGAGAAACACATCAGGTGAGGTTTGCTTCTCGGGTAATATCCAACGAATTCTTCTTACACACAAAAGACCACGGATGAGGCAGTTTTCTACACAGAGCAGCTCCTCTTCTATGCCGGAGACCTCAGGTAAGACTTAATACACAAAAGAACTCAGAAGAGGTATTTTTCCATGCAAAAGACTTCTGGAGAAGTCACTTACTATGCATATAAAGACCTCAGAATAAAAGTCTTCTTCTTCTACATAAAAGATATTAGACGCAGCCTTCTTCTACATAGGGGCGTTCTGCTATATAGAGTACCGCAAGATATGCGTCATTTATATAGAGAACCTTAGAGAAACCTCTTCCCAATAAAGTCCTCAGGAGAAAGCTTCTTCTATATGATTTTCGGAACGGTCACTTCTCCATAAGAAGACAAAGGTTTGATACAAGAATACCCCAAAGAAGGTAGTCTTCCATAGGGAAGACTTAAATACAAATTTATTAGATGACCTCCAAATTTGGAGTTTTCAAAGAGGATCCCTGAAGATCCTCTTTTTTACAGAATAACGTCACGTAGACCTCCGGAGAGCTCATTTGTTTTATAAAAATCTTTAGGAAACTTTCCCTTCCATATAAAACACCTAAGAAAAGGAGTTTTTCCCATACTGAAGACCTCAATAGCGGACTCTTTCAATGCAGAAAATTCGTGAGGGGATTTTTTAATAGATTTCTCATTCGTCATTTATATAGAAGAGCTTGGAGAAGACCCTAGGGAATGTTTCCCTCTACAAAGAATAGATCGTCCTTTCTTTAGGAAAGGTTTTCATTTATGCATACCACCTAAAGGGGAAGGTGGAAGGTCATAATCGCCTGGTCCTGGGGGACTTTAATGCGCATCATGAGATGTGGCATTCGGCCCTCGGAAACGATCAGAGAGGTATAGCGCTGGCTGAGCAGATTGATAGCTCTACGTTTTGCTCGGTCAATGAGGACGCCCCTACCAGAATTAGAGGAGCGTGTCACAGTTCGCCACACATAACCATCGTGTCACCTGATCTGACAAATGACGTCACCTGGCAACCCGTCATTTCCCTTGGATCAGACCATCTCCCCATAATTGTCTCCATCAGTAGACCACCCGATTTCATCACCTCAGAACGTCGCACATTCGTCAATCATGGGAAAGCTGATTGGCCGAGTTTCAGAGAGTTCACCAATCACCGCTTCAGAGAATTGCCCAATCCTATTGATGTTCGGGTAGCAAAAAGGGCATTCCGAGACATCATCAATGCTGCAGCCGCTCGCCATATACCTGCTGGTCGAATACCCGAAGTAAGACCAAATTTCCCAGCAGAGGAGACGGGATTAGCAAATGAGCGTGATGAGCTTCGTCGAACCAACCCCGACGACCCCAGAGTCAGGGAGCTGACACTGAAAGTTAACAGGCTGGTCGGCGAACATAAGCGGAGCAAGTGGTTAAATCATCTGAAGAGTTGCAACATTGGAGCCGGTATAAGTAAATTGTGGACAACGGTTAAGTCACTCTCGAACCCCGGAAGGAGGGATGACAGGACCTCAGTCACGTTTGGCGACGTTACGTTGACTGACCCGAAGAGGTGTCCAAGTTACTTCAATCGACTGTTTGTCGAGCACCCCGAGAGTGACAGGGCGAAGAGAAGAGTGTTACGTCGCATTAGATCTCTTCCTGCCGAGGATGAACCACCACAGTTTACAATGGATGATGTTGCGAATGCCATCAGGAACGCTAAATCATCCAAAGCGTTGGGCCCAGACGGAATTTCCATGGTAATGTTGAAACAGCTGGATGAGCCGGGAGTGGAGTATCCCACTTAAGTTCTCAACCTGTCGCTAGCTACCCTTATTCTTCCCGTAGTCTGGAAAATGGGCAGGGTGGTCCCGCTACTGAAGCCAGGCAAGGATGCCAGCAAAGGTGAATCGTACAGGCCGATTTCGCTTTTGTCACCTGTAGCGAAGACCCTTGAGGCCTTAGTCCTCCCCAGCATTAGAAATAGCTATCAAGTTGCCGATCATCAGCATGGATTCCGTAAGCAGCACAGTACGACAACAGCGCTGCACGCCATCTCCACACATACATATTTGTCGAGGACTCAACCAGGAGCGGCCGTGTGATAGAACAGTGATGGTGGCGCTTGACTTATCAAAAGCCTTTGATACTGTCAAGCACTCCACGCTGTTCGAGGACATCGAGCAGACAACCCTCCGCCCAAGTCTGAAACGTTGGATAATCAACTATATGTGTGGTCGCCAGTCGTACGTGGAATTCAGGAACAAGAAATCCAAGCCCCGTAGATTGAAACAGGGAGTTCCCCAAGGAGGGGTGATATCTCCGGAACTGTTTAACCTCTACCTTTCCTGTATTCCGCCCCCTCCAGACGGCATTGAGATCGTAACGTATGCGGATGTTTGTACGATCCTGGCGTCAGGTCCTCAAGTCCCTAGCCGGCAGCACTTGGGGTGCAGATAAAGAAACCTTGTTGACCACGTATAAAGCGATAGGTAGGTCTGTGGTAAGCTATGCGGCGCCAGTTTGGTCCGCGAATTTATGTGACACGCAGTGGGATAAGATTCAAATTTGTCAGAACGCCGCCCTAATAACAGCAACAGGGTGCCTCCTCAAATTTACAGTGGACAATCTACATGAGGAGGCAAAGATTATTCCAGTACGACAACATAATGAGATGCTATCGTTGCAGTACTTGCTCGGGTGTTACCGTGAGAGCCATCCCAATCACCATCTTCTGGCCACCGATACACCCAGGCATATCAAGAAGAATATTCATGCTCTAGAGACGACGGTCCAACAATATAGGAGAGAACCTTTAGATCAACAGGCATATCAGGCAGGTTTGAACAGCATTAAAACGGACACAGTTGCTAAGACCATAAACAGTTATTGTGTGAATGCAGTCATCGGAGCACATCCCCCATCTATCGCAGCTGAAGAGCGTCAGCTGCCACGACAAACCAGAGTAGTTTTGGCTCAATTACGCTCGGGATATTGCAGTCGCCTAAATTCCTATTGGGCGGGAATCGATCGCACCGTGCAAGACATCTGTCCAGTATGCGGCATGGGCCCGCACGATACTAAGCACCTATTCAACTGCTCCGCCAAGCCTACTCATCTGACTCCAGTGGATCTGTGGTTACATCCCATCGAAGTAGCCAACTTCCTGGAACTGGAGATAGACCCAGAGCCAGATTGAACAGGAGAACGAACATACAAACACAATAATAAAACACTGTTACAACAACAACAACAACCTCAAGGGGAGAATTCTCCTGTGGATGATATAAGGTAGAAATATTTTGTCTATATAAGAGGTCTCAAAAGTGGTTTCTCCTATCCTAACTGATAAGATGCCTTCTTGCCTGTGGGGGGCGAGGAGGGAGTTTTATATTCTTTCTTTATAGAGAAGACCTTATGAAAGGTTTTTCCTCTATAAAGAAAATTGTCAGAGCGGGTTTCTTTTAGATGAGATTCATGAGTGATTTTGTGCTATGCGGAACACCTCAATGAAAGGTATCATCTGTAGAAAAATCGAGATTAGGTGTTTTCTATAAGATAAAAATACTCTTTTCTATAAAAAAGGTATCAGAAGTGGTCTTCTCCTACATAGGAGAAGTGATAAGGTCTCATTTCCCAAGTGAATGACCTCAAGGTAGGCCATAAAAGGTCTTCAACGATTCTTCTTCTATACAGAAAACAGCAAAAGAGATTCCTTAAGTTTTCTTTTTCAATATAGAACATTTCAAGAGAGGTTTCATATCAGCCACAGTAGTAAAGAGTTTTGTTATGCAATAACTTTTGTTGTTCTAATGTGTGTCGGACTATTGTCCTGCACAATGTACCTGCGATTGTATGTCCGTCCGTCTGTCTTCCAGAATAACTTACAATTTTAATTAATTTGGAAAGAAAAGTAAACTCGCCCTAACATACAACCTGAAAAATTAAAGGAGACAGCAGGAACAGCAACAACTAAAACAACAACTAAATGAGTTTCATAGTAAGTTCATTAGCGGAGTGCAACACGATTTTGACGTTACAAAATGTCTAAACAAGACAGCAGCGGCAATGAGGATGATGATGATGATTCAAACAGAGACAGCTAACAATAAAAACAACAACAAGAACAGTGGTGCTGGGCAACATGCAACAGCAGCTAAAGACTACTGTAACTCCAAATAACGCAGATAACGCAGCGCTAAGCGAACACCCAACCAAACTCCCATGAAACAAAAATCAGAAGCTAGGAAAACTCAAAACAGCAACAAGAACAAAATCGGGGGGAAATTTTCTGCCAGACATTGAACGCCGCCAAGAATAACAAGCCTAACAAATGCAACCAACAACAACAAAAAGAACAACAACAGCAATGAGTTGCATATAGCCACGGTAGAGAACACAAATTCCTGAACTACCAGCTACGTGTTGAACAACAGAACAGCAGAAATGCAATAAACGAGCTGCAACAACAAAAACAACAACAATAAGAACTCTTTTCAAATCAAATCTCTGAAAAATTCTACACGTGTGCATGCATTGCCTGACGTTCAGTGGAGGATCCCGATTTTCATGGGGCAATGTTTGCACCCAGCAACAACAGCAGCAACAACAATAAGCAAAGTTTACAAATAAACAAAAGTGATCCAACGTATTGAGATGGCATGTTTGTATGTAAGTGTGTGTGTGTGTGCGTATCTTTGAGCTGTGGAGGAGTTGTGTTGATTGTGGCTGCCTGCTGGCTGGATGCCTCGGCACCCTGTTGCAATGGATTGCCGCCTAAGGTCTTGTGAAGTGATCTCCTTGGCATTTTTTCGGGTTTAATTGAAAAGGAAGAGAGAGAAAGAATAATCCAATGAGGGAGAGATGGGAGATCTTTTACTCTCTGAGAATTAAAATACTTCTCTCAATCTCACTTCAAAGGCTTCAAATGGGAAGAATTCCCAAACTCCCTTCTCTCACCTATCTTCAAATCTCTCTCTCATACATTCACATTTTGTTCCCTCGGCTGTCCGCCCATACACTCACCTCCTTCTTGACAGTATCTCATTTAGACCTTGTTTTCTTGCCATTCTTTTCAACTGTTTTCGCCTTGTTTATGTTCCTCATGTCACAAGCGGTCCAAGACAGCCAAACAGCCAGCCAGTCAGCCCTACCTTATTTTCCTTGTTGTTGTTGTTACTGGTGCTGACTGTGTTCTTCTTAACAAGCTCTGTTTAGCCTTATGGCGGTTATTATCTGGTAACAACGTGTTACGAATTACTTTTAACAAGACCCTTAAAATGATAACAACAAAGCCGGTAAAGGTAGTCCGACGCTTGGTCGGTCGATGATCGGTTGGGGCGAGGAGCAGTGTGTGTCCCGAATGAGAAATAAGAATAGGTATGGCAAAATATCGATGGCCAACAACAAATATGGTAAGAAGACTTGCTTGGAAGAAGAAGCAGAATGCCATGAGTAGGAAACCCATAAATGAAAGGAAGAAGAAGACATAAGAGGAATGCCAACTAAGGAAGATGGAAATAAAAGTTGGGTTAGTTAGTGATCTTGTTATGCTTGAGAACTGGATTGTTGTTGATATTGATCACGTTGCTGTTTTTTTTTGAAGGAAAATGCAGTAAAGAGGAAAGAAGAAAAAATAGGTGAACAAATGACATGGAGGGAATTTTTATAGAGCCACGAATTTTAAAAACCGTGGCTTCTATTAATGAAAGGGGGTATCCGAGAGGGATAGACATAAATTTCCAGAAGCCACACAAATTATTAGGTCACCTATGGCAAATTGCTTTGGGTCACCTATGGCAAAGAACCTATCCTAGGACCCGCCAATCCTCTAAATAGCGTTGACGTCTTCCACAGTAGCGGCCTCCGAAAGTCGTCTAAATGCCTCTTTCAGAATTTTTTTTCAAAAGGAGACAATACTCAGCAAAGACGGTTTCATAGAACATGATGTTCAATGAGGTCACCTTAAAAATTGTATATCTTTTGTGGAAATGGTTGCTTCGCAGACAGAATGCCTAAGAATACCTTCTTTAAAAGAAGAATATATTTCTCGAGGACTTCCACAAAATAAAGACATCAATAGGGGTCTTCTTCTATGTGTAAAACCTCAATAAAGGTATTCTTCTATATGGGAGACCTCAATAGACCTCATATGAGAGACCTTAATAGAGGTTGTCTACTAATTGGAGATCTCAATAGAGGACCTCTTCTATAGGGAAGACATCTATAGACGTTTTCTTCTATACAAAAGACCTCAGAGGAGGTCTTTTTCTAACAGAAGACCTCAGGGAAATTCGTCTTCTAACAGAAGACCTCAGGGAAGGTCTTCTTCTATAGGGAAGACCTCAGATAAGACCTGGGTGTGGTCTTCTACTATACAGAAGACCTGAAGTGAGGCCTTCTTTTTTACAGAAGATCTCTATTAAGTTCTTCTTCTGTATAGAAGTCCTTAAGTGAGGTCATCTTCCATACAGAAGACCTCTAGCAAAAAATTTTTCTATTTTGACCTCTAGTAATGACTTTTTCTATTCAGAACAAACCGGGTGAGGTCTTCTTCTATATAGAAAACCTTGAGTAAGGTCTTCTTCCATACAGAAGACCTAAAGTGAGGTATTTTTCTATATAGAAGACCTCAGGAGATGTCTTCTTATATACAGAAAGCCTCAGGAAGGGTCTTCTGCTACAAAGAAAATACCAGTGGAGGTCTTCTTCTATACACAAGATCTCAGGGGATGTATTCTTCTACCCAGAAGATTTTAGGCGAGGTCTTCTTCTATACAGAATACTGCAGGAGAAGCATTCTTCTGCTATCCAGAAGTCCTCCTGGAAGGCCTTCTTCTATACTGAAGAACTTGTACGCAGAAGACTTCAGGCGATGCCTTCCTCGAAACAGAACTCAGGGGAGTTCGACTTCTTCTTCTACAGAGAAGATCTCGAGGGAAGTCTTCTTCTATACAGAGGACCTCGAATAAGGTATTCTTCTATACAAAAGACCTTGAGTGAGAGTACAGAATAGAAATATAGACAAAAATTCCAAAACATGTTTCGTCGTATAGAAAAAAATTCGAATTAATTTTTTTCGTATTGGAAAAAAATTGAATTAATTTTTTTGTATAGAAAAAAATTCAAATAAAAAATCGAATTAGTTTTTTTGTAGAGAAAAAAATTTGAATTAATTTTTTTTTTTGAATAGAAAAAGATTCGAAATAATTTTTTTCGTATAGAAAAAAAAATTCGAAAAAAATTATTAATTAAAAAAATTATTATTAAATTTCTAACTAAAATTTGTTTCAATACGAAAAAAATAATACAAATTTTTTCTATATGAACAAAATTAATTCGATCTTCTTTCTATACGACAAAAAAATTAATTCGATTTTTTTGTACAAGAAAAAGACTAATTCGTTTTTTTCCTATAATAAAAAAACTAATTCGGTTTTTTTCTATACGAAAAAAATAACACAATTTTTTTCTTTACAAAAAAAAAATTCATTCGAATGTTTTTCTATACGAAAAACATTAGTTCGAATATTTTCCAACACGAAAAAAATTAATTCGAATTTTTTTTCTATACGAAAACAGTTAATACGAAATTTTTTAAATACGAAAAAAATTAATTTCAATTTTTTCTATACGAAAAAAATTAATGTTTTCTATACGAAAAGAATTATTTCTATACGAAAAAAATTAGAATTTTTTCTATAAGAAAAAAATTAATTCTAATTAATTCTAATTTTTTTCTTTACCAAAAAAATTATTTCGAATTTTTTTCTATACGCAATGTTTTTCCAAACGAAAAAAAATTCTATGTGAAAAAAATTTTTTTGAATTGTTTTCTATACGACGAAACATGTTTGGGAATTTTTTCTATACCATAAAATTATTTATAATAAATGTCTCAATATAGCAGAAAACTTCATCCGAGGTATTCTATTTAGAGGAAGACCTCAGGTCTTCTGTATACAAAACAAAATTCATTCGAAGTCTTCACCCGATGACTTCTATATAGAAGAAAAACTCATTCGAAGTTTCTGAATAGAAGAAGACTTCACCTGAGATCTTCTGTATAGCAGAAAACCTGTCTTGAGATCTTCTGTATAGGAAAAAAATAATTCGAAATTTTTTAAATACCAAAAAAATAATTCGAAATTTTTTTAATACAAAAAAAAAAATTACCTCGGAATTTTTTCAATACGAAAAAAAATAACTCGACATTTTTTCAATACGAAAAAATTAATTCCAATTTTTTCTATACGAAAAAAATTATTTAAAGATTTTTTCTATACGAAAAAAAATAAACTCGAATTTTTTTCTCTACAAAAAACTAATGCGCTTTTTTTACGAAAAAACAATAATTCGAATTTTTTCTATACGAAAAAAATTAATTCGAATTTGTTTCTATACGAACAAAATTAATTCGTATTTTTTGTATAGAAAAAAATTCGAATTAATTTTTTTTGTATAGAAAAAAATCTAATTAATTTTGTTCGTATAGAAACTAATTCGAATTAATTTTTTTTCGTATAAAAAAAAGGAATAAGTTTTTTTTGTAGAGAAGAAAATCGAGTTTATTTTTTTTCGTATAGAAAAAAATTTTAAAATTTTTTCATATAGAAAAAATATGATTTAATTTTTTGGTATGGAGAAAAATTGAAATTATTTTTTTCGTATTGAAAAAATTTCGAGGTAATTTTTATACCCTCCATCATAGTATTGATGGTATATTAAGTTTGCCATTCCGTTTGTAACACATCGAACTAATCATTTGCGACCCTATAAAGTATATATATACTTGATCAGGATACTAAGACGATCTAGCCATGTCCGTCTGTCCGTCTGTTGTAATCACTCTAGCGTCCGCAATAATTGAGATAGAGTGCTGAAATTTTGCACCCGAGTCTTTTTTCCATAGGCTGGTCAAGTTCAAAGATGGGCTTTATCGGTCCACTCTTTGGTATAGCCTCCATATAACGGTACCTCCGGATTTGAGGTATTTTGCAGACCGAATTAGCTATAATTTGGCACATAGGGTTCCTAGCGATCAACAAACTTATATCCCAAAGGATATGGGCATAGGTCCATGTTTTGGTGTAGAGTCATATAACGGTATCTCCCGATTTTCGGTATTTTGAGAATTTTAGCTATAGTTTTTAACCGAAATAGCTGTACTTTGCCATTTGAGGTTCTTAGTGGTTATGAAATATCTCCACGAAACATCGTCAACATAGGTCCATGTTTTGGTATAGCCCCATATAACGGTACCTCCCGATTTTCGGTATTTTCAGAATTTTAGCTACAATTTTTAAAAGAACTAGCTATAATTTGCCGTTTGAGGTTCTCAGTGGTCATAAAATATCTCCACCAAACATCGTCAACATAGGTCCATGTTTTGGTATAGCCCCATATAACGGTACCTCCCGATTTTCGGTATTTTCAGAATTTTAGCTACAATTTTTAAAAGAACTAGCTATAATTTACCGTTTGAGGTTCTCAGTGGTCATGAAATATCTCCACCAAACATCGTCAACATAGGTCCATATTTTGGTATAGCCCCTTTATAACCGTACCTCCCGATTTCGGTATTTTGAGCATTTTAGTTACAATTTTTAACCGAACTAGCTGTAATTTGACATTTGAGGTTCTCAGTGGTCATGAAATATCTCCACGAAACATCGTCAACATAGGTCCATGTTTTTGTATAGCCCCCATATATCGGTACCTCCCGATTTTCGGTATTTTGAGAATTTTAGCTACAATTTTCAACCGAACTAGCTGTAATTTGACATTTGAGGTTCTCAGTGGTCACGAAACATCTCCACGAAACATCATCAACATAGGTCCATGTTTTGGTATAGCCCCCATATATCGGTACCTCCGGATTTTCGGTATTTTGAAAATTTTAGCTACAATTTTTAACCGAAATAGCTGTAATTTGACATTTGAAGTTCTCAGTGGTCATAAAACATCTCCAACGATACATCGTCAACATAAATCCATGTTTTGGTATAGCCCCCATATAACGGTATCTTCCGATTTTCGGTATTTTGAGAATTTTAGCTGCAATTTTTAACCGAATTAGCTGTAATGATCGGTATTTTGAGAATTTTAGCTACAATTTTGTCGATTCAAAAACAATCGTCAATATAGGTCCATGTTTTGGTATATTAGATTAGATAACACTGTGCAACAAAATGGAGGTGAAAGTCTGGGGCACGGAAAATTCCTCTTGGGAAAGAAAGGCCTTGGCCGCCGAGACCTTGTGGGCCATCAGGAAGTAGCGTAATATCTTTGTTCACTGTTGTTTAAGTGCTCTACAAAAACAACAAACAAAGATATAATGCTAATTCATGATGGCTTACAGGGTCTCTTGCAAAAACTTCATCACGCCATAACGCGGAAGTTCGAATCACGGCGCATCTGTCCTTCGGGGTTTTTAATGTACACACACCAAGGGCTTTCATTTCCAAAAGGAATTATCCCTGCCCCAACATTTGTGTTCACAGTGTAATTTAAGCAATAGTGGGAGGCAGTAGGAATTTATCTATTGTCCACCTAAAATTGTGAAAGGACCCTAATTATTCCATTTTAATTAAGGATATTTTATGGTGGAGGGTATAAAAAGTTCGGCCCTGCCGAACTTTACTACTTTTTACTTGTTAGAATTAATTTTTTTCTTTTAGAAAAAATTCGAATTAATTATTTTCTTAAAAAAAATTCTTTCAGAAAAAAATTCGAATTGTTTCTTATGGAAAAAATTCGAAGCATTTATTTGTATAGAAAAGTTTTAAAACAGTTTTTTATATAGAAAAAAAAATCGCAACATTTTTTTTCGTATAGAAAAAATTTGAAACTATTTATTTCGTATAGAAAAAAATAGCAACAATTTGTTCATATAGAAAAAGAAAAAAGTGGGTAATTTTTTTTTTTGCACAAAAAAATTTGAAACTATTTTTTGCATAGAAAAAATAATTCAATTTTTTGTTTAGAAAACAATTCGATTCAATTTTTTCGTAAAAAAAAAACAAATCAGTTTTTTATTTTTTGAAATTTTGCCTTTTTAGGGCGAAGATAATTTTTAATGATTTTTGTTAATTTTCTCGTTTAGAGTTAAGCTTGATGATCTGGGATTTGAACCCACGTCCTTGAAAAACATATCAAAAAATGTTGTCATGGCGTGTTAGCGTTCAAAGCCAACTCATAACTTCAAAGTCAGCGCAAAAAGCGTTTGTCATGAAGAAAATACATTTCTGTGGCCAAGTATCCGCGTTAATGTACAAAAACACATTTGCATTTGAAAAACGATAAGTTCTAGGACGATAAGTTCTATTACATAGTCGATACGTCCGAAGATTTGCTTTACCACCAATGAAACCAGGTAACGTAATTTGGTGACTATGTGGGTTCGAGTCCATGGCTTTCCTTTTTCACTTGCAAATAATTTCAGATCATCAAGCTTAACTCTAAACGAGGAAATTAACACAAATCAGTTTTTTTTTAGAAAACAATTACAGTCTGTTTCACTATGTCGAACGAAAATGAAAACGAAAGAGAACTACTTAACTCGAGTATGACTTTCAAATTTTATAGTTGTTTCGAAGCAAAAGCAAAGTCAATATTACCATGGAAAGCAAAGTTTAGGTGTTTTTCGTTCGCATTAACTTTCTTTCGACATAGTGAAACAGGCGTTTAGATTTGATAATTTCATTGGATAGAAAAAAATCAAACCAAAAATAGAAACAATATCGAATATTTTTTTTTGTAAAGAAAAGAAAAATTGAATAGTTTTTCCACTAATAAATTAGTTGTTTTAAAATATTAAAACAACAACAATGGGATTAAGCCAGGCAATTTTGAAAAAAATTGTAACAGCTATCCCAATATAATAACGCCACCAATGTTCTGTCTTTCTCATAGAAAATTCGAAAACATTTATTTGTATGGATATAATTAAACAATTTTTTGTATAGAAAAAAATCGATTAAGTTTTCTTCGTATGGGAAAATTTCGAATCAATTTCTTCGTATATTAAAAATCAGGTCTGTTTAAAAAACTATTCTAATCAACTTTTTTTTGGCATAGAAAATTAAACATATTTCTTTTTTAGAAAACAATTCGGATAATTTTTTCTTATAAAACAATTTGAATTAAGTTTTTGTGGTAAAGAGAAAAATTGATTCAATTATGTTAGTATTGAAAAAACATCGTTTAAATTTTCTTCGTGTAGAAAATATTATCTTCTTCTTCTCCTTTATTGCATATTCGATATTCGAATGTTAGCGACCATATTTTTTATATGCATACATATATCAAAAAACGAATCCATTTTTGCGTGTATCAAAAAATATCGAATCAAATTCTTTATAGAAGAAACAAATCTAATTATTTTTTTTGGTATATAGAAAAAATTCTATCCACTCTCACTACCGGGTTCGTTTTATGCAAACAATATAAAAACTCTCAACTTTATATCGTTTCCAAGACATCGTCTATAGAAAATCTGCAGGGCAGCGTATCCGGCCTTGTATAGAAGAAGTCAAAATTTCCGGCAATCTTGAGGAAATCTTTAATAACACTTGGTCTCTCATGGTTCTTCCTGACTTCCTTTCATTAAAAACTTTTACTCAATTAATAGATAATGAAGTTAACTTTTATTTCTTTATTAAGGGCGGGTAACACTTCTTTTTTATGGCTGGCACTTATCTAAGTGATTTTTTTCAATTAATTTAACCACTCGTTAAATATCAGAATTTTTCATTGAAAGTGTGCCTCTACAAGTCATTACCGCAAATGATAGTTGACAATTAAAACATTAAAGAGTGAACCCCTTTTTCCTTTCTGATGACTTCCTTCCCCAATTTAAAATTAAAAAAAGAGGAAGAGCCACATGATGATGATCGCGATTGCTATTTGAAGGCAAGAGTGGATGGATGATCATCAGCAAGGCCAGCAACGTCATTGTGCCACCACCACGTGGCTGTCATTCGCGGTCATTCCACAATCGCAAGAGTCGTATAGGGGAGATAAGACAATAAGAGCAGCGGCAAGGGTTTTTTTTCCTCTCTCGGGTATCTGCAACAAAAATTAACTGCGGGTTTAAAGTTTTCGGCTGGCGTTGTTGCTGCTGATGTTGTTGTTGAAATTGCCATCATAATTTATGATGGTGATAAATGTTTTTCTAATTTGTTTAAATTTAAAAATAAAAAAACTAAAATGCCACAGCAGAATTTCGTCGGCATAGGGCACATGCTTTGGTAATTGTTTTCACACGTTGAACGATGAACCCTCTCCCTTTTTTGGTGTGACTGGAGGGTGGGAAGCTGTGTGTCTACGAACTTTTGCTTCCTCCTCATAGTTAAGCGCTGAACTTTTGCTTGAGTGAAACATCCATCCCACTACGTCAGCAGCAGCAGCATTTTGTGCCAGCCAGTCAGCCAACAAAGCGATCTGTAAAGATTTAAATATTTCATCATCAAAACCAATCAAAGTGATTGTCTGCGGGTTGCCAGCAATAGGTTCCCTCTATATATCGTTCATTTGCTTCATCTTCGTTTTTGTTTATTTATTCAAGGTTCACAATTGACAACAACCTCCCAAAAAAACGTTCTTTTTATTTGGGTGTTCTATTGGAAAGTTTAAGGCCCTCTTTAGCAATTTGAGGATTTTTTTTTTTTGGTTTAAAATGCATTTTGTTTTTGAGAATTTACCAACAGCAGCAGCAGCAGTTCAATTGCCCAAGCATGTACTTTGAATAGCTTGTGTGGTGAACGCACATCAATACTTGGGTTTCGCTTGTGGGCCAGTATGACTTCCATTCGTCTGACTGTGTTCGAGAGTTATTGAAACTTGCCTGCTTGCCTTAATTTCAGCCACAGGAGTTCAAACCAAAGAGACCATTAACAGCAGCAGGGTGCTGCCATAAATTACGCACGTATTATAACCAGCAAGCTGACTGGCTGGATGGCTGGCTGACTGACTGTTTGGCAAGAATCAAAAACCAATACGTGCGTAATGCATCGTTTTTCTTCAACGCTTTTGGGAGAGGTAAAAAAAACAAACTTTAAATTTGGAGAATGAGAAATTCATTTAAGAATTTTGAAAACTCCTCTAAAGGTAGAATATATGAAGTAGCTTCGCTATAAGTTATTCTGCAAAGGGGAAGACCTCCTTTAATTCTTCTATTTAGAACAAACTATTCCTTGTTGTGTTTTGCTCAGAAAAAGTCGGACCAAAATGTTTAAAATAAATTGATTCTTTTTTTTTCTATACCAATAAAAAAATATTCGAAGTTGCTTCTATATACGAAAAAATTTATTTCAGTTTTCTTCGATACAGAAACAATTGATTTTAGTTATTTTCTTTACGAAAAAATTGATTTGATTTTTTTTTCTATATTCGAATTTTTTCTATTTCTATTCTATATTTTTTACTATACGAAATAGTTGCTTCGAATTTTTTTCTATACGAAAAAAATTGTTTCGAATTTTTTTCTATACGAAAAAAATTGTTTCGAATTTTTTTCTACACGAAAAATATTGTTTCGAATTTTTTTCTATACGAAAAAAAATTGTTTCGAATTTTTTTCTATACGAAAAAAATTGTTTCGAATTTTTTTCTATACGAAAAAAATTGTTTCGAATTTTTTTCTATACGAAAAAAATTTTTTCGAATTTTTTTCTATACGAACAAAATTGTTTCGAATTTTTTTCTATACGAAAAAAATTGTTACGAATTTTCTTCTATACGGAAGAAATTGTTTCGAATTATTTTCGATACGAAGGGAATTGTTTCGAATTTTTTTCTATACGAAAAAAATTGTTTCGAATTTTTTTCTATACAAAAAAAAATTTGTTGAACTTTTTTTATACAAAAAAATTGTTTCAAATTTTTTTTCTATACGAAAAAAAGTTTTAAATTTTTTTCTATACGAAAAAAATTGTTTCGAATTTTTTTCTATACGAAAAAAATTGTTTCGGATTTTTTCTATACAAAAAAAAAATTGTTTAACATTTTTTCTATACAAAAAAAAAATTGTTTAACATTTTTTCTATAGGAAAGAAATTGTTTCGAATTTTCTTCTATACAAAAGAAATTTTTCCGAATTTTTTACTATACGAAAGAAATTCTTTCGATTGTTTTCTATACGAAAAAAATTGTTTTTATTTTTTTCCTCTACGAAAAAAATTGTTTTGATTTTTTTTCTATACGAAAAAAATTGTTTCGAGTTTTTTTCTATACGAAAAAAATCGTTTCGAATTTTTTTCTATGCGAAAAAAAATTGTTTCGAATTTTTTCTATACGAAAAAATTTGTTCCGATTTTTTTCTATACGAAAAAATTTTTTTCGAATTTTTTTCTTTACAAAAAAAATTGTTTTGAATTTTTTCTATACGAAAAAAATGGTTTAGAATTTTTTTCTATGCGAAAAAATGGTTTCGAATTTTTTTCTATATGAAAAAAATAGTTTCGAATTTTTTCTATACGAAAAAAATAGGTTCAAATATTTTTCTATACGAAACAAATAGTTGCGAATTTTTTTCTGTACGAAAGAAATTGTTTCGAATTTTTTTCTATACGAAAAAAAAATTGTTTCGAATTTTTTTCTATGCGAAAAAAATTGTTTCGATTTTTTTCTATGCGAAAAAAATTGTTTCGATTTTTTTCTATGCGAAAAAAATTGTTTCGATTTTTTTCTATGCGAAAAAAATTGTTTCGATTTTTTTCTATGCGAAAAAAATTGTTTCGATTTTTTTCTATGCGAAAAAAATTGTTTCGATTTTTTTCTATGCGAAAAAAATTGTTTCGATTTTTTTCTATGCGAAAAAAATTGTTTCGAATTTTTTTCTATGGGAAAAAAATTGTTTCGAATTTTTTTTCTATACGAAAAAATTGTTTCGCATTTTTTTCTATACGAAAAAAATTGTTTCGCATTTTTTTCTATAGGAAAAAAATTGTTTCGCATTTTTTTCTATAGGAAAAAAATTGTTTCGCATTTTTTTCTATAGGAAAAAAATTGTTTCGCATTTTTTTCTATAGGAAAAAAATTGTTTCGCATTTTTTTCTATAGGAAAAAAATTGTTTCGCATTTTTTTCTATAGGAAAAAAATTGTTTCGCATTTTTTTCTATAGGAAAAAAATTGTTTCGAATTTTTTTCTATACGAAAAAAATGGTTTCGAATTTTTTTCTATACGAAAAAAATGGTTTCGAATTTTTTTCTGTACGAAAAAAATTGTTCCGAATTTTTTTCTATACGAAAAAAATTGTTCCGAATTTTTTCCTATACGAAAAAAATTGTTCCGAATTTTTTCCTATACGAAAAAAATTGTTCCGAATTTTTTCCTATACGAAAAAAATTGTTCCGAATTTTTTCCTATACGAAAAAAATTGTTCCGAATTTTTTCCTATACGAAAAAAATTGTTCCGAATTTTTTTCTATACGAAAAAAATTGTTCCGAATTTTTTTCTATACGAAAAAAATTGTTCCGAATTTTTTTCTATACGAAAAAAATTGTTCCGAATTTTTTTCTATACGAAAAAAATTGTTCCGAATTTTTTTCTATACGAAAAAAATTGTTCCGAATTTTTTTCTATACGAAAAAAATTGTTCCGAATTTTTTTCTATACGAAAAAAATTGTTCCGAATTTTTTTCTATACGAAAAAAATTGTTCCGAATTTTTTTCTATACGAAAAAAATTGTTCCGAATTTTTTTCTATACGAAAAAAATTGTTCCGAATTTTTTTCTATACGAAAAAAATTGTTCCGAATTTTTTTCTATACGAAAAAAATTGTTCCGAATTTTTTTCTATACGAAAAAAATTGTTCCGAATTTTTTTCTATACGAAAAAAATTGTTCCGAATTTTTTTCTATACGAAAAAAATTGTTCCGAATTTTTTTCTATACGAAAAAAATTGTTCCGAATTTTTTTCTATACGAAAAAAATTGTTCCGAATTTTTTTCTATACGAAAAAAATTGTTCCGAATTTTTTTCTATACGAAAAAAATTGTTCCGAATTTTTTTCTATACGAAAAAAATTGTTCCGAATTTTTTTCTATACGAAAAAAATTGTTCCGAATTTTTTTCTATACGAAAAAAATTGTTCCGAATTTTTTTCTATACGAAAAAAATTGTTCCGAATTTTTTTCTATACGAAAAAAATTGTTCCGAATTTTTTTCTATACGAAAAAAATTGTTCCGAATTTTTTTCTATACGAAAAAAATTGTTCCGAATTTTTTTCTATACGAAAAAAATTGTTCCGAATTTTTTTCTATACGAAAAAAATTGTTCCGAATTTTTTTCTATACGAAAAAAATTGTTCCGAATTTTTTTCTATACGAAAAAAATTGTTCCGAATTTTTTTCTATACGAAAAAAATTGTTCCGAATTTTTTTCTATACGAAAAAAATTGTTCCGAATTTTTTTCTATACGAAAAAAATTGTTCCGAATTTTTTTCTATACGAAAAAAATTGTTCCGAATTTTTTTCTATACGAAAAAAATTGTTCCGAATTTTTTTCTATACGAAAAAAATTGTTCCGAATTTTTTTCTATACGAAAAAAATTGTTCCGAATTTTTTTCTATACGAAAAAAATTGTTCCGAATTTTTTTCTATACGAAAAAAATTGTTCCGAATTTTTTTCTATACGAAAAAAATTGTTCCGAATTTTTTTCTATACGAAAAAAATTGTTCCGAATTTTTTTCTATACGAAAAAAATTGTTCCGAATTTTTTTCTATACGAAAAAAATTGTTCCGAATTTTTTTCTATACGAAAAAAATTGTTCCGAATTTTTTTCTATACGAAAAAAATTGTTCCGAATTTTTTTCTATACGAAAAAAATTGTTCCGAATTTTTTTCTATACGAAAAAAATTGTTCCGAATTTTTTTCTATACGAAAAAAATTGTTCCGAATTTTTTTCTATACGAAAAAAATTGTTCCGAATTTTTTTCTATACGAAAAAAATTGTTCCGAATTTTTTTCTATACGAAAAAAATTGTTCCGAATTTTTTTCTATACGAAAAAAATTGTTCCGAATTTTTTTCTATACGAAAAAAATTGTTCCGAATTTTTTTCTATACGAAAAAAATTGTTCCGAATTTTTTTCTATACGAAAAAAATTGTTCCGAATTTTTTTCTATACGAAAAAAATTGTTCCGAATTTTTTTCTATACGAAAAAAATTGTTCCGAATTTTTTTCTATACGAAAAAAATTGTTCCGAATTTTTTTCTATACGAGAAAAATTGTTCCGAATTTTTTTCTATACGAGAAAAATTGTTCCGAATTTTTTTCTATACGAAAAAAATTGTTCCGAATTTTTTTCTATACGAAAAAAATTGTTCCGAATTTTTTTCTATACGAAGAAAATTGTTCCGAATTTTTTTCTATACGAAGAAAATTGTTCCGAATTTTTTTCTATACGAAGAAAATTGTTCCGAATTTTTTTCTATACGAAGAAAATTGTTTCGAATTTTTTTCTATCGAAAAAAAAAATGTTGCGAACTTTTTTTATGCGAAGAAAA
Organism: Musca autumnalis; assembly: GCF_047663935.1. Lineage (NCBI taxonomy): Eukaryota > Metazoa > Arthropoda > Insecta > Diptera > Muscidae > Musca > Musca autumnalis. The sequence continues at coordinate 237,495,056 of NW_027411977.1, read as the reverse complement.
CAGTTTTGATTTTTTTTTCTATACGAAAGAAATTGTTTCAAACTTTTTTCTATACGAACGAAATTGTTTCAAATTTGTTTCTTTAAAAAAGAAAGTGTTTTTGATTTTTTTCTATACGAAAAAAATTGTTTCGATTTCTTTTCTATACGAAAAAAATTGTTTCGAATTTTTTTCTATGCGAAAGAAATTGCTTAGAATTTGTTTATACGAAAGAAATTGTTTCGAATTTTTTTATAGGAAACAAATTGTTTCGAATTTTTTTCTATACGAAAAAAATTGTTTTGATTTTTTCTATACCAAAAAATTTGTTTCAAAATTTTTTTTATGCGAAAGAAATTGCTTAGAATTTGTTTATACGAAAAAAATTGTTCCGATTTTTTTTTCTACACGAAAAAAATAGTTCCGAATTTTTTTTATACGAAAACAAAAGTTCCGAATTTTTTTCTATACGAAAAAAATAGTTCCGAATTTTTTTCTATACGAAAATAATAGTTCCGAATTTTTTTCTATACGAAAAAAATAGTTTCGAATTTTTTTCTATACGAAAAAAATAGTTTCGAATTTTTTTCTATACGAAAAAAATAGTTTCGAATTTTTTTCTATACGAAAAAAATAGTTTCGAATTTTTTTCTATACGAAAAAATGGTTTCGAATTTTTTTCTATCGAAAAAAAATGTTGCGAACTTTTTTTATGCGAAGAAAACTGTTTTGATTTTTTTTTCTATACGAAAGAAATTGTTTCAAACTTTTTTCTATACGAACGAAATTGTTTCAAATTTGTTTCTTTAAAAAAGAAAGTGTTTTTGATTTTTTTCTATACGAAAAAAATTGTTTCGATTTCTTTTCTATACGAAAAAAATTGTTTCGAATTTTTTTCTATGCGAAAGAAATTGCTTAGAGTTTGTTTATACGAAAGAAATTGTTTCGAATTTTTTTATACGAAACAAATTGTTTCGAATTTTTTTCTATACGAAAAAAATTGTTTTGATTTTTTCTATACCAAAAAATTTGTTTCAATTTTTTTCCATGCGAAAGAAATTGCTTAGAATTTGTTTATACGAAAAAAAATTGTTCCGAATTTTTTTTCTATTCGAAAAAAATAGTTCCGAATTTTTTTTTATACGAAAAAAATAGTTCCGAATTTTTTCTATACGAAAAAAAAAGTTCTGAATTTTTTCTATACGAAAAAAAAAGTTCCGAATTTTTTTCTATACGAAAAAAAAAGTTCCGAATTTTTTTCTATACGAAAAAAAAAGTTCCGAATTTTTTTCTATACGAAAAAAATAGTTTCGAATTTTTTTCTATACGAAAAAAATAGTTTCGAATTTTTTTCTGTACGAAAAAAATAGTTTCGAATTTTTTTCTATACGAAAAAAATAGTTCCGAATTTTTTTCTATACGAAAAAAATAGTTCCGAATTTTTTTCTATACGAAAAAAATAGTTCCGAATTTTTTCTATACGAACAAAATAGTTCCGAATTTTTTCTATACGAAAAAAATAGTTCCGAATTTTTTCTATACGAAAAAAATAGTTGCTAATTTTTTCTATACGAAAAAAAATAGTTGCGAATTTTTTCTATACAAAAAAAATAGTTGCGAATTTTTTCTATACGAAAAAAATTGTTCCGAATTTTTTTCTATACGAAAAAAATTATTTCGAATTTTTTTCTATACGAAAAAAATTATTTCGAATTTTTTTCTATACGAAAAAAATTGTTCCGAATTTTTTTCTATACGAAAAAAATTATTTCGAATTTTTTTCTTTACGAAAGAAATTGTTTCGAATTTTATTCTACGCGAAAGAAATTGCTTAGAATTTTTTTCTATACGAAAAAAACTGTTTCGAATTTTTTTCTATACGAAAAAAACTATTTCGAAGTTTCGAATTTTTTTCTATACGAAAAAAATTGTTTCGAATTTTTTTCTATACGAAAAAAATTGTTTCGAATTTTTTTCTATACGAAAAAAATTGTTTCGAATTTTTTTCTATACGAAAAAAATTGTTTCGAATTTTTTTCTATACGAAAAAAATTGTTTCGAATTTTTTTCTATACGAAAAAAATTGTTTCAAATTTTTTTCTATACGAAAAAAAATTGTTTTTAATTTTTTTTCTATACGAAAAAAAATTGTTTCGAATTTTTTTGTATACGAAAAAAATTGTTTCGAATTTTTTTCTATACGAAAAAAATTGTTTTTGAATTGTTTTCTATATACGAAAGGATATTTTCCTATAGAAAACCTAAAGGGGCCTTTTTTTCTATTGAAGAGCTGTGATTTATGTCCCGCTTATGTTTTGAATAACTCCAAATTTTTCCAATTGTTCAATTCAAATCCCCCACGGATTTTGGAGATTTTTATAACCAGCTCTACTTGAACAACTTCTTCTCTTGTTATGTTAATTAGGCTCTTGTCTCTTGTCAAGCATTTGTGGCGGCCTTTCTTGTCTTTTGTTGTTGTTTAAATGGAAAGACATTTATTATGATTAGTAAAGCTCCTAGATTTCGTATACGATGATGACGACGACATACGAAGTGTGAAAGGCTTTATAGTTTTACAAATTTCCATGTTATGTTTTATGGCAGTTGTTTTTGTTTTGGGGTCTGTTTAAAATGCTGGTGGTGGAGGTGGAGGTGGGAGCGGTCATTGTGAATATGATAGCATCCGATCGCTCTGCTTTTTCTTACGGTTTGGCTACATTGGAGTCATTAATCATGCTTTAATTTAATTGTTTACACTAAAAACTTACTCTATTTGATGTGAGCAGCAGCCAAGCCAGCAGCAGCATAAGTTTCCAGCAGCAAAGCAAATGTAAAACCCACGCCTTTTTCTTTTGGTTATCCACAGTTCCAAACAATAGTTGAGACAAATGAAACTTATGGCGACATAAAAGTAGCTGTAGCTGGAGCAAAAAACTCGCTTAAAAATAAATAACTCATTTAGAATTCCCCAATGTTTAATAATAACAATAAAATAACTAACTACACATGGAATTGCAATGAAGCTATCCAAAAGAGCAGCAACAGTACATGGGACAGATGCATAGCCACACTCAGCTAGGCAACAAGCAAGGCAGCATAAATCTTTGGGTAGCCAGGCAGGCGGTCCATTTGCCATCGCCTCTTCCACCATCACCTCCATCAAATGCTGTGTCATACCATTGGGGAGTATGGCTGGCTGGCCGGCCACACCAACATCAATGTCAACTGAAGTGAGACTTTGGACAACAAAACGACATGATTAAGTGCAGGTCTAAGCAAATATTGTGAATGATTGTACATGAGGAGCTTATAAAATATCCAGCCACATACCAAATGGATTTCAAAATCACACTTCATCTTGAAGGCCCAAAGAGAGGGAGAGGAGCATTGGGCTAGGTGGCTTACCCACAATAGCTTCAGATATGCAATGAAAACGAAAAAAAAAACAACGAAGGCGAATGTGACTCCTCTAAATGGCCATACAAAAATCGTTAAACCACAAATCGTGAGGTTTGCAGTTTTTGCTAGCCAGCCACCACCACACAGAATCCAACAACAACAGCAGCAGCAAAAAACATACAAATCAAATGTCTGGCCAGAATTTGATCCTCAGGTTATAAGACATGAAATCACAAAATTTTTGTTGTTGCCTTTTTTTCAATTCGAGTTTTTAGTTCTTCGATTTTTTTTTTTGCTTTTGCTACATCCTCATCATCACGCTCCACTCCAATCCAATGATGATCAGACCAAGATGCATTGTGTTTGGAAACTTTAACAAGTACTCTTTGTGCTGGCCACAGAAGAAACGAAACAAAAAAAAAGCAAACGCAAAAAAATGAAACATGAAAGCCATGATCATGCCACAACAACGACACTGATGGAGATGCTGGATGCTGGGTACTGGTCGGACGCGGCACAAGGGGAACCAATTTTTATAACAAGAGTCATTCAACGGCAGCCAGTGAGCCAACAAGCCTTAGCGTTAACTATGGGTGAAGAAGCATTGCTAAAGCATCGCTCAACCAGACACCATCGCTCAAAGGAATCTACGAGTAAAGCAAAGCAAAAAACCAAATACAAAATAACTGCCAAGATCAGTAAAACTAACAAGAGGTGTTACCCCATGTCGTTAGGGATTCTTGTTGGGATGAAGGCAACAACAACAAGAAGAAAAATTATTTTATAACAGTGGGATAAACAAGGTATTTTTTAGAAGAAATTTTGAAAGGTGGATTTTTTTATTCACGTTGTAAAGTCTACTTTAGCTAAAGTCTTCTATGGATGAAGACCTCACTTGAAGAATGGATGGAAACCTCTATTATTGTCTTCTATTGATGAAAACCTCAATAGGCATCATCTTTGAGAGTTTTAAGAATGAAAACCCCAAGTGGGGACAACATTTGGCCATGAAAGGAGTTCTCACCAAGGTTTTTTTTGATGAAGACCTCAATTGCGATTTCTGTAGATGAATATCTCTATATGGTCTTCAATATATAAAAACCTCACATAAGGTCTTCTCAATGGAGACTTCTATGGATTTAGACCCCAAATGTGGTCTTGTTTTGATGAAGATCTTAGCTGGTGTCCTCTACAGGCGAAGACCTTACTTGAGACGAATGTCCCTCCTGGGTTTTTTAGTAGATAAGGACCTCCAGTGAGATATTCTGTGTTATATGGAGGAGGATCTCAACCCAGCTCATTTATAAGTGAAGACCTTAAATGAAGTTCCTATGGATGAAGACCTCACTTGAGATATTTTATAGCTAAAAGCCTCACTTGAGGCGTTTATAGCTTAAAATATCTTTTATAGCCCGACTTCGAGTCCACAAAATACACAAAATTGTTTCTCTATAAGAAAAAAACTTACTATTTGTAGGTAAGAAAAAAATATTTCGAACTGTTCTCTACAGACGCAAAAGTATTCTGATTTTTTTCTATATGAAAAAAATTTATTCCGCATTACGAAGTAAAATTAATCGGGATTATTTTCTGTACGAAAAAAAATTGGTCCGAATATTTTTCTAAACGAAAAAATTAGTCCCAATATTTTTCCATACGAAAAAAAATAGTCAAAACTTTCTATAGGGAAAAAAGTATCCAAATTTTTTCTAAAAAATATATTCTGAATTTGTTCTATACCAACAAAACTATTCCGAATTTTCCTCTATAATAATTCCTATAGAAAAATATTCGGACTAATTTTTTTTCATGTTGAAAAATATTCGAACTAATTTTTTCGTATAGAGAAAACTAATTTTCTTCATTTTTTTGTTTCATTTTGTTCGAAAAAAAAATTCGGACTAATTTTTTTTTTCGTATAGAAAAAAACTTGCATACTTTTTTCCTATAGAAAATTTTGACTAATTTTTTCGTATGAAACAATATTGGTACTAATTTTTTCGTTTGGAATAATATTCGGACTAATTTTTTTTTGTAATAAAAAATTAGTAACAGTTGTTTTCGAATAGAAAAAATTCGGAATAAGTGTTTTTGTAAAAAAAGTTCGCAATATTTTTTTCGCATATAAAATAATTCTGAACAATTTGGATCGCTTAGAAAAAGATTTGGTATATATTTTCTATAGAAATCGGAATTTTTTTTTTCGAATAGAAAGAATTTGGAGTAATTTTTTCGAATAGAAACAAGTTAGAAATAATTTCTTTCGAACAGAAACAAATTCGGAATGATTTTTTTAGAATAGAAAGAAAATTCTCATTTTTTTCCTTTAGAGATTAAACAATTTTTTCTCATAAAAAATGATTCGGTTTTTTGTTGTATCGAAAACTAAATAATTCGGAATAATTTTTTTCGAGTCAAAAATAATTCGGAACAGTTTTTTTTCGAATAGAAAATAATTTGGAATCATTGTTTTGAATGGAGAAGATAGGACTTTTTTGTATAGAAAAATATTCGGAATATTTCTTTCTCGAATAGAAACAAATTCGTAATATTTTTTTTAGAATAGCAAAAATCGGAGTGTTTTTGGATAGAAAATAATTAGGAACACTTTTTTTTGGCATAAAAACGATTGGGTATAATTTTTTTTGGATAGAAAACAAATCGAAATATTTTTTTCGTATAGGAAACAATTGGGATTATTTGTTTTCTTATAGATTTTTTTTTCGTATTGAGACAAATTCGGTATATTTTTTTCGTATAGAAAATATTTCTTATAGAAAAGATGCGGAACAAATAAGAATATTTTTTCGAATACAAAGAATTTGGAATTTTCGAATAGAATTTTTTTTCGAATAGAAACAAATTTGAAATAAACAATTTTTTTCGCATACAATGATTCGGTTTTTTGTATAGAAGACAAACTAATTCGGAATAATTTTGTTTCGAATAGAAAATAATTTGGGACAATTTTTTTGACTGGAAAAAATATAATTTTTTTGTATAGGAATATTTTTTCGAATAGAAACAAATTCGTAATATTTTTTTTTAGAAAAAATTCGGAATTGTTTTTTTTTATATAAATTTGTTTTCGTATAGAAACAAATCTGAATTTTTTTTTTCGTATAGAAAAAAGTTAAAAAATGTTTGCCTTAGAAATAATTTTTTCCGTATAGAAAAAATTCTAAATAATTATTTTAAATATTTATTTTTGTGTACAAAAAATCGTAGAAAAAATGCCGAAAAATGTTTTCGCATAGAAAAAAATCGGAATAGTGGTTATTGAATAGAAAAAATTATGATTTTTTTTTGAGTTGAAAATACTTCGGATAAAATGAATTTGGAATATTTTTCGATTAGGAAATAATTTTTTTTAATTTTGTTTCCAAAAAAAAAAAAAAAGAAAATCTGAATCGTTTCTTTTCGAATAGAAATGGGAATGGTTCTATTCAAATTAAACCAAAAAATTGAAATATTTTTTTCGAAAAAAATTCGTAATAACTTTGTTCGAACGAAAAAATTCGGAATATTTTTTTCAAGTAGAAAACAATTCGATTTTTTTTTCGAACAAAAAATCATAACTTTTTTTTTAATACAAATAGAATTGGGAATAGTTTCCTTCGAATAGAAAAATAATTATGAATGGTTGAATAGAAAAAATAAGAACATTTTTTTTAGTAGAAAAAAAATTGAATAATTTTGTTCGATAGAAAACATTCGTAATATACATACGAATACATAATTTGAAGTAAAAAACTAGGAATATAAAAAATTGAGTAGAAAAACTTCGGAACAATTTTGTTCGATAGAAAGAATTCGGAATATTTTTTTCGAGTAGGAAATAATTCGAAATTTTGATTTCCAAAAGAAAAACAAAAATCAAAATGGTTTCTTTTTTCGAATAGAAATAGAATTTTCTAATTCGAATAGAAAAAAATGATAAAAATCGTAAAAACTTTGTTTGATAGAAAAAATTCTGCATATTTTTTTCAAGTAGAAAATAATTCGATTTTTTTCGAAAACAGAACATAATGGATTTTTTTCGAATACAAATAGAATTGGGATAGTCTTCTTAGAATAGAAAAAATTATGAATGTTTGTTTTTTGAATAGAAAAAAATAGGAAAATTTTGAGTAGAAAAAAATCGGAATAACTTTGTTCGATAGAAAAAATTCGTAATATTTTTTTGAGTATAAAATTCATAATTTGAAGGAAAAGTGTTTATTGAATAGAAAAAATTGAATAAAAAAATCGGAATATTTTTGTTTGATAGAGTTCGGAATATTTTTTTTCGAATAGGAAATAATTCAAAATTAAGTTTTTCAAAAAAAAAAAAAAAAAAAAAAAAAAGAGTGGTTTCTATTCGAATAGAAATAGAATTAGGGAATAGGTTAATTCGAATGGAAAAAAATTGAAATATTTTTTTTTTCAAAAAAAATCGTAATAGCTTTGTTCGATAGAAAAAAATTCGGTATATTTTTTTCAAGCAGAAAATAATTCAATTTTTTTTTGGAAAAAAATAGTGGTTGGTCTTTTCGAATACAAATAGAATTGGGAATAGTTTTCTTCCAATATTCATAAAAATATTAATGTTTTTTTGAATAGAAAAAAATAGGAACATTTATCGAGTAGAAAAAATCGGAACAATTTTGTTCGATAGAAAAAATTCGTAATATTTTCTTTGAGTAGAAAACACGTAATTTGAAGTAAAAAATATCGGAAATATTGTTTATTGAATAGAAAAAAATTGAGTAAAACAAATTCGAAAAAATTTTGTTCGATAGAAAGAATTCGGCATATTTTTTTCGAGTAGGAAATAATTCAAAATTATGTTTTTCAAAACAAAAAAAAAATCAGAATGGTTTCATTTTGAATAGAAATAGAATTGGGAATACTTTAATTTTAATAGAAAAAATTAATTTTTTTTTGAAAAAAAAAATTCTTATAGAAACTTATTTGGATTAGTTCTTTTGGTGAAGAAAAAAATTGGTAATATTTTTTTCGTATAGAAAAAAATAGTTTTCTATACAAAAAAAAATAGTTTTTTTAGTAAAAAACGGTATAGTTTTTTTTCGTATAAAATAATTTCTTTCGTAGAGAAAGAATTCTACGCAAACTTTTCCGTTTTTATTTTGCACATGAAAGAAAATAACTATTTTCAAATATTTCCGGGTTTTTCCACAATCTGAATATTTTTGTAGAAACATTTTTCTGGGAGTAAAAAATTACTCCACATTAAAAAATGTTCCCACTTATTACAAATTTTTGAAATTTAATACTTTCTTGTTTTGTGTTTGAATATAAATAAGGTGTGAGCGATTAATCCCTCAATCCCTCAAAAAAATGAAAATATACATCACACAAAATACCGAAAACAAAAACATTGCAAATCATAAACAAAACAATTAACAGTGGGTGTAACCGTATAACAATGGAACCAAAACAAAGGCAAAAACTCTGACTTCAACTTCAGCACCACCAACAACAACAACAGCAGATACAACAACAAATAACTTTCAAAACATAAAAAACGTGAATTAATAAATCAGCCATGAAAATACAAACGTGTGCCTTAGGTGATATTTCGATTATTTTGAGATTTACTGTTGCGAAGCAAGAATTCCTACGTGGATGGTGGAAGAGTGAAGTTGGAGCTGAAAGGGGCTGAATGTGTTGAGGGAATAATTGAGTGATAAGTATTGGTATTATAGAATAAATTTTATTGAAAGATTCAATGTTTTTGTTGTTCTATGGATTTTTAAGGCTCCAGAAATTCTTTTATTTTTCTAGCTTTGAGTTTAATAACTAAATTTTTTTATGGCTTTTTGCTATGGAGAATTAATTCTTGTTTCTTTCCTTCTCGTTATGGGAGGTTTCCGTGGAATTCTGCATCTTGTGGCAGTGCTTCTTCTTGTTCTTCTTTGTTTTCTTCAACTAATTCTTGGTGTAAATGACTCTTCTTGAATTACAACACCACCACCATCCATGAATTGCTGTTTGCAAAAGTAGTTCCGTTTTTGTTTTATGAACAGCCACCATATCATGTTACCGCATTTGGTCGGTCTGCTGCAACCAGTTGCAGAAATGCTTCATTAAGTGTGGCAGAAATTGAAGAGAATAAAGAAGGAAACATCATGACATTCCTGGGCAAAATATGATCAATCAACTCTTATGGCAAGCAAAGTTGTTCTTGGCAAAGCCATATAGAATCAGTTTTGGAATGTCATACATGATATTGAAACTGTTATAAATCACAAAACATCAACTATTTAACAGCAATAAATCTCCAATATTTTCCCACTCTTCAAACAGACGAACCACCAACCACCAGGTGTCACTGCCATGTCAGCTAACCACAACATTATCCATTTGAAAATAAACATTTCTTTAATTGAAGCTCCTCTATTTTTTAGTGGCGGCCACACTGATTTGGCGAGGAGGGGAAATAGAGTCACAACAAATCCCATTTACCGTTACCGCAACCAACCAACTTAACCAATGGCATTACCCCAACATGTTAAACTTGACATTTAAATCCTCTAAAAAATAAATTTTCTCTCATGGAGACATCGGCAAAGCAACAGACAGCTAACATAACCACAAAATTGCAAATTCCCCTCCACAAAACAATTTAAATAAGAAAAAACATGACAACAGCAACAACATAAACTACTGCTGCGTAGCTCACTTACTTAGCGCTCAAGAGGAATATCTTTTCAAATATATTTCTTTTTATGATTGTTTTTTTTTCTCCCCAACATTAAAAAAGCCACCAAAGAATCTCTTGTAACAGCAACACTCTTCTAAAACAAATCCTCTGACATTGTCACATAAATCTGACAACTACGCAAATAATGTCATTTTGACAGCAAAATACAAAAAGAAAAAAAAAACTCACAATGGCAACAAACATCACCTTAACATGGAAGGCATATCTGCTAGCTAAACAGGGAGAGTTTGCATAAGTAAAGAGTGAGAGAAGTAGGAAGAAATGCATATCAAGACAGACACTGTGAGGGGGAACAGGTTTCCCCATTGAGGTGTGGGGACCTCTGAAAAGAGGGCTTCCAAAGAAACTTTCCACAAGAAAGGGTACTTCCTAAAACCCTTTCCACAAAAAATACTGTTTCCAAAGACTTTTGCCACAGGAAAGGGTGCTTCCGAAATCGCTTAGCACAAAAAATTGTGCTTCCTAAGGTCCTATCCACAAGAAAGGGTGCTTCCTAAGACCCTTTTCCGAGAAAGAAATTGGGATTCTTAAGACCCTTTCCTATGGAAAACGAGGTTCTTAAGACCATTTCCTGCGGAAAGCGAACTTCGTTGGACGCTTTCCTGAGGAAAGCGATCTTCTGTTGACCCTTTCATGAGGAAAGCGACCTTTTTAGAACCTTTCCTGAGGAAAACGAGCTTCTATGGATCCTTTCCTGAGGAAAGGGTGCATCTTAAGACCATTTCCCGAGGAAAGCGAACTTCTTTGGACCCTTTTCTGAGGGAAGCGATCTTCTGTTGACCCTTTCATGAGGAAAGCGACCTTTTTTTAGAACTTTCCTCAGGAAAACGAGCTTCTATGGATCCTTTCCTGAGGAAAGGGTGCTTCTTTAGACCCTTCCCTGAGGAAAGCGACCTTCTTTAGACCCTTTCCTGAGCAATGCAACCATCTATAGAACCTTTCCTGAGGAAATGATGCTTCTTAAGACACTTTTTCTGAGGAACGGGTACTTCCTAAGACACTATCCTGAGAAAAGGGTGCATCTTAAGACTATTTCCTGAGGATAGGGTGCTTCTTAAGACCCATTTCACAAGAAAGGGTGCTTTCTAAGACCCTTTCCCGAGAAAAGGGTGCTTTCTGAGACCATTTCCCGAGGAAAGGGTACTTTTAAAGAATCCATCCCGAGGAGGGTTGATTCCTAAGATCATCCCCGAGGAAAGGGTACTGTTTTAAGAACATTTGTCGAGGAAAGGGGTTCTTTATAGACCTTTCCCGAGAAAAGGGTGCTTTTCACAAGAAAAGTTGCTTCCTTAGGTCCTTTCCACAATAAAGGGTGTTTTCTAAGACGCTTTTCATAAGAAAGGGTGCTTCCTAAGAACCTTTCCACAAGAAAGGGTGCTTCCTAAGAACCTTTCCACAAGAAAGGGTGCTTCCTAAGAACCTTTCCACAAGAAAGGGTGCTTCCTAAGAACCTTTCCACAAGAAAGGGTGCTTCCTAAGAACCTTTCCACAAGAAAGGGTGCTTCCTAAGAACCTTTCCACAAGAAAGGGTGCTTCCTAAGAACCTTTCCACAAGAAAGGGTGCTTCCTAAGAACCTTTCCACAAGAAAGGGTGCTTCCTAAGAACCTTTCCACAAGAAACGGTGCTTCCTAAGAACCTTTCCACAAGAAAGGGTGCTTCCTAAGAACTTTTCCACAAGAAAGGGTGCTTCCTAAGAACCTTTCCACAAGAAAGGGTGCTTCCTAAGAAATTTTCCACAAGAAAGGGTGCTTCCTAAGAACTTTTCCACAAGAAAGGGTGCTTCCTAAGAACCTTTCCACAAGAAAGGGTGCTTCCTAAGAAATTTTCCACAAGAAAGGGTGCTTCCTAAGAACCTTTCCACAAGAAAGGGTGCTTCCTAAGAACCTTTCCATAAGAAAGGGTGCTTCCTAAGACCCTTTCTATAAGAAAGGGTGCTTCCTAAGAACCTTTCCACAAGAAAGGGTGCTTCCTAAGAACCTTTCCATAAGAAAGGGTGCTTCCTAAGACCCTTTCTATAAGAAAGGGTGCTTCCTAAGACCCTTTCTATAAGAAAGTGTGCTTCCTAAGACCCTTTCCACAAGAAAGTATGCTTCCTAAGACCGTTTCCACAAGAAAGTGTGCTTCCTAAGACCCTTTCCGCAAGAAAGTGTGCTTCCTTTCCACAAGAAAAAGTGCTTCCTAAGACCCTTTCCGCAAGAAAGGGTGCTTCCTAAGACCTTTTCCATCAGAAAGGTGCTTGATAAGACCCTTTTCATAAGAAAGGGTGCTTCCTAAGACCCTTTCCACAAGAAAAGGTGCTTCCTAAGACCCTTTCCATAAGAAAGGGTGCTTCCTAAAACCCTTTCCATAAGAAAGGGTGCTTCCTAAGATCCTTTCCGCAAGAAAGGGTGCTTCCTAAGATCCTTTCCGCAAGAAAGGGTGCTTCCTAAGTTCCTTTCCGCAAGAAAGGGTGCTTCCTAAGATCCTTTCCGCAAGAAAGGGTGCTTCCTAAGATCCTTTCCGCAAGAAAGGGTGCTTGCTAAGATCCTTTCCGCAAGAAAGGGTGCTTCCTAAGATCCTTTCCGCAAGAAAGGGTGCTTCCTAAGATCCTTTCCACAAGAAAGGGTGCTTCCTAAGATCCTTTCCACAAGAAAGGGTGCTTCCTAAGATCCTTTCCACAAGAAAGGGTGCTTCCTAAGATCCTTTCCACAAGAAAGGGTGCTTCCTAAGATCCTTTCCACAAGAAAAGGTGCTTCCTAAGATCCTTTCCACAAGAAAGGGTGCTTCCTAAGATCCTTTCCACAAGAAAGGGTGCTTCCTAAGATCCTTTCCACAAGAAAGGGTGCTTCCTAAGATCCTTTCCACAAGAAAGGGTGCTTCCTAAGATCCTTTCCACAAGAAAGGGTGCTTCCTAAGATCCTTTCCACAAGAAAGGGTGCTTCCTAAGATCCTTTCCACAAGAAAGGGTGCTTCCTAAGATCCTTTCCACAAGAAAGGGTGCTTCCTAAGATCCTTTCCACAAGAAAGGGTGCTTCCTAAGATCCTTTCCACAAGAAAGGGTGCTTCCTAAGATCCTTTCCACAAGAAAGGGTGCTTCCTAAGATCCTTTCCACAAGAAAGGGTGCTTCCTAAGATCCTTTCCACAAGAAAGGGTGCTTCCTAAGATCCTTTCCACAAGAAAGGGTGCTTCCTAAGATCCTTTCCACAAGAAAGGGTGCTTCCTAAGATCCTTTCCACAAGAAAGGGTGCTTCCTAAGATCCTTTCCACAAGAAAAATTGTTCTGAATTTTTTTTCTATACGAAAAATTTCCATACGAATTGTTCCGAATTTTTTTCTATACGAAAAAAAATTGTTCAGATTTTTTTTTTCTATACGAAAAAAAATTGTTCCGAATATTCTTCTATACGAAAAAATTGTTCCGAATTTTTTTTATACGAAAAAAAATTGTTCCGAATTTTTTTTCTATACGAAAAAAAATTGTTCCGAATTTTTTTCTATACGAAAAAAAATTGTTCCGAATTTTTTTTCTATACGAAAAAAAATTGTTCCGAATTTTTTTTCTATACGAAAAAAAATTGTTCCGAATTTTTTTTCTATACGAAAAAAAATTGTTCCGAATTTTTTTTCTATACGAAAAAAAATTGTTCCGAATTTTTTTTCTATACGAAAAAAAATTGTTCCGAATTTTTTTTCTATACGAAAAAAAATTGTTCCGAATTTTTTTTCTATACGAAAAAAAATTGTTCCGAATTTTTTTTCTATACGAAAAAAAATTGTTCCGAATTTTTTTTCTATACGAAAAAAAATTGTTCCGAATTTTTTTTCTATACGAAAAAAAATTGTTCCGAATTTTTTTTCTATACGAAAAAAAATTGTTCCGAATTTTTTTTCTATACGAAAAAAAATTGTTCCGAATTTTTTTTCTATACGAAAAAAAATTGTTCCGAATTTTTTTTCTATACGAAAAAAAATTGTTCCGAATTTTTTTTCTATACGAAAAAAAATTGTTCCGAATTTTTTTTCTATACGAAAAAAAATTGTTCCGAATTTTTTTTCTATACGAAAAAAAATTGTTCCGAATTTTTTTCTATACGAAAAAAAATTGTTTTTTTCTATACGAAAAACCCTTTCCACAAGAAAAGGAGCTTCTTAAGGCCCTTTCCACAGAAAGGGTGCTTTTCTATACGAAAAGAAATTGTTCCGAATTTTTTTCTATACGAAAAAAAATTGTTCCGAATTTTTTTATATACGAAAAAAAATGTTCTGAATTTTTTTCTATACTAAAAAAAATTGTTCCGGATTTTTTTTTTAAGACCTTTTTTCCAAGGAAAGGATGCTTCTTAAGACCCATTCCCGATGAAAGAGTGCTCTCTAAGTTCCTTACCCTAGGAAAGGGTGGTCTCTTAGACCCTTTCCCAAGGAAAGGGGGCTTCTATTAAGACCCTTTCCAAAGAGGAAAGGTTGCTTCTATTAATTCCCTCTCTGAAGAGGAAAGGGTGAATCTTAAGACCCTAGCCCGAGGAAACGGAGTTTCTTTTAAGACATTTCCCAAAGAAAGGGTGTTTCTATTAAGACCCTTTCCCAAGGAAAGGGTGCTTCTATTAAGACCTTTTGTCGAGGAAAGGGTGCTTCTAATAAGACACTTTGCCAAGGAAAGGGCGCTTCTATTAAAAGGCTTTCCCAAGGAAAGGGTGCTTCTATTAAGACCATTTCCAAAAAGGAAACTGTGCTTCTATTAAACCCCTTTCCAAAGAGCAAAGTTTGCTTCTATTAGGACCCTTTCCAAAGAGAAAACAGTGCTTTAGGCACAGTTTCCTATCAACCGACAATCGTCACCCAATTTATCCCCCCCTAAATCTTTATCCAAATATCATAGAATTTTTATTGCTATTTTCCAATTAACCATTAAAATAATATTCTTTCCTCCGCTTAAAATGTCCATTCTGTCAAAATTTCCCATATTCTCTAATAGCCGCAGCCATTGGAATACAACAGGTTAATTCTTCAAGACCATAAATATTAGCCACACAAAGCCGTCTACCTTTGATCTTTTTTTTTTGGACAAGATTGAATGACAACATTCTTCGAAATTTATGGCCTTTAATTATTCGTTCGCATCCAAATCTTTCATATGAAAGAGAAATGCCTTTTACGAATTAGGAGCAACTGTCACCACGTCTCGGCAATTTAACAATGTCAACAACAAATTTATCAATTTGGAAAAATTAAATGGCAGCATATCAACCCCACCTCCTGTTGCTACTCCTCCATAGAACCCCAGCAACAATTTCATAGTTTTGTTTTTCCAAAGCCCTTTAACAAATAGCCACACTTAATTCCGGCAAGAAATGTGTGATTTCATCACAAAACGCAATCGACTCGCAACGCAACAGAAGAATCATTGATAACAAGCCAATACAAAGAAAGTCAGAGAGTATCAATGGGGGAGAAGAAAAGCACAATGAATGAATGACATTTTCCAAAATAAAGCCCCCTAAGCTAGACCGGCCATACATGGGGTAACGGAGGGAAAAGGGCCACCATGTTTGCTCGCCCCCCAGACCCATTGATAGGTGCTGTATGTTTCAGAATTTTGTTTTACTTTTTTTTTGCATTCACTTCCACATTGGCATGGAATGTGGAAATGGTTGCCATGGCTAAAGAGGAATTGGTTCATTGGTATGATGTCTCACATGTTGCTGTCAATTTACGATGTAATAAATTTTCATATATATTTTAAACACACAAACTCCCATATATTTATTGTGCGTATATGGCTCCCACTTACTACAACCTACATACATATGTATGTATTTTCAGCGGAATCAATAAGTTGCCTTACATATGAGCTAGCCAGCCAGCTAGCGAGTTGATAACGAGAAGAACAGAGATTTCTTTCTTTGTCATAGATTTGCTTCCATTGCCGTTCGCCATTCAGCCATTCAGCTGGTTATGGGTAACAATGCTGTAAATTTACAATTTATGTGAAAATTATATGAATATTTTGTTTAAGTTTGAATACTTTATTTTTCAATACGAATATTCAATTATCAATATTGTTTGTTCGCCGTCTTCTTATCGCAGCAATGCATGCAACAACAACAACAAAAAAGCTCAAGGAAAATACTAGGGGTTATCAAAAGCAGAGACTTGTATTCTAAGAAATTACAAAGCGTAGCTTCTATGGAAGTATTGAGAAGCTATGACACTGATTCTCGAAATTCCATGTAAAAACAATTTGATTTAATTTATTTATAATTAGCAATGTGACATCATTGAAGACACACCATTAGAAAAGGGGCGGAGAGTGTGTAACCAGTATCAGATGTTGAGTGAACCATTAGATTTTCAATGACCCAACTAATGGGAGGGAGATACAATATCAAACATTAAAGGAAGAGTGTTGATACTCAAAAAATAGAATTGAACATCTGGAATGACGACAAGAGGTGTAAAGGTTGTTGAGAACACGAAGACCTTTTGGACTTCTTAGCGAAGACATTGTGGCCTTTTATTCGATGACCTTGGGAGCTGCTATAAGGGTGCTCCTTAAGACCAATTCGAAAGAAAAGGGTACTTCTTAAGACTCTTTCCAAAGGATAAGGTACTTCCTAAGACCCTTTCCAAAGGAAAGGGTGCTTCCTAAGAACCTTCCCAAAGGAAGGGGTGATTCTTAAGACCCTTTCCAAAGGAAAGGGTGCTTCCTAAGA
This sequence comes from Musca autumnalis, assembly GCF_047663935.1. Taxonomy (NCBI): domain Eukaryota; kingdom Metazoa; phylum Arthropoda; class Insecta; order Diptera; family Muscidae; genus Musca; species Musca autumnalis. The sequence goes on along the minus strand of NW_027411977.1, from coordinate 237,478,260 downwards.
CCCTTTCTAAAGGAAAGAGTGCTTCTTAAAAACCTTTCCAAAGGAAAGGGTGCTTCTTAAAAACCTTTCCAAAGGAAAGGGTGCTTCTTAAAAACCTTTCCAAAGGAAAGGGTGCTTCTTAAAAACCTTTCCAAAGGAAAGGGTGCTTCTTAAAAACCTTTCCAAAGGAAAGGGTGCTTCTTAAGAACCTTTCCAAAGGAAAGGGTGCTTCTTAAGAACCTTTCCAAAGGAAAGGGTGCTTCTTATAAACCTTTCCAAAGGAAAGGGTGCTTCTTATGAACCTTTCCAAAGGAAAGGGTGCTTCTTATGAACCTTTCCAAAGGAAAGGGTGCTTCTTATGAACCTTTCCAAAGGAAAGGGTGCTTCTTATTAACCTTTCCAAAGGAAGAGGTGCTTCTTAAGACCCTTTCCAAAGAAAAATGTGCGTCCTAAGACCCTTTCCAAAGAAAAGGGTGCTTCCTAAGACTCTTTCCAAAGAAAAGGGTGTTTCCTACGACCATTTCCAAAGAAAAGGGTGTTTCCTACGACCATTTCCAAAGAAAAGGGTGTTTCTTAAGAACCTTTCCAAAGGAAAGGGTGCTTCTTAAGAACCTTTCCAAAGGAAAGGGTGCTTCTTAAGAACCTTTCCAAAGGAAAGGGTGCTTCTTAAAAACCTTTCCAAAGGAAAGGGTGCTTCTTAAGAACCTTTCCAAAGGAAAGGGTGCTTCTTATAAACCTTTCCAAAGGAAAGGGTGCTTCTTATAAACCTTTCCAAAGGAAAGGGTGCTTCTTATGAATCTTTCCAAAGGAAAGGGTGCTTCTTATAAACCTTTCCAAAGGAAAGGGTGCTTCTTATGAACCTTTCCAAAGGAAAGGGTGCTTCTTATGAACCTTTCCAAAGGAAAGGGTGCTTTTTATTAACCTTTCCAAAGGAAGAGGTGCTTCTTAAGACCCTTTCCAAAGGAAGAGGTGCTTCTTAAGACCCTTTCCAAAGGAAGAGGTGCTTCTTAAGACCCTTTCCAAAGGAAGAGGTGCTTCTTAAGACCCTTTCCAAAGAAAAATGTGCGTCCTAAGACCCTTTCCAAAGAAAAATGTGCGTCCTAAGACCCTTTCCAAAGAAAAGGGTGCTTCCTAAGACTCTTTCCAAAGAAAGGGTGTTTCCTACGACCCTTTTTAAAGGAAAGGGTGCTTCTTAAGAACCGTTCCAAAGGAAAGGGTGCTTCTTAAGAACCTTTCCAAAGGAAAGGGTGCTTCTTAAGAACCTTTCCAAAGGAAAGGGTGCTTCTTAAGAACCGTTCCAAAGGAAAGGGTGCTTATTAAGAACCTTTCAAAGGAAAGGGTGCTTCTTAAGAACCTTTCCAAAGGAAAGGGTGCTTCTTAAGAACCTTTCCAAAGGAAAGGGTGCTTCTTAAGAACCTTTCCAAAGGAAAGGGTGCTTCTTAAGAACCTTTCCAAAGGAAAGGGTGCTTCTTAAGAACCTTTCCAAAGGAAAGGGTTCTTCTTAAGAACCTTTCCAAAGGAAAGGGTGCTTCTTAAGAACCTTTCCAAAGGAAAGGGTGCTTCTTAAGAACCTTTCCAAAGGAAAGGGTGCTTCTTAAGAACCTTTCCAAAGGAAAGGGTGCTTATTAAGAACCTTTCCAAAGGAAAGGGTGCTTCTTAAGAACCTTTCCAAAGGAAAGGGTGCTTCTTAAGAACCTTTCCAAAGGAAAGGGTGCTTCTTAAGAACCTTTCCAAAGGAAAGGGTGCTTCTTAAGAACCTTTCCAAAGGAAAGGGTGCTTCTTAAGAACCTTTCCAAAGGAAAGGGTGCTTCTTAAGAACCTTTCCAAAGGAAAGGGTGCTTCTTAAGAACCTTTCCAAAGGAAAGGGTGCTTCTTAAGAACCTTTCCAAAGGAAAGGGTTCTTCTTAAGAACCTTTCCAAAGGAAAGGGTGCTTCTTAAGAACCTTTCCAAAGGAAAGGGTGCTTCTTAAGAACCTTTCCAAAGGAAAGGGTGCTTCTTAAGAACCTTTCCAAAGGAAAGGGTGCTTATTAAGAACCTTTCCAAAGGAAAGGGTGCTTCTTAAGAACCTTTCCAAAGGAAAGGGTGCTTCTTAAGAACCTTTCCAAAGGAAAGGGTGCTTCTTAAGAACCTTTCCAAAGGAAAGGGTGCTTCTTAAGAACCTTTCCAAAGGAAAGGGTGCTTCTTAAGAACCTTTCCAAAGGAAAGGGTGCTTCTTAAGACGCTTTCCAAAGGAAAGGGTGCTTCCTAAGACTCTTTCCAAAGGAAAGGGTGCTTCCTAAGACTCTTTCCAAAGGAAAGGGTGCTTCCTAAGACTCTTTCCAAAGGAAAGGGTGCTTCCTAAGACTCTTTCCAAAGGAAAGGGTGCTTCTTAAGAACCTTTCCAAAGGAAAGGGTGCTTCTTAAGAACCTTTCCAAAGGAAAGGGTACTTCCTAAGACCCTTTCTAAAGGACAGGGTGCTTCTTAAGACCCTTTCCTTAGGAAAGGGTGCTTCTTAAGACCATTTCCTTAGGAAAGGCTGCTTCCTAAGATCCTTTCTAAAGGAAAGGGTGCTTCCTAAGACCATTTCCAAAGGAAAGGGTGCTCCCTAAGACTCTTTCCAAAGGAAAGGGTGCTTCCTAAGACTCTTTCCAAAGGAAAGGGTGCTCCCTAAGACTCTTTCCACAGGAAAGGGTGCTTCCTAAGACTCTTTCCAAAGGAAAGGGTGCTTCCTAAGACTCTTTCCAAAGGAAAGGGTGCTTCCTAAGACTCTTTCCAAAGGAAAGGGTGCTTCCTAAGACTCTTTCCAAAGGAAAGGGTGCTTCCTAAGACTCTTTCCAAAGGAAAGTGTGCTTCCTAAGACTCTTTCCAAAGTAAAAGGTGCTTCCTAAGACTCTTTCCAAAGGAAAGGGTGTTTCCTAAGACTCTTTCCAAAGGAAAGGGTGTTTCCTAAGACTCTTTCCAAAGGAAAGGTTGCTTCCTAAGACTCTTTCCAAAGGAAAGGGTGCTTCCTAAGACTCTTTCCAAAGGAAAGGTGCTTCCTAAGACTTCTTAAGCTTCTTAAGCCCCTTTCCAAAGGAAGGGGTGCTTCCTAAGACTTCTTAAGCTTCTTAAGCCCCTTTCCAAAGGAAGGGGTGCTTCCTAAGACTTCTTAAGCCCCTTTCCAAAGGAAGGGGTGCTTCTTAAGACCCTTTCCAAAGGAAGGGGTGCTTCTTAAGACCCTTTCCAAAGGAAGGGGTGCTTCTTAAGACCCTTTCCAAAGGAAGGGGTGCTTCTTAAGACTCTTTCCAAAGGAAGGGGTGCTTCTTAAGACCCTTTCCAAAGGAAGGGGTGCTTCTAAAGACTCTTTCCAAAGGAAGGGGTGCTTCTAAAGACTCTTTCCAAAGGAAAGGTTGCCTCTTAAGACCCTTTCCAAAGGAAAGGGTACTTCTAAAGACTCTTTCCAAAGGAAAGGTTGCCTCTTAAGACCCTTTCCAAAGGAAAGGGTGCTTCTTAAAGCCCTTTCCAAAGGAGAGGGTGCTTCTTAAAGCCATTTCTAAAGGAAAGGGTACTTCCTAAGACCCTTTCCAAAGGAAAAGGTGCTTCTTAAGACCCTTTCCAAAGAAAGGGGGGCTTCTTAAGACTCTTTCCAAAGGAAATGGTGCTTCTTAAGACTCTTTCCAAAGGAAATGGTGCTTCTTAAGATCCTTTCCAAAGGAAAGGGTGCTTTTAAGAACCCTTTCCAAAGGAAAGAGTGCTTCTTAAGACTCTTTCCAAAGGAAATGGTGCTTCTTAAAAACCTTTCCAAAGGAAATGGTGCTTCTTAAAAACCTTTCCAAAGGAAATGGTGCTTCTTAAAAACCTTTCCAAAGGAAATGGTGCTTCTTAAAAACCTTTCCAAAGGAAATGGTGCTTCTTAAAAACCTTTCCAAAGGATCTATCGAAAGGAAGCACCCTTCCTCTAAGGAAGGGTCTATCGGAACACCCTTTTTGTTAAAAAGGGTCTATCGAAGCACCCTCTCTGTTAGTAAGGTTCTACTGATTCACTCTTTTTCTAAGAAAGGGTCTATCGAAGCACCCTTTCTGTCAGGATGGGTCTATAGAAGAACCCTTTCTGTCAGTAAGGGTCTATCGAAGCTCTCTTTATTGCAGAAAGGGTCTATAGATATACCTTTTTTTCAAAACGGGTCTATCGTGTCAAAAAGAGTCAATCGAAGCTCCCTATCTTTCAGGAAGGGTCTATCGAAGTTCCCTGTCTTTTAGAAAGGGTCTATCGAATCTCCCTTTATTTCGGAAATGGTCTGTAGAAACACAGTTTCTTTCGAAAATGGTCTTTAGAAGCACCCTTTCTGTCAGGAAGGGTATACCAAAGCACCCTTCCTGTCAGGAAGGCTCTATCGAAGCACCCTTCCTGTCAGGAAGGCTCTATCGAAGCACTCTTTCTGTCAGGAAGAGTCTACCGAAGCACCCTTTTTGTCAGGAAGGTTTTATCAGAACACCCTTTTTCTCAGGAAGGGTTCATCGAAGGACCATTCTTTGTCAGGAAGGGTTCATCGAAGGACCATTCTTTGTCAGGAAGGGTCTATCGAAGCACTCTTTCTTTCAGAACAGGTCTATAGGAGCACCCTTTCTTTCAGAATAGGTCTATCTATACAAGCTCTCTTTATTTCAGAAAGGGTCTATAGATACACCTTTTCTCAGAAAAGGTCAATAGAAGCACCCTTTCTGTCAAAAAGTGTCCATCGAAGCTCCCTTTCGTTTAGAAAGGGTCTATTGAAACTCCCTTTTTTTCAGAAAGGTTCTATTGAAACTACCTTTCTTTTAGAAAGGGTCAATCGAAGCTCCCTTTCTGAAAGAAAGTGTCTATGGAAGCACCCTTTTGTTTCAGAAATGGTCTATCGAAGCTCCCTTTCTTTCAGAATCTCCCCCTCTTTCAGAATAGGTCTATCGAAGCAACCTTTCCTTCAGAAAGGGTCTATCGAAACACCTTTTCTGTGAGAAAGAGTCTATCAAAGCACCGTTTCTTTTAGAAAGGGTCTTTCGAAGCACCGTTATTTTCAGAATGTGTCTGCAGAAGCACCCTTTCTTTCAGAAAGCTCCCTTTGTTTCAGAAAGGATCTATCGAAGCACATTTTCTGCCCGAAAGAGTCTATCAATGCTGAAAAACACCCATTCAAAAAATACCCTTAAAGTGGTAGCAATTGTAAATTTTTTTAGGTGCCCTATTGTTGTCTTCCCCGCTAAATTTCTCCACTCTTTCTGACGAAAAAAAACCGATTCTCTTACAATGCTGCCTTTTCTGGCATTTGAAGTTTTTGAAAAACTCCTAAACCACTTATGAAACATTAATTTTCTATAAAGAATCAACATGGATTTGTGTAACGGAAGGTTGTATTGGTGTCGCTACGGCATTGTTACGGTTACGACAAGGATATTGTGGGGTGCGGGTGAGGGGTGTTCTGTGATGAAGTTTATGGTTGTGGCCTGGTGGTGATGTTATGACTTAAAACCGGAAACTATTGTTACATCCGTTAGTTGTTTATATTTGCATTTCCCCAAAAAGGAATTGCATCAAAGTAATAGCGTGGTGGTTGTGGTGTGGGTGTGTAGGATGGAGTGGATGGATGTCAGTCTGTCAGGACTTTCATCTACATTTACGAATAGTTTCCAGAGGAGGCTTTAGGAAAAAAACATTTAACAAAAGTGAAACTTTTGTGCAACTGGAGTTGAACTTCTTTTTCTCTCTTCTGCTCCTTATATCTCTTAGAGATTGTGGAGGATATTTGTTAAGGAGCCAAAGCCTTTGCTTTCTGCTTTCATTTCGTTTCATTTCAATAACCCTAGTTTAACAATGCAATTGTTGTTCAGCTTTTATGCACAATTTGATAGTTTTTCTGTTTTTTTTTTGTTCTGAGGATTTCACAGTGGTTATAGTTTTTCTGTAACAAGTAGATTTTGAATTCTCCTCTTGTCCTCCCTTCTTCACAGTTTACTGTGTTAAGAAGTGTTTTCCTTCAATTCCATACTTTTATTTGTTACATTTACTCTGAGTGTCATTTCTGTTGTTCGTTCGTTTTTTTTCTTCTGTCAAGCACCAGCGAACGGCTGAATGCCAGGAAGAAGGCAAATATGCTGTAGAGCACCCTTGGCTACACTCGGCTTGTGTTTTTTGGTGCCCTGATGAAGTTGACGTCAAGGAAAAGAAAAGCTTTTTAGTTAATGAATTGGAAAAAATGCATTTACAATTACATTAACTGGAAACTATGATCCATTATATTTAAATGGGAAATGGAAAGGGACTGATAGAGAGAGAGAGAGAGAGTAGAATTTTGATTTTGCAGAGTTCCGTGGATTTTTAAAAAAAATTTTTTGAGGCTCACAAGGTTCTTGGATTTTTAAAGAATATTTTTGAGAATGCTTCAGGCTCGTGGGTATTTAAAGAAAATTTTTGCGAAAAAAAAAATTACCAAATTTTTTCTACGCGACAAAAACTATACCGAATTTTTGTCTACGCTAAAAAAATGTACCGAATTTTTTTCTACGCGAAAAAAATTATACCGAAATTTTGTCTACACGAAAAAAACTATACCGAATTTTTTGCTATGCGAAAAAAATTATACCGATTTTTTTCTATGCGAAAAAAATTATACCCAAATTTCGTTTATGCGAAAAAATATACTGAATTTTTTTCTATGCGAAATAAATTATACCGATTTTTTTTATGCGAAGAAAATTATACCGATTTTTTTTTTCTATGCTAAAAAAAGTACACCGAATTTTTTCTATGCGAAAAATTTTTACCGAATTTTTTTCTATACGAAAAAAAATTATATCGAATTTTTTTCTATACGAAAAAAATTAAATCGATTTTTTTTCTATACGAAAAAAATTACATCGAATTTTTTCTATACGACAAAAATTACATCAAATTTTTTTTCTATACGAAAAAAATTATATCGAATTTTTTTCTATACGGAAAAAATTTATATCGAATTTTTTTCTATACGTGTATAAGTTCGATACATTGGTTACGCCAATGTATAAAATTCGATACTTTGTTTCTCCTTCTGCAGCATTCCAATTACCCACGCTAATTGGCCGCTGTTACGAGCCCTATGGGGATATCTTCTCTGCACTTCTTCCAGGAGCCTTATACGCCTAGTTCGGATTGTAGGAGAGAGTTCGCTCTTTTCTACTACCTCTCCTGGAAGCCTTATTCGCATAGTTCGGATGCAGAGGGGCGCTTTCCAATGCTGCAGTCGTAGTTGATGTCACGGCCTTTGATCGCTATTTCGCCCTCTTGGCAACGCACTTGCTATTTAACTTTCGATGGAGTCACACTCCTATTGCTTTCGTTCATAGCTTCACATACCAAAGGTAACTGTTTCTTGTACCAAGAAACTCACTTTTACCACCAATAAACCGAAAATATAATTGAAACTATTGTTTGTCTTTTATTTTCTTCTCTTTTCATCCCTGAGCTATCGACGGTCAGTGGTATCACGCCAACAATACGAAAAAAATTATATCGAATTTTTTTCTATACGAAAAAAATTATATCGAATTTTTTTCTATACGAAAAAAATTATATCGAATTTTTTTCTATACCAAAAAAATTATATCGAATTTTTTTTCTATACGAAAAAAATTATATCGAATTTTTTTCTATACGAAAAAAATTATATCGAATTTTTTTCTATACGAAAAAAATTATATCGAATTTTTTTCTATACGAAAAAAATTATATCGAATTTTTTTCTATACGAAAAAAATTATATCGAATTTTTTTCTATACGAAAAAAATTATATCGAATTTTTTTCTATACGAAAAAAAAATTATATCGAATTTTTTTCTATACGAAAAAAATTATACGGATTTTTTTTTATACGAAAAAAATTATATCGAATTTTTTTCTATACGAAAAAATTATATCGAATTTTTTTCTATACGAAAAAATTATATCGAATTTTTTCTTTACGAAAAAAAATTATATTGAATTTTTTTCTATGCGAAAAAAATTTTATCGAAATTTTTTCTATGCGAAAAAATTGTATCGAATTTTTTTCTATGCGAAAAAACATATCGAATTTTTTTCGAAAAAAAAAAAATTATGCGTAAAAAATTATATCGAATTTTTGTCTATGCGAAAAAATTATACCGAATTTTTTTCTTTGCGAAAATATTATACCAAATTTTTTTCTATGCGAAAAAAAGTATACCAAATTTTGTCTATGCGAAAAAAGTATTCCAAATTTTTTTCTATACGAAAAAAATTACATCGAATTTTTTCTATACGAAAAAAAAATTTATCGAATTTTTTTCTATACGAAAAAAATTATATCGATTTTTTTTTTCTATGCGAAAAAAATTATATCGATTTTTTTTCTATACGAAAAAAATTATATCGAATTTTTTCTATGCGAAAAAATTATACCGAATTTTTTCTATGCAAAAAAAATTATACCGAATTTTTTCTATGCTAAAAAATTTATACGGAATTTTTTTCTATGCTAAAAAATTTATACGGAATTTTTTTATGCGAAAAAATTATACTACATTTTTTTATGCGAAAATAATTATACCGAAATTTTTTCTATACGAAAAAATTATACCGAAATTTTTTCTATACGAAAAAATTATATAGAATTTTTTTCTGTACGAAAAAAATTATACAGAATTTTTTTCTGTACGAAAAAAATTATATCGAATTTTTTTCTATGCGAAAAAAAACTATATCGAATTTTTTTCTGTATGCGAAAAAAATTATATCGAATTTGTTTCTATACGAAAAAAATTATATCAAATTTTTTCTATACGAAAAAAATTATATCGAATTTTTTTCTATAAAAAAAAATTAATTAAATTATAAAAAAAAATTAATAAAAATTATATCGAATTTTTTCTATATGAAAAAATTATATCGAATTTTTTTCTATACGAAAATATTATATCGAATTTTTAAAAAGCCTTCACGGGTCGTGGGTTTTTAAAGAATATTTTTTTGGAAGCTTGTGAATTTTTATGGAATATTTTTGTGGACCCTCAAGGTTCGTGGAATTTGAAAGAAAATTTTTTTCGTTATTCACAAGGATCGTGGAATCGAATTTTACAATATACAAAAAATATACAAAAATAATATACAAAAAATAATATCGAATTTTTTTCTCTACAAAAAAAATTATATCGAATTTTTTTCTATACGAAAAAAACTTTTTCCAATTTTTTTCTATAAGAAAAAAATTATATCGTATTTTTTTCTATACGAAAAAATGTATATCGAATTTTTTTCTATACGAAAAAAAATATATCGAATTTTTTTCTATACGAAAAAAATTATATCGAATTGTTTTCTATACGAAAAAAATTATATCGAATTTTTTTCTCTACGAAAAAAGTTACATTGAAATTTTTTCTTTATGCGAAAAAATTATATCGATTTTTTTCTGTATGCGAAAAAAATTATATCAAATTTTTTTCTATACGAAAAAAGTTATATAGAAAGTTTTTTCTATACGAAAAAAATTATATCGATTTTTTTTTCTAAACGAAAAAAATTATATCGAATTTTTTTCTATACGAAAAAAGATATATCGAATTTTTTTCTATACAAAAAAGTTATATCGAATTTTTTTCTATACGAAAAAAGTTATGTCGAATTTTTTTCTATACGAAAAAATTATATCGAATTTTTATCTATACGAAAAAAATTATATCGAATTTTTTTCTATACGAAAAAAATTATATCAAATTTTTTTCTATACGAAAAAAATATATATCAAATTTTTTCTATACGAAAACAATTATATCGAATTTTTATCTATACGAAAAAAATTATATGGAATTTTTTTCTATACGAAAAAAATTATATCAAATTTTTTTCTATACGAAAAAAATATATATCAAATTTTTTCTATACGAAAACAATTATATCGATTTTTTTTATATACGAAAAAAAGTATATCGAATTTTTTCTATATATTTAAAACTTTTGTTTGTCTTTTTATTTTCTTCTCTTTTCATCCCTGAGCTATCGACGGTCAGTGGTATCACGCCAACAATACGAAAAAAATTATATCGAATTTTTTTCTATACGAAAAAAATTATATCGAATGTTTTTCTATACGAAAAAAATATTACGAATTTTTTTCTATACGAAAAAAATTATTACGAATTTTTTTTCTATACGAAAAAAATTATATCGAATTTTTTTTCTATACGAAAAAAATTATATCGAATTTTTTTCTATACGAAAAAAAAATTATATCGAATTTTTTCCTATACGAAAAAAATTATACGGATTTTTTTTTTATACGAAAAAAATTATATCGAATTTTTTTCTATACGAAAAAATTATATCGAATTTTTTTCTATACGAAAAAATTATATCGAATTTTTTCTTTACGAAAAAAAATTATATTGAATTTTTTTCTATGCGAAAAAAATTTTATCGAAATTTTTTCTATGCGAAAAAATTGTATCGAATTTTTTTCTATGCGAAAAAACATATCGAATTTTTTTCGAAAAAAAAAATTATGCGTAAAAAATTATATCGAATTTTTGTCTATGCGAAAAAATTATACCGAATTTTTTTCTATGCGAAAATATTATACCAAATTTTTTTCTATGCGAAAAAAAGTATACCAAATTTTTTCTATGCGAAAAAAGTATTCCAAATTTTTTTCTATACGAAAAAAATTACATCGAATTTTTTCTATACGAAAAAAAAATTTATCGAATTTTTTTCTATACGAAAAAAATTATACCGATTTTTTTTCTATACGAAAAAAATTATATCGATTTTTTTTCTATACGAAAAAAATTATATCGAATTTTTTCTATGCGAAAAAATTATACCGAATTTTTTCTATGCAAAAAAAATTATACCGAATTTTTTTCTATGCTAAAAAATTTATACGGAATTTTTTTCTATGCTAAAAAATTTATACGGAATTTTTTTATGCGAAAAAATTATACTACATTTTTTTATGCGAAAATAATTATACCGAAATTTTTTCTATACGAAAAAATTATACCGAAATTTTTCTATACGAAAAAAATTACATCGAATTTTTTCTATACGAAAAAAAAATTTATCGAATTTTTTTCTATACGAAAAAAATTATACCGATTTTTTTCTATACGAAAAAAATTATATCGATTTTTTTTCTATACGAAAAAAATTATATCGAATTTTTTCTATGCGAAAAAATTATACCGAATTTTTTCTATGCAAAAAAAATTATACCGAATTTTTTTCTATGCTAAAAAATTTATACGGAATTTTTTTCTATGCTAAAAAATTTATACGGAATTTTTTTATGCGAAAAAATTATACTACATTTTTTTATGCGAAAATAATTATACAGAATTTTTTTCTGTACGAAAAAAATTATACAGAATTTTTTTCTGTACGAAAAAAATTATATCGAATTTTTTTCTATGCGAAAAAAAACTATATCGAATTTTTTTCTGTATGCGAAAAAAATTATATCGAATTTGTTTCTATACGAAAAAAATTATATCAAATTTTTTCTATACGAAAAAAATTATATCGAATTTTTTTCTATAAAAAAAAATTAATTAAATTATAAAAAAAAATTAATAAAAATTATATCGAATTTTTTCTATATGAAAAAATTATATCGAATTTTTTCTATACGAAAATATTATATCGAATTTTTAAAAAGCCTTCACGGGTCGTGGGTTTTTAAAGAATATTTTTTTGGAAGCTTGTGAATTTTTATGGAATATTTTTGTGGATCCTCAAGGTTCGTGGAATTTGAAAGAAAATTTTTTTCGTTATTCACAAGGATCGTGGAATCGAATTTTACAATATACAAAAAATATACAAAAATAATATACAAAAAATAATATCGAATTTTTTTCTCTACAAAAAAAATTATATCGAATTTTTTTCTATACGAAAAAAACTTTTTCCAATTTTTTTCTATAAGAAAAAAATTATATCGTATTTTTTTCTATACGAAAAAATGTATATCGAATTTTTTTCTATACGAAAAAAAATATATCGAATTTTTTTCTATACGAAAAAAATTATATCGAATTTTTTTCTCTACGAAAAAAGTTACATTGAAATTTTTTCTTTATGCGAAAAAATTATATCGATTTTTTTCTGTATGCGAAAAAAATTATATCAAATTTTTTTCTATACGAAAAAAGTTATATAGAAAGTTTTTTCTATACGAAAAAAATTATATCGATTTTTTTTCTAAACGAAAAAAATTATATCGAATTTTTTTCTATACGAAAAAAGATATATCGAATTTTTTTCTATACAAAAAAGTTATATCGAATTTTTTTCTATACGAAAAAAGTTATGTCGAATTTTTTTCTATACGAAAAAATTATATCGAATTTTTATCTATACGAAAAAAATTATATCGAATTTTTTTCTATACGAAAAAATTATATCAAATTTTTTTCTATACGAAAAAAATATATATCAAATTTTTTCTATACGAAAACAATTATATCGAATTTTTTTCTATACGAAAAAAATTATATCAATTTTTTTTCTATACGAAAAAAATATATATCAAATTTTTTCTATACGAAAACAATTATATCGATTTTTTTTATATACGAAAAAAAGTATATCGAATTTTTTCTATACGAAAAAAATTATATCGAATTTTTTTCTATACGAAAAAAATTATATCGATTTTTTTTCTATACGATAAAAATTATATCGAATTTTTTCCTATACGACAAAAAATTATATCGAATTTTTTTCAATACGAAAAAAATTAAATCAAATTTTTTGCTATACGAAAAAACTGATATTGAATTTTTTTTCTATACGATAAACATTTTATCGATTTTTTTTCTATACGATAAACATTTTATCGAATTTTTTTCTATACGAAAAAAATTATATCAAATTTTTTTCTATGCAAAAAAAATTTTATCGAATTTTTTTCTATCAAATCGAATTTTTTTCTATTAGTAGGCAACCTGTAGAATTTATAATTAATTTTTTTCCGTGTTATCCGCTTTAAAGAAATATCAAAAATGTTTTTCCTTTATCTTAACTTGATGGCTTCAATCCTTTTTCTTTTTCACAGTTAACTGTCAAGGATACTGTGTAGCATTTTTCTTCTCTTTACACGTGTAAGTGATAATTTCACACTTTTATGTGAAATTTCACAAGTGATTATTAGGTTACTTCCACAATTTGTAACTCCACAAATTCAGTTTTTATGTGTTCTACATTAGGTAAACAAACAAGCGCCCTGATAAAATTGACAGACATTTGACTAGTTTGAAAATAAATAACATTTGTATTTTGAGATTTGTCCACTATTTCCTAGGAAGGACATTAAGAAAGAAACAAAACAAAGAAAAGAGTTAATGTACCAAGACAATGGTATGGGACGGACGTGTTTACTTTAAATTGACAACTGGTCACATGGTGAGATATTTTTATTTGTTTTTATGAGAATTTTAAAATTGAATGTCAGATTAGACGTGGGTCCTAACGTGGGACCAGGTTAAAATGAAGAACAGCAATACGAGGAATGTTTTCAATAAAAGACTTCATATTTTGGTGACTTTAGGTGGAGCTAAAAGGCCGTTAGGCCAGCCAGTATATTATCCTGTAAGGATAATTTTAATATCCTTTTCCAATCAGTCTTCAAAATCCTCCTCTTCAAACTTTAAACTTAAACGCATCATAACTCATCATTTATCCAATATTTGATTCTCAAATGATTTTGTCAAAACTCTAAAGCCATCGACCAGCAAGCAAAACGGCAAAGAGAATCTCTATATCAACAAATCATGTTTGAATTTGCCAAGATAAATGTCCTCCTCGTCCATTTATTCGACTCTTCGTTTTTGTAATAAATTTCAATCTATATTCACAAAGCACAAAGTATCTTTCTTTGCCGTTGATATTTCTTTGCTGCTTTGGGTTTTTTTCTACTCCTTTTTTTCTTTTGGTGATTTCAATATTCAAGGAATTTCCATTTGAGATACTTTGCTTGTTGTTGTTGCTGGTGCACTGGCTGGCTCCTATGCTGCCCACAAACCATTACATTCCAAGCTATTTTTTTTTTCTTTTAAATCTCTATTAGTTTTTACACGAAGGAGTTATAAAGAGACATTTTTTCTGCAGTTGTTAGTAAATCATGTGCCGGGCATTAGGCGAAAAATTGATTTCCTTCCCAGCAGGAGCTGTATGGATGAAATTACTGCATCATAGGTAGCTTTAGATATTAGTTTTTGTAATAAATCTCAATTGTTGGATATATTTTTTGCAAAAAAAGAAAACAATGTTTCATGGTGGACATGTATTCTTGTGGCTTAGGAAGAGTTCTCAGGAGAAGAAAATAAGATAAAAATATTTATGATTTAATTTAATTGGATTTATGCACAACATTTTGGGAGTTAAGAGTTGAGGAAGTATTACAAAGAGTGAACTTTATTATTTCACTGGCCTTCACTATCTATACAAAGAAAATTATCCATCATTGGGAAGTATAGACTTTTCCGAGAATAACAGTAAAGGTAAAGATTTCAGAACTATACAAGCCTTGGACTAAACTGTTTATAAGACAAAACTTGTTTGAATGTTTTTGACGGTGGTATGAGAGAAGTGGATATTAATATCCGACTGGAATATCGGACACCGTCTAAACTAACACAATTCCAATTCTTCATTTCAAATAAAAAACAAACTAAAATTTGGGATTATACCTCGTGAATCATGGATAATATATAAGTATTTCAGTCAAAATGTTGGGACCAAATGACCTGCGAGAGTTGTAGTTCTCCCCAGTCATCTTAGTTCGTTGCTGCATGAAGTTTTATAACATTCGGACTACTATCATAGGAAGTAAAAATTTGAAAACACAACAAGCTGTTTTTTTAAGTTGTGAAAAGAACGTCCGGGTGACGTAGGGGCTGGAAGATACCAAGCAACGGTCCTGACCGGTTTTAAAATGGCAAAGCCCAGGATTTATCTTGGTCCCTCTTTCATCTCAAGTGGACACTGACCTCCCCGTGGTGTCACCTGGGGAACTGCCTTTAACACCCGTTAAAGGTAGTGAGCTTAAGAACGTTAAAAACTAGGGTTTGGGCGTCGGGTTAGTAACCTTCCCCTAGAAAAAACAGCCTACTATGAAAAAACGAAAGAAAACAAAAACAAACCCCTCTAAAGTTGACGAGCCCCGCAAACGTTTTAAGGACCATGATCTGCGAATCTGCACCTGGAACGTTCGCACTCTTTATAGAGAAGGTGCAGTCTTCGCATTGGTCGACGTACTTGAAAAGTACAAGGCCGATATTACTGCCATACAGGAAATACGATGGATTGGGAAAGGCGTCACAACAACACCTAAAGGTGACGCACTGTAGTATAGCTGTCTTGACGTAAAGCATGAGTTTGGTTTCGGATTTGTAGTTAGTCGGAGACTAAAACACCTGGTCTCCAGCTTCACTCCAGTGAATGAAAGACTTGCTGCAATTCGAATAAAAGCTAAATTCTTCAACATCAGCTTTATTTGCGCTCATGCTCCCACTGAAGAAAATGACGAACAGACCAAAGATATATTTTACGAGCGCTTAGAAGAAACATATGACCATTGCCCTTCCCATGACATTAAAATCATTCTAGGCGATTTTAATGCCAAAATTGGAAAGGAGAATATCTTTGCCCCAACAGTGGGGAAATTCAGCCTCCACAGTAAAACATCTGACAATGATATGAGGCTGATAGACTTTGCAGCTGCAAAAAACATGGTAGTTAGCAGTACCAGATTTAATCATCTCGATATTCATAAGAGACCTATAGTGGAATTCTGTAACTCATTTTTTGAGTTACCGACAAAAATCGGTAACATTAAAACGCAAACTTATGAATGAAAAGTATCAATAAAAGTTGATAGCACTGTTGCTATCGGTTGAATTTAGCAACAGCTTTATTTTGGTTGTTTACTTACCGAAAAATATCGTTAACTACCGAAATTATAAGCATTTTATTTTTACCGATATTTGTCGGTAACTCGAAAAATGAGTTACAGAATTCCACAACTGGCTGTCTCCAGATCAAAGAACAAGTAATAAAATTGATCATGTTGTGATAGATGGAAGACATTCATCGAGCGTGTTGGATGTACGATCGTTCCGAGGCGCAAACATTGATTCGGACCACTACCTTGTTGCAGCAAAAGGTACGTACTAAACGTTGCAAATAAAGCACGAACAGACACAACGCGGAAGTTGGACACAACACAACAGATAGCCACAGCATATTCCACTCAACTAGCCCAATTGCTTAATGAGAGCACTCCTTGTCCCGATAACATAACAACACAATGGCAAAATATAGCCAACTCCATGCAAACAGCCGCAAAATCCATACTTGGATTCCAGAGACCTCCACAAAGGAATTCATGGTATGACCAGGAGTGTCGTGCTGCTACCGAAGAGAAAAATGCGGCATATAGAGCTACTTTACAATCATGATTGCTACTGCAGTAGCACGAGAGAGATATCGGGAGAAAAGGAGAGAAGAGAAACGTCTTTTCCACAAGAAAAAGAGAGAAATGGACAAACGGGAGTGTGAAAAAATCGAGATGTACAGGAGCCCGAATGAAGTCCGAAAATTCTACCAAAGAGTGAAGCATCAAACTGATGGCTTTGGTACAGGCATATCCTCCTGTAGAGACCAGCAAGGTAATCTGGTAACAGATACAGATAGCGTGCTCAGGATATGGAAGGAACATTTTTCCAATCTGCTGGTATCCAATAGTAGTGAAGACGATGATACCACAG
This sequence comes from Musca autumnalis, assembly GCF_047663935.1. Classification (NCBI taxonomy): domain Eukaryota; kingdom Metazoa; phylum Arthropoda; class Insecta; order Diptera; family Muscidae; genus Musca; species Musca autumnalis. The sequence continues at coordinate 237,461,526 of NW_027411977.1, read as the reverse complement.
ATGCAATCCCAGAAGATGGTGTTGAATGTATACCACTCTGCCAAGATGAGGTAAAAACAGCAATCAACCGGCTGAAGAATAATAAGGCGGCAGGAGCCGATGGCCTACCAGCCGAGCTGTTCAAAACCGGAGGCGACTCGCTGATAAGGTGTATGCATCAGATAGTTAGCACCATCTGGCAGGAAGAACGCGTATCCGACGATTGGAACCTGAGCATCCTGTGTCCAGTCCACAAGAAGGGTGATAAGACTGTGTGCTCCAATTACAGGGGCATAAGTCTGCTCCCTATTGCATATAAGATAGTATCTGGAATATTGTGTGAGAGACTAAAGCCTATGGCCAATGAAATTATTTGACCCTATCAGTGCGGCTTTAGACCTGGCAAATCCATCATTGACCAGATATTTATCTTGAGACAAATCCTGGAAAAGACCCTAGAAATGCAGATCGACACCTTCCATCTTTTCGTCGATTATAAAGCAGCATTCGACAGTCATTTACGTTCAAAGGTGTTCCAAGCCATGTCTGATTTTGGTATTCCTGCGAAGCTGATTCGGCTTTGTAGAATGACATTAACTGAGACGAGATCCTCAGTTAAAATAGGAAAGAACCTTTCCGAAGAGTTTATTACCAAAAGAGGTTTCAGACAAGGAGACGGCCTGTCGTGTGATCTATTCAATATCCTGCTGAAAAAGGTCATACGAGACGCGAAGGTCAAAAGAAATGGAACGATATACACGATCAGCCATATGTTACTGGCTTATGCCGACGACATTCACATCATGGGTCGATCGGTAAAGGAAGTAACTGACACATTTGCAAAAGTCGAAAGAGAATCTGCTAAAGTTGGTCTGGCGAAAAAACCAAGTTGATGGTATCGACGCGTAATATGTCCACAAACCCCGCACCATCTGTGAATGTAGGTACCTACAATTTTGAGGTAGTAAAGGACTTCGTCTACCTCGGCACCGCCATAAACACAACAAATAACATCAGTTGTGAAATACGAAGAAGAATAGTGTTGGCTAACAGATGCTACTTTGGGCTGAGTAAGCAGTTTAGGAATAAAGCCACCTCTCGTCAAACAAAAGTAACACTTTACAAAACACTGATACTACCCGTGCTAATGTATGGTTCCGAAGCATGGGTACTTGCTCAAGCAGATAAGGCAGAACAATTCTTCGAAAGATCTACGGGCCAATCTGTGTTGACGGCGAATATCGGCGTCGTATGAACAACGAGCTGTATCAACTATACAATGACATCAATGTAGTTGAACGGATCGAGATACAACGATTGCGATGGCTAGGTCATGTTATAAGAATGAGTGATGATGAACCCGCTAAAAAGGCGTATGGAGGCGTATGGAATATGCTGTGGCCGCATGGAGGTTCTCGCAGATCTGGAAGCCCAAAGCTTCGTTGGAGCTAACAAGTGAACGAGATATCAGAAAGCTACATATCCCAGATTGGGAAAATACAGCAGAAAACAGAGAGGATTGGAGATTTTTTCTTAGTTCGGCTTATGGAACAAATATTCTGTAAAAGGCCATCTAAGTAAGTAAGTAATGTTTAAAAACTCCACGTTTTTATTCCTCGAAATATTGTTGAAAAAATGTTTAAAAATTCCACGTTTATATTTCTCGAAATATTGTTGAAAAAATGTTTAAAAGCTCCTCGTTTATATTTTCCGAAATATTGTCGAACAAATTTTTAAAAATTATTCCTCGAAATATTGTTGAAAAAATGTTTAAAAATTCCACGTTTATATTTCTCGAAATATTGTTGCAAATGTTTAAAAACAACGTTTTTATTCCTCGAAATATTGTTGAAAAAATCTTAAAAATCTCCACGTTTACATTTATCGAAATATTGTTGAAAAAAATGTTTAAAAACTTTACGTTCATGTTCAAAATGTAGTTAAAAAATGTTGAAAACTCCACGTTTTTATTCTTCGATTTATTGTTGAAAAATGTTCAAAAACTCCATGTTAATATTTTTCGAAATATTGTTGAAAAAAGTTTAAAAACTCCACGTTTATATTTCTCGAAATATTGTAAAAAAAAAATGTCGTGTGATCTATTCAATATCCTGCTGGAAAAGGTCATACGAGACGCGAAGGTCAATAGAAATGGAACGATATACACGAACAGCCATATGTTACTGGCTTATGCCGACGACATTCACATCATGGGTCGATCGGTAAAGGAAGTAACTGACACCTTTGCAAAAGTCGAAAGAGAATCTGCTAAAGTTGGTCTGGCAGTAAACGGCGAAAAAAAAAAGTTTATGGTATCGACGCGTAATATGTCCACAAACCCCGCACCATCTGTGAATGTTGGTACTTACAATTTTGAGATAGTAAAGGACTTCGTCTACCTCGGCACCGCCATAAACACAACAAATAAGATCAGTTGTGAAATACGAAATACGAAGCCCAAAGCTTCGTTGGAGCGAACAAGTGAACGAGATATCAGAAAGCTACATATCCCAGATTGGGAAAATACAGCAGAAAACAGAGAGGATTGGAGATTTTTTCTTAGTTCGGCTTATGGAACAAATATTCTGTAAAAGGCCATCTAAGTAAGTAAGTAATGTTTAAAAACTCCACGTTTTTATTCCTCGAAATATTGTTGAAAAAATGTTTAAAAATTCCACGTTTATATTTCTCGAAATATTGTTGAAAAAATGTTTAAAAGCTCCTCGTTTATATTTTTCGAAATATTGTCGAAAAAATTTTTAAAAATTATTCCTCGAAATATTGTTGAAAAAATGTTTAAAAATTCCACGTTTATATTTCTCGAAATATTGTTGAAAAAATGTTTAAAAGCTCCTCGTTTATATTTTTCGAAATATAGTCGAAAAAATTTTAAAAATTATTCCTCGAAATATTGTTGAAAAAATGTTTAAAAATTCCACGTTTATATTTCTCGAAATATTGTTGCAAATGTTTAAAAACAACGTTTTTATTCCTCGAAATATTGTTGAAAAAATCTCCACGTTTACATTTTTCGAAATATTGTTGAAAAAATGTTTAAAAACTTTACGTTCATGTTCAAAATGTAGTTGAAAAATGTTGAAAACTCCACGTTTTTATTTTTCGATTTATTGTTGAAAAATGTTCAAAAACTCCACGTTAATATTTTTCGAAATATTGTTGAAAAAAGTTTAAAAACTCCACGTTTATATTTCTCGAAATATTGTTAAAAAAATTTTTAAAAGTTCCAAGTTTATATTCCTCGAAATATTGTTGAAAAATGTTTACAAACTCCACGTTTATATTTTTCGAAATATTGTTGAAAAAATGTTTAAAAAGTCCCCGTTTATAGTCTTCAAAATGTTGTTGAAAAATTTTCAAAAACTCTACTTTTATATTTTTCGAAATATTGTTGAAAACATTTTTAAAATCTCCACGTTTACATTTTTCAAAATATTTTTAAAAAAAATGTTTAAAAACTCCTCGTTTATGTTCCTCGAAATATTGGTGAAACATGTTTAAAAATTTCACGTTTATGTTTCTCGAATTATTGGTGAAAAAATATTCAAAAACTCCACGTTTATATTTTTCGAAATATTGTTGAAAACATTTTTAAAAACTCCGTTTATATTTTTCGAAATATTGTTGAAAAAATGTTTAAAAACTACACGTTTATATTTTTCGAAATATTGTTGAAAACATTTTTAAAAACTCCACGTTTATATTTTTCGAAATATTGTTGAAAAAATGTTTTTTTATGTTCCTCGAAATATTGGTGAAAAATGTTTAAAAACTCCACGTTTATAGTCCTCAAAATATTGTTGAAAACTCCACGTTTATAGTCTTCGAAATATTGTTGAAAAACTCTAATCAATATTTGTGGAGCAATGTTGAAAATACCAAATATTGTTGAAAAAAGTTTAAAAACTCCACATTTATATTTTTCGTAATATATATATATATATATATATAGTCTTCGAAATATTGTTGAAAAACATTTTAGAGTCGTCAAAATATTTCACCCATACAATCCCTGAAATATTGTTCAAAAATATTCAACAAAATCTCGTTCACAGGCATTCAAATATTAGTGAGAAAATTTTTAAAAACTCCACGTTTATAGTCCTCGAAATATTATTGAAAATTTTTTAAAAACTCTACGTTTATGGTCCTCGTAATATAACTGAAAAACTTTTAAAAATTCCTCGTTTTAGTCCTCGAAATATTGTTAAGAAAATGCTTAAGAAATTCTCGTTCACAGGCCTCAAAATATTATTGAAAAAATGTTTAAAAACTCTACGTTTATAGTCTTCGAAATATTGTTAAAAATGTTTGAAAACTCGATGTTGACAGTCCTTGAAATTTTGTTGAAAAATGTTAAAAGCTCATCGTTCACAATTCTCGTTCACAGGCTTAAAAATATTGTTAAAAATTGTTGAAAAATTTTCTTTCGCAGGCCTCAAAATATACTTGAACAAATTCTTATAAACTCCACATTTATATTCCTCGAAATATTGTTGAAAAGCTTGACGTTTATAGTCGTCAAAATATCGTCGAAAAAATGATCAAAATGTTGTTGAAAAAAGCATAAAAATTCTACATTTTATAGTTCTCGATATTTATAGGCCTTGAAGTTTTGTTGAAACAATGCTTAAAACTCCACGTTTTTAGTCTTCAAATTATTTTTGAAATTGTTTAAATGATCGATGTTTATAGTCATCGAAATTTTGTTGAAAAAAATTTGAAAAACTCTACGTTTGTAGTCTCCGTAATATTGGTGCACGAAAGTTTAAAAACTCCACGCCTATAGTCCTCGAAATATTGTTGAAAATGTTTAAAAACTCAACAACTCAAATTCAACGTTTATTGTCGTCAAAATATTGTTGAAAAAAAAAATAAAAAGAAATCCACGTTTTAGTCCTCGAAATATTGTTAAAAACTACTCGTTCAGAGGCCTCAAAATATCGTTGAAAAATATGTTTTAAAACTCCATGTTTAAAGTCTTCAATATATGGTTTAAAAATGCTGAAAAATCTACATTACTCGAAATATTGTTGATCCAATTACGATACATGTTTGGAGAAGTTTTATGTGCCTAAAAATTATCGGAAAATCTGCCGGCTTAAATCTCGTTTAGGTGCACCTTTTGGATTGGGCTGAAATTTTTACAGTAGATAGCCCTTTCTCCTATTGACAGGGACAAAAGTGGGCTACGCGATCAAAACTCTCTTTTAAATTGAAAGTGTTCTTAAGTAGCCGACATTCGGCCGGTGATTTAAAACGATGACTATATTGCCCACGTTAGAATTGTAAAATGTCAAGACCCATATCTCAGAAAGTATGGACTTCCCCCCGGAAAATTATATATCGTTGTGTTCAGAGTCCAAAGGGCTACTTATGGTAAAAATTTCTGCCCGATCCAAGAGGTGCCCATAAACTACCTATAGGTGTTAAAGTACGAAATTTCCGAAATGTCAAGACCCATATCTCAGGAAGTGTGGACTTCTCCCCGGAAAATTATATATCGTTGGAATCAGGGTCCCAAGGGCTACTTATGGTAAGATTTCGAACCGATCCGAGAGGTGCCCCTAAACGACACTTGTTCCAATCTGCCATCAGTAAGTTGAAGGGTTATCTCGAGTAAGAATCGAACCAAGGCATTCAGTGAGCAAGGCGGGCATGCTTACCATTGTGTTATGGTGGCAGGTATGCCCTTAAATTGCTTTGTTAATATTTAAGAAGTTCACATATGTAGTCCAAAATGTTTATCCAATGTTTGCTGCATAGTTTTAGGCTATCAAAAATAGAGAGAAAAAAACTGCTGTTGGAATCTGTCATCATTGAAATAAATTGAAAAATATTGCCAATTTCGATAATAAGAGTTGCTTATTGAGCTTTTTAACTCTTTCAAAATTGTTTTTATAGAAAAAAACACATCCTAAATCATTGTAAGTGCGTGAACACTTGCCCAGAAATTAATTGTAATTTATGTGAAAATAATAAATCAATATTCTGTTTTTCATAGAATTCTTTTGTTCGTTATAATTTTGCTTCGATGCGATATTTTAACACAAAGAGTTTGAAGCTTTTTTTTTCAATAAAATACGATGTACTTTGATCAATCTACGTTATTCAAAATTAATTTTTTACACACAAGAAATGCACAAAACCGATAAAAAAGCGGAGTTGTGAATGCACGAACAATAACAACAAGAACATGGCCCGGTATGGCACTAAAAGAACATGAAGAAGAACAACATTTGCATTTTGGTGAAGGCAGTGGTGTTGAATGCGCAAATATATAAAAGAAAAATATCAATGGAAATTGCAAGAAGTTTGGGGGCTAGGTTAGTGGTGGAAAATTATTGAAAATAGCGAGGATCGATCTTTCAAAAAAAAAAAAAAAAATAAAAAAAAAAATAAATAAATAAATGATTTGAGAGCCTTAATAAATGAGAACCACTCATTTGGTTCTCTCAGACAGATTGAAGTGCTCTTAACGGTTCAAGTTCGAATGTGACTTATATCGGTTAAGTCCGTCGAGGACCTTCTACACAAAAATTCAAAAATGTTGGCTAAGAAGACATCGCCCTCATTTTTTTTTTTTTTTTTTGAAAATTCGTGTTTAGAAATAATTTTAATTTTTTTTAAATATTCTTATAATTTTGTTTTCAATCCTTTACATATTAACTTCTGAAACCCAACCTCGTTTTGAATAACCTGCGTAATGAATGTTTTTCCCCAGCCAGTCATGCTATTCTTGCCACGACAACGTAAAACCATTTGCATTGAAAGCGTTTGAAAGCAAATGAAGCTATGGGCAATCAAAGTCATATCAATTAACCCTTTTTAACACCCCAATGAAGCCACTACTACTGCCACAGCTGCTGCTGATGTTGCTACTGCCATCAATTCTTTATGTACTCGGCTGTGCTATGCTGAACCTTTAGAGTTGTGCAATTTTTCAACTCTTTTTTTTACAATATTTTTTCTTTTCAATTAAATTGTATTTGCGTAAAGTGAAAGAAAGAAAGAATGGTAATTTAAACCGGACGTAGGAAGATGAGCAATGTGGTAAAGTGGAGAAAAAAGGAAATCTGGTTGTGATTAGTAGCTTTGGCAAACAAACAAAACACAAAGATAGCCAGTAATTTGTTGCATTAACACAGGAAAAAATTGGCTTTCTATTGAAACTTTGTTTTTCTTTTTTCTGAAAAAAAATTTCAAAGCAAAGTTGTTCTTTAGAGCATTATCAATTGATTTCGCCTACGTCCCCTAGCCTCCTTTGGATTGACTTTCTTCTTTCATTTTACCACAAATCATTCAACATTCATTTGCGTTTGAGAAACGTTTTTTTTCAAATGGTATTCCGTTTTGCCTATTTCCATCATTTCGTGCTGTTCTATAAAGAGTGGAGATTTTGTGTGGCCATTTCAAAATCTTTGAGTAGAGTTGTTGTAATTGTTTTCAAAGCTTTAGACAAAGTTCTGCCACAATTTCAATTGAAGTGATTTGTTTTTTAAGTGTGCCACTCCTAAACGTAATGACGTCTAATGGAGGATATCACACCTAGAGATGACTATTCGGCATTCATTATTATTTGTTCTTTATAAAATATAAACAAATGTTTAAAAACACCACGTTTATAGTCCTCCAAGTATTGGCGAAAAAATTTTAAAAACTCCAGGTTTGTAGTCCATGAAATATTGGTGAACACATGTTTACAAACTCAACGTTTATATTCCTTGAAATATTGTTGAGAAAACTGTGTTTGACTGTCCTCGAAATATTGTTCAAAATATCTTTAAAGATGTCCTTGAAATGTTTAAAAACTCCACGTTGATAGCCCTCGAAATATTGTTGAAAAATAGTTTAAAAACTCCTCGTTTATAGTCCACGAAATAGTGATGAAATAAATGTTTAAAAACTCCGTGTTTATAGTCCTCTAAATATTGTTTAAAAATTTTTAAAAACTCCAGGTTTATAGTCCACGAAATACTGTTAAAATAATTGTTTAAAAGCTCCACGTTTATAGTCTTCGAAATATTGTTGAAAAATACTTTAAAAACTCCACGTTTATAGTCCTCGAAATATTGTTGAAAAATAGTTTAAAAACTCCACGTTTATAGTCCTCGAAATATTGTTGAAAAATAGTTTAAAAATTCCACGTTTATAGTCCTCGAAATATTGTTGAAAAATAGTTTAAAAACTCCACGTTTATAGTCCTCGAAATATTGTTGAAAAATAGTTTAAAAACTTCACGTTTATAGTCCTCGAAATATTGTTGAAAAATAGTTTAAAAACTCCACGTTTATAGTCCTCGAAATATTGTTGAAAAATAGTTTAAAAACTCCACGTTTATACTCCTCGAAATATTGTTGAAAAATAGTTTAAAAACTCCACGTTTATAGTCCTCGAAATATTGTTGAAAAATAGTTTAAAAACTCCACGTTTATAGTCCTCGAAATATTGTTGAAAAATAGTTTAAAAACTCCACGTTTATAGTCCTCGAAATATTGTTGAAAAATAGTTTAAAAATTCCACGTTTATAGTCCTCGAAATATTGTTGAAAAATAGTTTAAAAACTCCACGTTTATAGTCCTCGAAATATTGTTGAAAAATAGTTTAAAAACTCCACGTTTATAGTCTTCGAAATATTGTTGAAAAATACTTTAAAAACTCCACGTTTATAGTCCTCGAAATATTGTTGAAAAATAGTTTAAAAACTCCACGTTTACAGTCTTCGAAATATTGTTGAAAAATAGTTTAAAAACTCCACGTTTATAGTCCTCGAAATATTGTTGAAAAATAGTTTAAAAACTCCACGTTTATAGTCCTCGAAATATTGTTGAAAAATAGTTTAAAAATTCCACGTTTATAGTCCTCGAAATATTGTTGAAAAATAGTTTAAAAACTCCACGTTTATAGTCCTCGAAATATTGTTGAAAAATAGTTTAAAAACTCCACGTTTATAGTCTTCGAAATATTGTTGAAAAATACTTTAAAAACTCCACGTTTATAGTCCTCGAAATATTGTTGAAAAATAGTTTAAAAACTCCACGTTTATAGTCCTCGAAATATTGTTGAAAAATAGTTTAAAAATTCCACGTTTATAGTCCTCGAAATATTGTTGAAAAATAGTTTAAAAACTCCACGTTTATAGTCCTCGAAGTATTGTTGAAAAAAATGTTTAAAAACTCCACGTTTATAGTTCGCGAAATATTGTTGAAAAAATGTTTAAAAACTTTACGTTAATAGCCCTCGAAATATTGTTGAAAAATGTTTAAAAACTCCACGTTTATTGTCCGCGAAATATTGTTGAAAAATTGTTTAAAAACTCCACGTTTATAGTCCGCGAAATATTGTTGAAAAAAATGTTTAAAAACTCCACGTTTATAGTCCGCGAAATATTGTTGAAAAAATGTTTAAAAACTCCACGTTTATAGTCTTCGAAATATTGTTGAAAAATTGTTTAAAAACTTCACGTTTATAGTCTTCGAAATATTGTTGAAAAAAATCCTCGTTTATAGTCTTCGAAATATTGTTGAAAGATTGTTTAAAAACTCCACTTTTATAGTCTTCGAAATATTGTTGAAAAATTGTTTCAAAACTCCACGTTTATAGTCTTCGAAATATTGTTGAAAAATTGTTTAAAAACTCCACGTTTATAGTCTTCGAAATATTGTTAAAAAATTGTTTAAAAACTCCAGGTTTATAGTCTTCGAAATATTGTTGAAAAATTGTTTAAAAACTCCACGTTTATAGTCTTCGAAATATTGTTAAAAACTCCACGTTTATAGTCCTCGAAATATTGTTGAAAAATAGTTTAAAAACTCAACGTTTATAGTCCTCGAAATATTGTTGAAAAATGTTTAAAAACTCCACGTTTACAGTCCGCGAAATATTGCTGAAAAAATGTTTAAAACTCCACGTTTATAGTCCGCGAAATATAGCTGAAAAATGTTTAAAAACTCTACGCTTACAGTCTGCGAAATATTGTTAAAAAATTGTTTAAGAACTCCACTTTTATAGTGTTCGAAATATTGTTGAAAAATTGTTTCAAAACTCCACGTTTATAGTCTTCGAAATATTGTTGGAAAAATGTTTAAAAACTCCACGTTTATATTCAGCGAAATATTGCTGAAAAAATGTTTAAAAACTCCACGTTTATAGTTCGCGAAATATTGCTGAAAAAATGTTTAAAAATTTCACGTTGATAGTCCACGAAATATTGTTGAAAAATTGTTGAAATATTGTTGAAAAATGTTTAAAAACTCCACGTTTACAGTCCGCGAAATATTGCAATATTGGACTGTAAATGTAGAGTTTTTAAACATTTTTTCAACAACATTTCGAGGACTATAAACGTGGAGTTTTTAAACATTTTGTTAAACAATATTTCGCGGACTATAAACGTGGAGTTTTTAAACATTTTTTCAACAACATTTCGCGGACTATAAACTTGGAGTTTTTAAACATTTTTTCAACAATATTTCGCGGACTATAAAGGTGGAGTTTTTAAATATTTTTTCAACAACATTTCGAAAACTATAATCGTGGAGCTTTTAAACATTTTTCAACAAAATTTCGAAAACTATAATCGTTGAGTTTTTAAACATTTTTTCAACAATATTTCGATTCTTGAAGTATTGCTGAAAAACGTGTTGAAAAATACATTTCATAGTGATCCCATTATTGTGGAAAAATATTTGAAACTTGTCAATTCCCAATCATGGAATTTTTTGAACTTATTTCTTGACTTTGCCATCCCTAATTCCACCCAATAAAATGTTTCTAACTCTTAATCTTTCTTCCTTTCATTTTCCTCTTTTTTTTTGAATTCCTTGTTTTCCATTTCCTTTGGACGGTAGTCGGTGGGTATTATTATTGGAAATTGATTTTGTTTCTTCTTCCTCTCCTTTTGGATTCATTTGCTACTTTTATATCATTTAACACTTCAACATTACAAGAGGTGTTAAAATGCTTTCAAATGCAAATTTTTTGTCAGCTACGCCAAACACCATTCAAAAAGAAATTGAAATTTGCCAATGTTAAAATCATTGAATTTTTTCTTAATGCTCAACTGTGAATAGAGATGATGATGATGATGACGACCAACCAAAAGCCTTGTGGAATTTAAAAATTTCAATCAACCAACAGGAAATGTCGCATTTTTTTGCTTTGCTTTCTTTCGCCTGTTTTTGTTTTTCTCTTCGGTGTTTTCATCTCTACAAATGTTGCCACCAAATGCTGCTGCTTCTGAATGAACATCAGCTGGTACTTTCCACCGGATGTGTGCTGTGTTTCCGTTGTGATTAATTAGTCGTTGTTGTGTTTTTTTTCTCATTCTAGTGTTGTTGCCATTGTTGTTATTGCTGTCATTTGGTTGTTGTTGGGTATTTTTTTTTTGTAATCGGTATTTTATGTATTTTAGTTTAATGACATTTAAAGTAAAATTTAAATGTTTTGGTAAAACATATTTGGGAAATGTTGTTGAGGTAGTTTAGAGGATATCATTCATGTTCGAGGATCTAAATGGCAGAGGTCAATCAATTAGGGAATTGATGATAGTTTTGAAACATTTTGAGGTAACATAAGGTAAGACATGTGTTTTATTAACATATGTTTGGATTAGGTTCATGTGTGGTGTATACTTTTAGGGGTTTAGGATTCTTGAAATAATTTTTGAGGAATATTAAAAGGCCTCCAAACGTGGATTTTTTAAATAATTTTTGAGGAATATTAAAAGGCCTCCAAACGTGGATTTTTTAAATAATTTTTGAGGAATATTAAAAGGCCTCCAAACGTGGATTTTTTAAATAATTTTTGAGGAATATTAAAAGGCCTCCAAACGTGAATTTTTTAAACAATTTTTGAGGAATATTAAAAGGCCTCCAAACGTGGATTTTTAAAATTATTTTTGAGAAATATTAAAAGGCCCACAGACGTGGATTTTTTAAATAATTTTTGAGGAATATTTAAAGGCCTCAAAGCGAGGATTTTTTAAATAATTTTTGAGGAATATTAAAAGGACCACAAACGTGGATTTTTTTAAATAATTTTTGAGGAATATTAAAAGGACCACAAACGTGGATTTTTTAAATAATTTTTGAGGAATATTAAAAGGCCCAGAAACGTGGATTTTTTAAATAATTTTTGAGGAATATTAAAGGCCTCCAAACGTGGATTTTTTAAATAATTTTTGAGGAATATTAAAAGGCCTCCAAACGTGGATTTTTTTAATAATTTATGAGGAATATTAAAAGGCCTCCAAGCGTGGATTTTTAAAATAATTTTTGAGGAATATTAAAAGGCCTCAAAGCGTGGATTTTTTAAATAATTTTTGAGGAATATTAAAAGGCCCACAAACGTGGATTTTTTAAATAATTTTTGAGGAACATTAAAAGGCCCACAAACGTGGATTTTTTAAATAATTTTTGAGGAATATTAAAAAGCCCACAAACGTGGATTTTTTAAATAATTTTTGAGGAATATTAAAAGGCCCACAAACGTGGATTTTTTAAATAATTTTTGAGGAACATTAAAAGACCCACAAACGTGGATTTTTTAAATAATTTTTGAGGAATATTATAAGACCCACAAACGTGTATTTTTTAAATAATTTTTGAGGAATATTAAAAGGCCCACAAACGTGGATTTTTTAAATAATTTTTGAGGAACATTAAAAGACCCACAAACGTGGATTTTTTAAATAATTTTTGAGGAATATTAAAAGACCCACAAACGTGGATTTTTTAAAAAATTTTTGATGAATATTAAAAGGCCCACAAACGTGGACTTTTTAAATAATTTTTGAGGAATATTAAAAGGCCTCCAAACGTGGATTTTTTAAATAATTTTTGATGAATATTAAAAGGCCCACAAACGTGGACTTTTTAAATAATTTTTGAGGAATATTAAAAGGCCCACAAACGTGGATTTTTTAAATAATTTTTGAGGAATATTAAAAGGCCCACAAACGTGGATTTTTTAAATAATTTTTGAGGAATATTAAAAGGCCCACAAACGTGGATTTTTTAAATAATTTTTGAGGAATATTAAAAGGCCCACAAACGTGGATTTTTTAAATAATTTTTGAGGAATATTAAAAGGCCCACAAACGTGGATTTTTTAAATAATTTTTGAGGAATATTAAAAGGCCCACAAACGTGGATTTTTTAAATAATTTTTGAGGAATATTAAAAGGCCCACAAACGTGGATCTTTTAAATAATTTTTGAGGAATATTAAAAGGCCCACAAACGTGGATTTTTTAAATAATTTTTGAGGAATATTAAAAGGCCCACAAACGTGGATTTTTTAAATAATTTTTGAGGAATATTAAAAGGCCCACAAACGTGGATTTTTAAATAATTTTTGAGGAATATTAAAAGGCCCACAAACGTGGATTTTTTAAATAATTTTTGAGGAATATTAAAAGGCCCACAAACGTGGATTTTTAAATAATTTTTGAGGAATATTAAAAGGCCCACAAACGTGGATTTTTTAAATAATTTTTGAGGAATATTAAAAGGCCCACAAACGTGGATTTTTAAATAATTTTTGAGGAATATTAAAAGGCCCACAAACGTGGATTTTTTAAATAATTTTTGAGGAATATTAAAAGGCCCACAAACGTGGATTTTTAAATAATTTTTGAGGAATATTAAAAGGCCCACAAACGTGGATTTTTTAAATAATTTTTGAGGAATATTAAAAGGCCCACAAACGTGGATCTTTTAAATAATTTTTGAGGAATATTAAAAGGCCCACAAACGTGGATTTTTTAAATAATTTTTGAGGAATATTAAAAGGCCCACAAACGTGGATTTTTAAAATAATTTTTGAGGAATATTAAAAGGCCCAGAAACGTGGATTTTTTAAATAATTTTTGAGGAATATTAAAAGGCCCAGAAACGTGGATTTTTTAAATAATTTTTGAGGAATATTAAAAGGCCTCCAAACGTGGATTTTTTAAATAATTTTTGAGGAATATTAAAAGGCCCACAAACGTGGATTTTTAAATAATTTTTGAGGAATATTAAAAGGCCCACAAACGTGGATTTTTTAAATAATTTTTGAGGAATATTAAAAGGCCCACAAACGTGGATCTTTTAAATAATTTTTGAGGAATATTAAAAGGCCCACAAACGTGGATTTTTTAAATAATTTTTGAGGAATATTAAAAGGCCCACAAACGTGGATTTTTAAAATAATTTTTGAGGAATATTAAAAGGCCCAGAAACGTGGATTTTTTAAATAATTTTTGAGGAATATTAAAAGGCCCAGAAACGTGGATTTTTTAAATAATTTTTGAGGAATATTAAAAGGCCCAGAAACGTGGATTTTTTAAATAATTTTTGAGGAATATTAAAAGGCCTCCAAACGTGGATTTTTTAAATAATTTTTGAGGAATATTAAAAGGCCTCCAAACGTGGATTTTTTAAATAATTTTTGAGGAATATTAAAAGGCCTCCAAACGTGGATTTTTAAATAATTTTTGAGGAATATTAAAAGGCCTCCAAACGTGGATTTTTTAAATAATTTTTGAGGAATATTAAAAGGCCTCCAAACGTGGATTTTTTAAATAATTTTTGAGGAATATTAAAAGGCCTCCAAACGTGGATTTTTAAAATAATTTTTGAGGAATATTAAAAGGCCTCCAAACGTGGATTTTTTAAATAATTTTTGAGGAATATTAAAAGGCCTCCAAACGTGGATTTTTAAAATAATTTTTGAGGAATATTAAAAGGCCTCCAAACGTGGATTTTTTAAATAATTTTTGAGGAATATTAAAAGGCCTCCAAACGTGGATTTTTAAATAATTTTTGAGGAATATTAAAAGACCCACAAACGTGGATTTTTTAAAAAATTTTTGATGAATATTAAAAGGCCCACAAACGTGGACTTTTTAAATAATTTTTGAGGAATATTAAAAGGCCTCCAAACGTGGATTTTTTAAATAATTTTTGATGAATATTAAAAGGCCCACAAACGTGGACTTTTTAAATAATTTTTGAGGAATATTAAAAGGCCCACAAACGTGGATTTTTTAAATAATTTTTGAGGAATATTAAAAGGCCCACAAACGTGGATTTTTTAAATAATTTTTGAGGAATATTAAAAGGCCCACAAACGTGGATTTTTTAAATAATTTTTGAGGAATATTAAAAGGCCCACAAACGTGGATTTTTTAAATAATTTTTGAGGAATATTAAAAGGCCCACAAACGTGGATTTTTTAAATAATTTTTGAGGAATATTAAAAGGCCCACAAACGTGGATTTTTTAAATAATTTTTGAGGAATATTAAAAGGCCCACAAACGTGGATCTTTTAAATAATTTTTGAGGAATATTAAAAGGCCCACAAACGTGGATTTTTTAAATAATTTTTGAGGAATATTAAAAGGCCCACAAACGTGGATTTTTTAAATAATTTTTGAGGAATATTAAAAGGCCCACAAACGTGGATTTTTAAATAATTTTTGAGGAATATTAAAAGGCCCACAAACGTGGATTTTTTAAATAATTTTTGAGGAATATTAAAAGGCCCACAAACGTGGATTTTTTAAATAATTTTTGAGGAATATTAAAAGGCCCACAAACGTGGATTTTTAAATAATTTTTGAGGAATATTAAAAGGCCCACAAACGTGGATTTTTTAAATAATTTTTGAGGAATATTAAAAGGCCCACAAACGTGGATTTTTTAAATAATTTTTGAGGAATATTAAAAGGCCCACAAACGTGGATTTTTAAATAATTTTTGAGGAATATTAAAAGGCCCACAAACGTGGATTTTTTAAATAATTTTTGAGGAATATTAAAAGGCCCACAAACGTGGATCTTTTAAATAATTTTTGAGGAATATTAAAAGGCCCACAAACGTGGATTTTTTAAATAATTTTTGAGGAATATTAAAAGGCCCACAAACGTGGATTTTTAAAATAATTTTTGAGGAATATTAAAAGGCCCAGAAACGTGGATTTTTTAAATAATTTTTGAGGAATATTAAAAGGCCCAGAAACGTGGATTTTTTAAATAATTTTTGAGGAATATTAAAAGGCCTCCAAACGTGGATTTTTTAAATAATTTTTGAGGAATATTAAAAGGCCTCCAAACGTGGATTTTTTAAATAATTTTTGAGGAATATTAAAAGGCCTCCAAACGTGGATTTTTAAATAATTTTTGAGGAATATTAAAAGGCCTCCAAACGTGGATTTTTTAAATAATTTTTGAGGAATATTAAAAGGCCTCCAAACGTGGATTTTTAAAATAATTTTTGAGGAATATTAAAAGGCCTCCAAACGTGGATTTTTTAAATAATTTTTGAGGAATATTAAAAGGCCTCCAAACGTGGATTTTTTAAATAATTTTTGAGGAATATTAAAAGGCCTCCAAACGTGGATTTTTTAAATAATTTTTGAGGAATATTAAAAGGCCCAGAAACGTGGATTTTTTAAATAATTTTTGAGGAATATTAAAAGGCCTCCAAACGTGGATTTTTTTAAATAATTTTTGAGGAATATTAAAAAGCCTCAAAGCGTGGATTTTTTAAATAATTTTTGAGGAATATTAAAAGGCCTCCAAACGTGGATTTTTTAAATAATTTTTGAGGAATATTAAAAGGCCTCCAAACGTGGATTTTTTAAATAATTTTTGAGGAATATTAAAAGGCCTCCAAACGTGGATTTTTTAAATGATTTTTGAGCAATATTAAAAGGCCTCCGAACGTGGATTTTTTAAATAATTTTTGAGGAATATTAAAAGGCCTCCAAACGTGGATTTTTTAAATAATTTTTGAGGAATATTAAAAGGCCTCCAAACGTGGATTTTTTAAATAATTTCTGATGAATAATTTTTGGGAATTTCTCATATTTCAATACCACCCATTCCCCTTATAACAACCACCTAAAATATGAACCATTAATTTTGAATATTGTGCTCCACTTTGCTAAATTTGAAATAATGTCCATTACATTTCGAAAGAAAATTATGGGACATTATGAGAACATTGGACATCATTTTTCGGTAGCCCAAACATTTCGTAAAACATTCGTACATAAATATTATTGTTTAAGAGATAAGGCCATAGTTTATTTGCCTGGGAATGGGAATAAAATCTTACTGGGGGTTTTCACCTAGAATCTTAGAAACACACACATTCACACACAACACAAACGCATAGAAAAGGGAATCAGAATTTATAGTTATTTGCGATAATTTTGACATATCTTTTCTTTGTGGATTATTATGAGTGGTTTTCTAGGCAGGTAATATGATGATGACAGCAACAAATATCAACGGCAATAGAATTTTGACATTTCGTTGACAGACAGTTTGCCTAAAACTGTCAACGCCACATTTTATGATCTTTGTATTATTATTTTTTTTGAATGGTTTATGACAGTTTTTCGGGGGGATTTTCCAACAACAACATCACAGCAGCTAGAATTCTTATCTCAGGTGTGTATTTTTTTGTTTGACAAAGAACGGATAGAGTAACAAACTATTTTTTTTCTGGTTTATTTATTTATGATGGATAAAGTAATCGCATTTGAAAGAAGCAGCTCAGTTTGGTAGCCAGAATAAAAAAGAAGTAGCAATTCAACTATTATTGGTTGAGATTTATGAAACGAGATTAGGATTAAGAAATGTGTATTTTTTTGGTATTGAATTATTTGTGGAAATTATGATGGATTGAACCCTATAAATCATTTTGAAAAGGGAATTGCTTGAACGAGAGTGAGGTCTGTAGAATAAACAATGGTTTTGGGTTGCTTCATCATTCATATTCTTGGATGGATGATGTTGGAAAATTATTTTCCTTGTTGTGTGGCCTTTATTTGGTGCAATAAGATGCTTACAGCTGCAATTAAAAGAAGTTTTTCTTTAATGGGATTTTTACTCCTACTATTCTTTTTCATTTATAAAATAGGATCTTTGGGATTTGTTGAAGGCAGGTACAGTACAAAATTGATGTAGGGTAATGAGATTTTGTTACATATTTTACAACTTTGAAATTTCCTGAAAATTATTTTAAAAATCCGCTATTAAAGGCGTTGAAATATTCCTCATAAATTATTTAAAAAATCCACGTTTAAAGGCCTTGAAATATTCCTCATAAATTATTTAAAAAATCCACGTTTAAAGGCCTTGAAATATTCCTCATAAATTATTTAAAAAATCCACGTTTAAAGGCCTTGAAATATTCCTTTAAAATTATTTTAAAAATCCACGTTTAAAGGCCTTGAAATATTCCTCATAAATTATTTAAAAAATCCACGTTTAAATGCCTTGAAAGATTCCTTTAAAATTATTTTAAAAATCCACGTTTAAATGCCTTGAAATATTCCTTTAAAATTATTTTAAAAATCCACGTTTAAAGGCCTTAAAAATTCCTCAAAATTTATTTAAAAAATCTACGTTTAAAGGTCTTAAAAATTCCTCAAAATTTATTTAAAAAATCTACGTTTAAAGGTCTTGAAATATTGCTCAAAAATTATTTAAAAATCCACGTTTAAATGGTTTTAAATATTCCTCAAAAATGATTCTAAAAATTTACGTTTAAAGGTCTTTAAATATTTCTTAAAAATTATTTTAAAAATCCACGTTTAAAGGTCTTTAAATATTTCTCAAAAATTATTTTAAAAATCCACGTTTAAAGGCCTTGAAATATTCGTTTAAAATTATTTTAAAAATCCACGTTTAAAGGCCTTGAAATATTCCTTTAAAATTATTTTAAAAATCCACGTTTAAAGGCCTTGAAATATTCGTTTAACATTATTTTAAAAATCCACGTTTAAAAGCCTTGAAATATTCGTTTAAAATTTTTTTAAAAATCCACGTTTAAAGGCCTTGAAATATTCGTTTAAAATTATTTTAAAAATCCACGTTTAAAGGCCTTGAAATATTTCTCAAAAATTATTTAAAAAATCCACGTTTAAAGGCCTTGAAATATTTCTCAAAAATTATTTAAAAAATCCACGTTTAAAGGCCTTGAAATATTTCTCAAAAATTATTTAAAAAATCCACGTTTAAAGGCCTTGAAATATTTCTCAAAAATTATTTAAAAAATCCACGTTTAAAGGCCTTGAAATATTTCTCAAAAATTATTTAAAAAATCCACGTTTAAAGGCCTTAAAATATATCTCAAAAATTATTTAAAAAATCCACGTTTAAAGGCCTTGAAATATTTCTCAAAAATTATTTAAAAAATCCACGTTTAAAGGCCTTGAAATATTTCTCAAAAATTATTTAAAAAATCCACGTTTAAAGGCCTTGAAATATTTCTCAAAAATTATTTAAAAAATCCACGTTTAGAGGCCTTGAAATACTGCTCAAAAATTATTTAAAAAATCCACGTTTAGAGGCCTTGAAATACTGCTCAAAAATTATTTAAAAAATCCACGTTTAGAGGCCTTGAAATACTGCTCAAAAATTATTTAAAAAATCCACGTTTAGAGGCCTTGAAATACTGCTCAAAAATTATTTAAAAAATCCACGTTTAGAGGCCTTGAAATACTACTCAAAAATTATTTAAAAAATCCACGTTTAGAGGCCTTGAAATACTGCTCAAAAATTATTTAAAAATCCACGTTTAGAGGCCTTGAAATGCTGTTCAAAAATTATTTAAAAAATCCACGTTTAAAGGCCTTGAAATACTGCTCAAAAATTATTTAAAAAATCCACGTTTAAAGGCCTTGAAATACTGCTCAAAAATTATTTAAAAAATCCACGTTTAGAGGCCTTGAAATACTGCTCAAAAATTATTTAAAAAATCCACGTTTAGAGGCCTTGAAATACTGCTCAAAAATGATTTAAAAAATCCAAGTTTAAAGGCCTTGAAATACTGCTCAAAAATTATTTAAAAAATCCAAGTTTAAAGGCCTTGAAATACTGCTCAAAAATTATTTTAAAAATCCACGTTTAAAGGCCTTGAAATACTGCTCAAAAATTACTTAAAAAATCCACGTTTAAAGGCCTTGAAATACTGCTCAAAAATGATTTAAAAAACCCACGTTTAAAGGCCTTGAAATACTGCTCAAAAATTATTTAAAAAATCCAAGTTTAAAGGCCTTGAAATACTGCTCAAAAATTATTTTAAAAATCCACGTTTAAAGGCCTTGAAATACTGCTCAAAAATTACTTAAAAAATCCACGTTTAAAGGCCTTGAAATACTGCTCAAAAATTATTTAAAAAATCCACGTTTAAAGGCCTTGAAATACTGCTCAAAAATTATTTAAAAAATCCAAGTTTAAAGGCCTTGAAATACTGCTCAAAAATTATTTTAAAAATCCACGTTTAAAGGCCTTGAAATACTGCTCAAAAATTATTTAAAAAATCCACGTTTAGAGGCCTTGAAATACTGCTCAAAAATTATTTAAAAAATCCACGTTTAGAGGCCTTGAAATACTGCTCAAAAATGATTTAAAAAACCCACGTTTAAAGGCCTTAAAATACTGCTCAAAAATTATTTAAAAAATCCAAGTTTAAAGGCCTTGAAATACTGCTCAAAAATTATTTTAAAAATCCACGTTTAAAGGCCTTGAAATACTGCTCAAAAATTACTTAAAAATCCACGTTTAAAGGCCTTGAAATACTGCTCAAAAATTACTTAAAAAATCCACGTTTAAAGGCCTTGAAATACTGCTCAAAAATTATTTAAAAAATCCACGTTTAAAGGCCTTGAAATACTGCTCAAAAATTATTTTAAAAATCCACGTTTAAAGGCCTTGAAATACTGCTCAAAAATGATTTAAAAATCCACGTTTAAAGGCCTTGAAATATTGCTCAAAAATTATTTAAAAAATCCACGTTTAAAGGCCTTGAAATATTTCTCAAAAATTATTTAAAAAATCCACGTTTAAAGGCCTTGAAATACTGCTCAAAAATTATTTAAAAATCCACGTTTAAAGGCCTTGAAATACTGCTCAAAAATTATTTTAAAAATCCACGTTTAAAGGCCTTGAAATACTGCTCAAAAATTATTTAAAAAATCCACGTTTAAAGGCCTTGAAATATTGCTCAAAAATTATTTAAAAAATCCACGTTTAAAGGCCTTGAAATATTTCTCAAAAATTATTTAAAAAATCCACGTTCAAAGGCCTTGAAATATTTCTCAAAAATTATTTAAAAAATCCACGTTTAAAGGCCTTGAAATATTTCTCAAAAATTATTTTAAAAAATCCACATTTAAAGGCCTTGAAATATTTCTCAAAAATTATTCAACTAATTTAAATTTTTCCAAAATGTATTTGTTTCCCAAACCACATGGTAATTTATTATTTGTTTGGCTTATTACGAGCTAGGCGTAACAACCTAATTTGCTAAGTAGATCAAAACAATGGTTCCAGTCATTTCTTTGCCTTATATTCTATTTTGTGTGTGACTGTGTGTGGTATGCTCATCAATTTTCCCAAATTAGGAAGAACTAATTTTATTCCTACCTGGCTATTGTATAGTCAACTTTCTTCTACAATTCCATTACGGGTTATTGTAATGGCTATAGACCACCAAAGTCATGTGGCTAAAACGGCTTTGTAACAGATTCGGGTAGAAGTATTGGTGCAGTTGTTTTATTCTTCTGTAATTACCGTATAATTGATGAAGGCTTTGCAAAAAGAAAAACAAACATACAATGACGGTTTTCAAAATTACGGCATTGTCGGGGCGTTAATAGGAAGATTATACGGGATTTGTTATGGTATTGAATTTATTTTGGAAATATTGAAAGCCTCTAAATGGTGAGTTTTGAAATATTTTTTTAGGAATATTTCAAGATCTTTAAATGTGGATTTTTTTTAATAATTTTTGAGAAATATTTCAAGGCCTTTAAACGTGGATTTTTTAAATAGTTTTTGAAGAATATTAAAAGGCCCACAAACGTGGATTTTTTAAATAATTTTTGAGGAATATTAAAAGGCCTCAAAACGTGGATTTTTTAAATAATTTTTGAAGAATATTAAAAGGCCTCAAAACGTGGATTTTTTAAATAATTTTTGAAGAATATTAAAAGGCCTCAAAACGTGGATTTTTTAAATAATTTTTGAAGAATATTAAAAGGCCGCAAAACGTGGATTTTTTAAATAATTTTTGAAGAATATTAAAAGGCCTCAAAACGTGGATTTTTTTATATAGTTTTTGAAGAATATTAAAAGGCCTCAAAACGTGGATTTTTTAAATAATTTTTGAAGAATATTAAAAGGCCTCAAAACGTGGATTTTTTAAATAATTTTTGAAGAATATTAAAAGGCCTCAAAACGTGGATTTTTTAAATAATTTTTGAAGAATATTAAAAGGCCTCAAAACGTGGATTTTTTAAATAATTTTTGAAGAATATTAAAAGGCCGCAAAACGTGGATTTTTTAAATAATTTTTGAAGAATATTAAAAGGCCTCAAAACGTGGATTTTTTTATATAGTTTTTGAAGAATATTAAAAGGCCTCAAAACGTGGATTTTTTAAATAATTTTTGAAGAATATTAAAAGGCCTCAAAACGTGGATTTTTTAAATAATTTTTGAAGAATATTTAAAGGCCTCAAAACGTGGATTTTTTAAATAATTTTTGAAGAATATTAAAAGGCCTCAAAACGTGGATTTTTTAAATAATTTTTGAAGAATATTAAAAGGCCTCAAAACGTGGATTTTTTAAATAATTTTTGAAGAATATTTAAAGGCCTCAAAACGTGGATTTTTTAAATAATTTTTGAAGAATATTAAAAGGCCTCAAAACGTGGATTTTTTAAATAATTTTTGAAGAATATTAAAAGGCCTCAAAACGTGGATTTTTTAAATAATTTTTGAAGAATATTAAAAGGCCTCAAAACGTGGATTTTTTAAATAATTTTTGAAGAAAATTAAAAGGCCTCAAAACGTGGATTTTTTAAAAAATTTTTGAAGAATATTAAAAGGCCTCAAAACGTGGATTTTTTAAATAATTTTTGAAGAATATTAAAAGGCCTCAAAACTTGGATTTTTTAAATAATTTTTGAAGAATATTAAAAGGCCTCAAAACGTGGATTTTTTAAATAATTTTTGAAGAATATTAAAAGGCCTCAAAACGTGGATTTTTTAAATAATTTTTGAAGAATATTAAAAGGCCTCAAAACGTGGATTTTTTAAATAATTTTTGAAGAATATTAAAAGGCCTCAAAACGTGGATTTTTTAAATAATTTTTGAAGAATATTAAAAGGCCTGAAAACGTGGATTTTTTAAATAATTTTTGAAGAATATTAAAAGGCCTCAAAACGTGGATTTTTTAAATAATTTTTGAAGAATATTAAAAGGCCTCAAAACGTGGATTTTTTAAATAATTTTTGAAGAATATTAAAAGGCCTAAAAACGTGGATTTTTTAAATAATTTTTGAAGAATATTAAAAGGCCTCGAAACGTGGATTTTTTAAATAATTTTTGAAGAATATTAAAAGGCCTCAAAACGTGGATTTTTTAAATAATTTTTGAAGAATATTAAAAGGCCTCAAAACGTGGATTTTTTAAATAATTTTTGAAGAATATTAAAAGGCCTCAAAACGTGGATTTTTTAAATAATTTTTGACGAATATTAAAAGGCCTCAAAACGTGGATTTTTTAAATAATTTTTGAAGAATATTAAAAGGCCTCAAAACGTGGATTTTTTAAATAATTTTTGAAGAATATTAAAAGGCCTCAAAACGTGGATTTTTTAAATAATTTTTGAGGAATATTAAAAGGCCTCAAAACGTGGATTTTTTAAATAATTTTTGAAGAATATTAAAAGGCCTCAAAACGTGGATTTTTTAAATAATTTTTGAAGAATATTAAAAGGCCTCAAAACATGGATTTTTTAAATAATTTTTGAAGAATATTAAAAGGCCTCAAAACGTGGATTTTTTAAATAATTTTTGAAGAATATTAAAAGGCCTCAAAACGTGGATTTTTTAAATAATTTTTGAAGAATATTAAAAGGCCTCAAAACGTGGATTTTTTAAATAATTTTTGAAGAATATTAAAATGCCTCAAAACGTGGATTTTTTAAATAATTTTTGAAGAATATTAAAAGGCCTCAAAACGTGGATTTTTTAAATAATTTTTGAAGAATATTAAAAGGCCTCAAAACGTGGATTTTTTAAATAATTTTTGAAGAATATTAAAAGGCCTCAAAACGTGGATTTTTTAAATAATTTTTGAAGAATATTAAAAGGCCTCAAAACGTGGATTTTTTAAATAATTTTTGAAGAATATTAAAAGGCCTCAAAACGTGGATTTTTTAAATAATTTTTGAAGAATATTAAAAGGCCTCAAAACGTGAACTTTTTAAATAATTTTTGAAGAATATTAAAAGGCCTCAAAACGTAGATTTTTTAAATAATTTTTGAAGAATATTAAAAGGCCTCAAAACGTGGATTTTTTAAATAATTTTTGAAGAATATTAAAAGGCCTCAAAACGTGGATTTTTTAAATAATTTTTGAAGAATATTAAAAGGCCTCAAAACGTGGATTTTTTAAATAATTTTTGAAGAATATTAAAAGGCCTCAAAACGTGGATTTTTTAAATAATTTTTGAAGAATATTAAAAGGCCTCAAAACGTGGATTTTTTAAATAATTTTTGAAGAATATTAAAAGGCCTCAAAACGTGGATTTTTTAAATAATTTTTGAAGAATATTAAAAGGCCTCAAAACGTGGATTTTTTAAATAATTTTTGAAGAATATTAAAAGGCCTCAAAACGTGGATTTTTTAAATAATTTTTGAAGAATATTAAAAGGCCTCAAAACGTGGATTTTTTAAATAATTTTTGAAGAATATTAAAAGGCCTCAAAACGTGGATTTTTTAAATAATTTTTGAAGAATATTAAAAGGCCTCAAAACGTAGATTTTTTAAATAATTTTTGAAGAATATTAAAAGGCCTCAAAACGTGGATTTTTTAAATAATTTTTGAAGAATATTAAAAGGCCTCAAAACGTGGATTTTTTAAATAATTTTTGAAGAATATTAAAAGGCCTCAAAACGTGGATTTTTTAAATAATTTTTGAAGAATATTAAAAGGCCTCAAAACGTGGATTTTTTAAATAATTTTTGAAGAATATTAAAAGGCCTCAAAACGTGGATTTTTTAAATAATTTTTGAAGAATATTAAAAGGCCTCAAAACGTGGATTTTTTAAATAATTTTTGAAGAATATTAAAAAGCCTCAAAACGTGGATTTTTTAAATAATTTTTGAAGAATATTAAAAGGCCTCAAAACGTGGATTTTTTAAATAATTTTTGAAGAATATTAAAAGGCCTCAAAACGTGGATTTTTTAAATAATTTTTGAAGAATATTAAAAGGCCTCAAAACGTGGATTTTTTAAATAATTTTTGAAGAATATTAAAAGGCCTCAAAACGTGGATTTTTTAAATAATTTTTGAAGAATATTAAAAGGCCTCAAAACGTGGATTTTTTAAATAATTTTTGAAGAATATTAAAAGGCCTCAAAACGTGGATTTTTTAAATAATTTTTGAAGAATATTAAAAGGCCTCAAAACGTGGATTTTTTAAATAATTTTTGAAGAATATTAAAAGGCCTCAAAACGTGGATTTTTTAAATAATTTTTGAAGAATATTAAAAGGCCTCAAAACGTGGATTTTTTAAATAATTTTTGAAGAATATTAAAAGGCCTCAAAACGTGGATTTTTTAAATAATTTTTGAAGAATATTAAAAGGCCTCAAAACGTGGATTTTTTAAATAATTTTTGAAGAATATTAAAAGGCCTCAAAACGTGGATTTTTTAAATAATTTTTGAAGAATATTAAAAGGCCTCAAAACGTGAATTTTTTAAATAATTTTTGAAGAATATTAAAAGGCCTCAAAACGTAGATTTTTTAAATAATTTTTGAAGAATATTAAAAGGCCTCAAAACGTGGATTTTTTAAATAATTTTTGAAGAATATTAAAAGGCCTCAAAACGTGGATTTTTTAAATAATTTTTGAAGAATATTAAAAGGCCTCAAAACGTGGATTTTTTAAATAATTTTTGAAGAATATTAAAAGGCCTCAAAACGTGGATTTTTTAAATAATTTTTGAAGAATATTAAAAGGCCTCAAAACGTGGATTTTTTAAATAATTTTTGAAGAATATTAAAAGGCCTCAAAACGTGGATTTTTTAAATAATTTTTGAAGAATATTAAAAGGCCTCAAAACGTGGATTTTTTAAATAATTTTTGAAGAATATTAAAAGGCCTCAAAACGTGGATTTTTTAAATAATTTTTGAAGAATATTAAAAGGCCTCAAAACGTGGATTTTTTAAATAATTTTTGAAGAATATTAAAAGGCCTCAAAACGTGGATTTTTTAAATAATTTTTGAAGAATATTAAAAGGCCTCAAAACGTGGATTTTTTAAATAATTTTTGAAGAATATTAAAAGGCCTCAAAACGTGGATTTTTTAAATAATTTTTGAAGAATATTAAAAGGCCTCAAAACGTGGATTTTTTAAATAATTTTTGAAGAATATTAAAAGGCCTCAAAACGTGGATTTTTTAAATAATTTTTGAAGAATATTAAAAGGCCTCAAAACGTGGATTTTTTAAATAATTTTTGAAGAATATTAAAAGGCCTCAAAACGTGGATTTTTTAAATAATTTTTGAAGAATATTAAAAGGCCTCAAAACGTGGATTTTTTAAATAATTTTTGAAGAATATTTAAAGGCCTCAAAACGTGGATTTTTTAAATAATTTTTGAAGAATATTAAAAGGCCTTTAAACGTGGATTTTTTTAATAATTTTTGAGAAATATTTCAAGGCCTTTAAACGTGGATTTTTTTTAATAATTTTTGAGAAATATTTCAAGGCCTTTAAACGTGGATTTTTTAAATAATTTTTGAGAAATATTTCAAGGCCTTTAAACGTGGATTTTTTAAATAATTTTTGAAGAATATTAAGAGGCCTTTAAACGTGGATTTTTTAAATAATTTTTGAAGAATATTAAGAGGCCTCAAAACGTGATTTTTTTAAATAATTTTTGAAGAATATTAAGAGGCCTCAAAACGTGGATTTTTTAAATAATTTTTGAAGAATATTAAAATTTAATTTTAAATAATTTTTGAAGAATATTAAGAGGCCTCAAAACGTGGATTTTTAAAATAATTTTTGAAGAATATTAAAAGGCCTCAAAACGTGGATTTTTTAAATAATTTTTGAAGAATATTAAAAGGCCTCAAAACGTGGATTTTTTAAATGATTTTTGAAGAATATTAAAAGGCCTCAAAACGTGGATTTTTTAAATGATTTTTGAAGAATATTAAAAGGCCTCAAAACGTGGATTTTTTTAAATAATTTTTGAGACATATTTCAAGGCCTTTAAACGTGGAATTTTTAAATAATTTTTGAGAAATATTTCAAGGTCTTTAAACTTGGATTTTTTAAATAATTTTTGTAAAATATTTAAAGGTCTTTAAACGTGGATTTTTTAAATAATTTTAAAAGAATATTTCAAGGCCTTTAATAGTGGATTTTTTAAATAATTTTTTAGAAATATTTCAAGGCCTTTTAACGTGGATTTTTAAAATAATTTTTGAGAAATATTTCAAGGCCTTTAAACGTGGATTTTTAAAATAATTTTTGAGAAATATTTCAAGGCCTTTAAAAGTGGATTTTTTAAACAATTTTTGAGAAATATTTCAAGGCCTTTAATAGTGGATTTTTTAAATAATTTTTGAGAAATATTTCAAGGCCTTTAAACGTGGATTTTTAAAATAATTTTTGAGAAATATTTCAAGGCCTTTAAAAGTGGATTTTTTAAACAATTTTTGAGAAATATTTCAAGGCCTTTAATAGTGGATTTTTAAAATAATTTTTGAGAAATATTTCAAGGCCTTTAAAAGTGGATTTTTAAAATAATTTTTGAGAAATATTTCAAGGCCTTTAAACGTGGATTTTTAAAATAATTTTTGAGAAATATTTCAAGGCCTTTAAAAGTGGATTTTTTAAACAATTTTTGAGAAATATTTCAAGGCCTTTAATAGTGGATTTTTTAAATAATTTTTGAGAAATATTTCAAGGCCTTTAAACGTGGATTTTTAAAATAATTTTTGAGAAATATTTCAAGGCCTTTAAAAGTGGATTTTTAAAATAATTTTTGAGAAATATTTCAAGGCCTTTAAACGTGGATTTTTAAAATAATTTTTGAGAAATATTTCAAGGCCTTTAAAAGTGGATTTTTTAAACAATTTTTGAGAAATATTTCAAGGCCTTTAATAGTGGATTTTTTAAATAATTTTTGAGAAATATTTCAAGGCCTTTAAACGTGGATTTTTAAAATAATTTTTGAGACATATTTCAAGGCCTTTAAACGTGGATTTTTTAAATAATTTTTGAAGAATATTAAAAGGCCTCAAAACGTGGATTTTTTAAATAATTTTTGAAGAATATTAAAAGGCCTCAAAACGTGGATTTTTTAAATAATTTTTGAAGAATATTAAAAGGCCTCAAAACGTGGATTTTTTAAATAATTTTTGAAGAATATTAAAAGGCCTCAAAACGTGGATTTTTTAAATAATTTTTGAAGAATATTAAAAGGCCTCAAAACGTGGATTTTTTAAATAATTTTTGAAGAATATTAAAAGGCCTCAAAACGTGGATTTTTTAAATAATTTTTGAAGAATATTAAAAGGCCTCAAAACGTGGATTTTTTAAATAATTTTTGAAGAATATTAAAAGGCCTCAAAACGTGAATTTTTTAAATAATTTTTGAAGAATATTAAAAGGCCTCAAAACGTAGATTTTTTAAATAATTTTTGAAGAATATTAAAAGGCCTCAAAACGTGGATTTTTTAAATAATTTTTGAAGAATATTAAAAGGCCTCAAAACGTGGATTTTTTAAATAATTTTTGAAGAATATTAAAAGGCCTCAAAACGTGGATTTTTTAAATAATTTTTGAAGAATATTAAAAGGCCTCAAAACGTGGATTTTTTAAATAATTTTTGAAGAATATTAAAAGGCCTCAAAACGTGGATTTTTTAAATAATTTTTGAAGAATATTAAAAGGCCTCAAAACGTGGATTTTTTAAATAATTTTTGAAGAATATTAAAAGGCCTCAAAACGTGGATTTTTTAAATAATTTTTGAAGAATATTAAAAGGCCTCAAAACGTGGATTTTTTAAATAATTTTTGAAGAATATTAAAAGGCCTCAAAACGTGGATTTTTTAAATAATTTTTGAAGAATATTAAAAGGCCTCAAAACGTGGATTTTTTAAATAATTTTTGAAGAATATTAAAAGGCCTCAAAACGTGGATTTTTTAAATAATTTTTGAAGAATATTAAAAGGCCTCAAAACGTGGATTTTTTAAATAATTTTTGAAGAATATTAAAAGGCCTCAAAACGTGGATTTTTTAAATAATTTTTGAAGAATATTAAAAGGCCTCAAAACGTGGATTTTTTAAATAATTTTTGAAGAATATTAAAAGGCCTCAAAACGTGGATTTTTTAAATAATTTTTGAAGAATATTAAAAGGCCTCAAAACGTGGATTTTTTAAATAATTTTTGAAGAATATTAAAAGGCCTCAAAACGTGGATTTTTTAAATAATTTTTGAAGAATATTTAAAGGCCTCAAAACGTGGATTTTTTAAATAATTTTTGAAGAATATTAAAAGGCCTTTAAACGTGGATTTTTTTAATAATTTTTGAGAAATATTTCAAGGCCTTTAAACGTGGATTTTTTTTAATAATTTTTGAGAAATATTTCAAGGCCTTTAAACGTGGATTTTTTAAATAATTTTTGAGAAATATTTCAAGGCCTTTAAACGTGGATTTTTTAAATAATTTTTGAAGAATATTAAGAGGCCTTTAAACGTGGATTTTTTAAATAATTTTTGAAGAATATTAAGAGGCCTCAAAACGTGATTTTTTTAAATAATTTTTGAAGAATATTAAGAGGCCTCAAAACGTGGATTTTTTAAATAATTTTTGAAGAATATTAAAATTTAATTTTAAATAATTTTTGAAGAATATTAAGAGGCCTCAAAACGTGGATTTTTAAAATAATTTTTGAAGAATATTAAAAGGCCTCAAAACGTGGATTTTTTAAATAATTTTTGAAGAATATTAAAAGGCCTCAAAACGTGGATTTTTTAAATGATTTTTGAAGAATATTAAAAGGCCTCAAAACGTGGATTTTTTAAATGATTTTTGAAGAATATTAAAAGGCCTCAAAACGTGGATTTTTTTAAATAATTTTTGAGACATATTTCAAGGCCTTTAAACGTGGAATTTTTAAATAATTTTTGAGAAATATTTCAAGGTCTTTAAACTTGGATTTTTTAAATAATTTTTGTAAAATATTTAAAGGTCTTTAAACGTGGATTTTTTAAATAATTTTAAAAGAATATTTCAAGGCCTTTAATAGTGGATTTTTTAAATAATTTTTTAGAAATATTTCAAGGCCTTTTAACGTGGATTTTTAAAATAATTTTTGAGAAATATTTCAAGGCCTTTAAACGTGGATTTTTAAAATAATTTTTGAGAAATATTTCAAGGCCTTTAAAAGTGGATTTTTTAAACAATTTTTGAGAAATATTTCAAGGCCTTTAATAGTGGATTTTTTAAATAATTTTTGAGAAATATTTCAAGGCCTTTAAACGTGGATTTTTAAAATAATTTTTGAGAAATATTTCAAGGCCTTTAAAAGTGGATTTTTTAAACAATTTTTGAGAAATATTTCAAGGCCTTTAATAGTGGATTTTTAAAATAATTTTTGAGAAATATTTCAAGGCCTTTAAAAGTGGATTTTTAAAATAATTTTTGAGAAATATTTCAAGGCCTTTAAACGTGGATTTTTAAAATAATTTTTGAGAAATATTTCAAGGCCTTTAAAAGTGGATTTTTTAAACAATTTTTGAGAAATATTTCAAGGCCTTTAATAGTGGATTTTTTAAATAATTTTTGAGAAATATTTCAAGGCCTTTAAACGTGGATTTTTAAAATAATTTTTGAGAAATATTTCAAGGCCTTTAAAAGTGGATTTTTTAAACAATTTTTGAGAAATATTTCAAGGCCTTTAATAGTGGATTTTTAAAATAATTTTTGAGAAATATTTCAAGGCCTTTAAAAGCGGGTTTTAAAATAATTTTTGAGAAATATTTCAAGGCCTTTAAAAGTGGATTTTTTAAACAATTTTTGAGAAATATTTCAAGGCCTTTAAACGTGGATTTTTTAAATAATTTTTGAGAAATATTTCAAGGCCTTTAAACGTGGATTTTTTAAATAATTTTTGAGAAATATTTCAAGGCCTTTAAACGTGGACTTTTGAAATAATTTTTGTGGAATATTCATAGGCCTTTAAACGTGGATTTTTTAAATAATTTTTGTGGAATATTCATAGGTCTTTAAACGTGGATTTTTTAAATAATTTTTGTGGAATATTCATAGGCCTTTAAACGTGGATTTTTTAAAAAAAAATTTTTGAGAAATATTTCAATGCCTTTAAACGTGGATTTTTAAAATAATTTTTGTGGAATATGCCAAGGCCCTTAAACGTGCTTTTTTAGATAATTTTTGTGGAATATTCCAAGGCCTTTAAACGTGGATTTTTTAAATAATTTTTGTGCAATATTCCAAGGCCTTTAAACGTGGATTTTTTAAATAATTTTTGTGCAATATTCCAAGGCCTTTAAACGTGGATTTTTTAAATAATTTTTGTGGAATATTCCAAGGCCTTTAAACGTGGATTTTTTAAATAATTTTTGTGGAATATTCCAAGGCCTTTAAACGTGGATTTTTTAAATAATTTTTGTGGAATATTCCAAGGCCTTTAAACGTGGATTTTTTAAATAATTTTTGTGGAATATTCCAAGGCCTTTAAACGTGGATTTTTTAAATAATTTTTGTGGAATATTCCAAGGCCTTTAAACGTGGATTTTTTAAATAATTTTTGTGGAATATTCCAAGGCCTTTAAACGTGGATTTTTTAAATAATTTTTGTGGAATATTCCAAGGCCTTTAAACGTGGATTTTTTAAATAATTTTTGTGGAATATTCCAAGGCCTTTAAACGTGGATTTTTTAAATAATTTTTGTGGAATATTCCAAGGCCTTTAAACGTGGATTTTTTAAATAATTTTTGTGGAATATTCCAAGGCCTTTAAACGTGGATTTTTTAAATAATTTTTGTGGAATATTCCAAGGCCTTTAAACGTGGATTTTTTAAATAATTTTTGTGGAATATTCCAAGGCCTTTAAACGTGGATTTTTTAAATAATTTTTGTGGAATATTCCAAGGCCTTTAAACGTGGATTTTTTAAATAATTTTTGTGGAATATTCCAAGGCCTTTAAACGTGGATTTTTTAAATAATTTTTGTGGAATATTCCAAGGCCTTTAAACGTGGATTTTTTAAATAATTTTTGTGGAATATTCCAAGGCCTTTAAACGTGGATTTTTTAAATAATTTTTGTGGAATATTCCAAGGCCTTTAAACGTGGATTTTTTAAATAATTTTTGTGGAATATTCCAAGGCCTTTAAACGTGGATTTTTTAAATAATTTTTGTGGAATATTCCAAGGCCTTTAAACGTGGATTTTTTAAATAATTTTTGTGGAATATTCCAAGGCCTTTAAACGTGGATTTTTTAAATAATTTTTGAAAAATATTTCAAGGCCTTTAAACGTGGATTTTTTAAATAATTGTTGAGAAATATTTCAAGGCCTTTAAACGTGGATTTTTTAAATAATTTTTGAAAAATATTTCAAGGCCTTTAAACGTGGATTTTTTAAATAATTTTTGAGAAATATTTCAAGGCCTTTAAACGTGGATTTTTTAAATAATTTTTGAAGAATATTAAAAGGCCTCAAAAAGTGGATTTTTTAAATAATTTTTGAAGAATATTAAAAGGCCTCAAAACGTGGATTTTTTAAATAATTTTTGAAGAATATTAAAAGGCCTCAAAACGTGGATTTTTTAAATAATTTTTGAGAAATATTTCAAGGCCTTTAAACGTGGATTTTTTTAATAATTTTTGTGGAATATTCCAAGGCCTTTAAACGTGGATTTTTTAAATAATTTTTGAGAAATATTTCAAGGCCTTTAAACTCGGACTTTTAATCTATTTTTTCTGGAATATTGCAAGGACTTTTAACCGTGGAATTTTTAATAATTCTTGAGGAATACTTCAAGGCCTTTAAACGTGGATTTTTGGAATATTTTTTCTGAAATTTTTCAAGGCCTTTAAAAGTGGATTTTTAAATAATTCTTGGGGAATTCTTCAAGGTCTTTAAACGTAAATTTTTAGAATATTTTTTCTGGAATATTTCAAGGCCTTTAAACGTGGATTTTTAAATAATTCGTGAGGAATACTTCAAGACCTCAAAAATATGGATTTTTCCGGGGTATCTCAAGGCTTCCAATTTTTTGTTTGATTATTTTTTGATGTGCCTTTAGTCTTGTATTCCGTCAAAGTCATTGCCCTTATCAAAAATGCATGTTGCATGCTAACCATTAGCCTTTTACTTAGCCAATTACCATATGCAGGCATGTAATTTGTTGCTTCTATTCCTTCCACTAGCAATTGTCATGTTAACAAATATTATTGACAAGCGAAAAGGTACAACAGATGTACACATGTAGAGTCGTTCCAAAGAAGTAATCACTAAGACCTTTACATTTCCTCTACCTAGAGCTCTATTCAAGAACTTCTCATCTAATAATAACAATAATTTGCATGTCTATCATTATTATTGACATTTCTTTTAAGCATTTTCAATGTTGATTAGCAATATCCAACCTTGCCAAAGAGTACCCCTCTAACTATAACGAAATGCAAAAGCAATTCAATGAAAAATAAATTGCGGCAAATTTCCACTTTTGGCCAAAACGAAATAAATAACAGAAACAAAAAATAACCATAGAGACTAAAACATAGAATTGAAAAATTGTTTAGGTTATTGAACGTTAAAATTACAAAGCTCAAGCGTTATTCAGTTCTGCAGTCTGTCATTCATTGAGCCAGCAGTCATTTCTAGTGATGATACAGCCATCGCAGCAGCGTGTTGATTGAGTAAATGATTGAGCATTGACATTTGGTGAGGTTTTTACAAATTGCATTTCAGATTCATTATTTTTTTGCTTCTTTTTTTCAGGCTCTTTAGAGGTGCTGCATGCAATGATGACGACGAGCCGTCGATGTTGCTGTCTAATGTCTGTTTGTCATTTCTGTCATAACTTGTCAATTTCTTTGTGTTATGATGCTTGTTGGTTTTATTTTTTATTTTTGTGCTGAGTAATCGAATAACAAAATGACTATTGGAAATAATATTTGAAACAGGTTTACGGGACCGAAGAAGCATACATGGTAGATGGAGGTTCTTTTTCTTTCCTAATGAAATTAGGAAGAACAATAATTTATAGGTGTAGACAAAAATATTTTGACAGGACATTTTAATGAGAATTATTAGGCACTTACTCATCCTTATCAGCCTTCTAAGAAGAAGGCCAGAGGTGATTTGCGGAACTTACCTAAAACGATAGAGAAAAAGAGAGAAGGAAATCATTAGTAAAATAATATAAATGTGAGGGTAATATTTTAAGAATATATTTATTACAGATATTAACAAAAATATTTAAAAAATTCTTAAAAATTATTTTAAAAGTCCACATTTGTGGATCTTCTAGTGTTCCTCAAAAATTTATTTAAAAAATCCCCATTTGTGGACCTTTTAATATTCCTCAAAAATTATTTAAAAAATCCACGTTTGTGGGCCTTTTAATATTCCTCAAAAATTATTTAAAAAATCCACGTTTGTGGGCCTTTTAATATTCCTCAAAAATTATTTAAAAAATCCACGTTTGTGGGCCTTTTAATATTCCTCAAAAATTATTTAAAAAATCCACGTTTGTGGGCCTTTTAATATTCCTCAAAAATTATTTAAAAAATCCACGTTTGTGGGCCTTTTAATATTCCTCAAAAATTATTTAAAAAATCCACGTTTGTGGGCCTTTTAATATTCCTCAAAAATGATTTAAAAAATCCACGTTTGTGGGCCTTTTAATATTCCTCAAAAATTATTTAAAAAATCCACGTTTGTGGGCCTTTTAATATTCCTCAAAAATTATTTAAAAAATCCACGTTTGTGGGCCTTTTAATATTCCCCAAAAATTATTTAAAAAATCCACGTTTGTGGGCCTTTTAATATTCCTCAAAAATTATTTAAAAAATCCACGCTTGTGGGCCTTTTAATATTCCTCAAAAATTATTTAAAAAATCCACTCTTGTGTCCCTTTTAATATTCCTTAAAAATTATTTAAAAAATCCACGCTTGTGGGCCTTTTAATATTCCTCAAAAATGATTTAAAAAATCCACGTTTGTGGGCCTTTTAATATTCCTCAAAAATTATTTAAAAAATCCACTCTTGTGTCCCTTTTAATATTCCTTAAAAATTATTTAAAAAATCCACGTTTGTGGGCCTTTTAATATTCCTCAAAAATTATTTAGAAAATCCACGTTTGTGGGCCTTTTAATATTCCTCAAAAATTATTTAAAAAATCCACGTTTGTGGGCCTTTTAATATTCCTCAAAAATTATTTAAAAAATCCACGTTTGTGGGCCTTTTAATATTCCTCAAAAATTATTTAAAAAATCCACGTTTGTGGGCCTTTTAATATTCCTCAAAAATGATTTAAAAAATCCACGTGTGTGGGCCTTTTAATATTCCTCAAAAATTATTTAAAAAATCCACGTTTGTGGGCCTTTAAATATTCCTCAAAAATTATTTAAAAAATCCACGTTTGTGGGCCTTTTAATATTCCCCAAAAATTATTTAAAAAATCCACGTTTGTGGGCCTTTAAATATTCCTCAAAAATTATTTAAAAAATCCACGTTTGTGGGCCTTTTAATATTCCTCAAAAATTATTTAAAAAATCCACGTTTGTGGGCCTTTTAATATTCCTCAAAAATTATTTAAAAAATCCACGTTTGTGGGCCATTTAATATTCCTCAAAAATTATTTAAAAAATCCACGTTTGTGGTCCTTTTAATATTCCTCAAAAATTATTTAAAAAATCCACGCTTGTGGGCCTTTTAATATTCCTCAAAAATTATTTAAAAAATCCACGCTTGTGGGCCTTTTAATATTCCTCAAAAATTATTTAAAAAATCCACTCTTGTGTCCCTTTTAATATTCCTTAAAAATTATTTAAAAAATCCACGTTTGTGGGCCTTTTAATATTCCTCAAAAATTATTTAAAAAATCCACTCTTGTGTCCCTTTTAATATTCCTTAAAAATTATTTAAAAAATCCACGTTTGTGGGCCTTTTAATATTCCTCAAAAATTATTTAAAAAATCCACTCTTGTGTCCCTTTTAATATTCCTTAAAAATTATTTAAAAAATCCACGTTTGTGGGCCTTTTAATATTCCTCAAAAATTATTTAGAAAATCCACGTTTGTGGGCCTTTTAATATTCCTCAAAAATTATTTAAAAAATCCACGTTTGTGGGCCTTTTAATATTCCTCAAAAATTATTTAAAAAATTCACGTTTGTGGGCCTTTTAATACTCCTCAAAAATTATTTAAAAAATCCACGCTTGTGGGCCTTTTAATATTCCTCAAAAATTATTTTAAAAATCCACGTTTGTGGGCCTTTTAATATTCTTTAAAATTTATTTAAAAATCCACGTTTGTGGGCCTTTTAATATTCTTTAAAATTTATTTAAAAAATCCACGTTTGTGGGCCTTTTAATATTCTTTAAAATTTATTTAAAAAATCCACGTTTGTGGGCCTTTTAATATTCTTTAAAATTTATTTAAAAAATCCACGTTTGTGGGCCTTTTAATATTCTTTAAAATTTATTTAAAAAATCCACGTTTGTGGGCCTTTTAATATTCTTTAAAATTTATTTAAAAAATCCACGTTTGTGGGCCTTTTAATATTCCTCAAAAATTATTTAAAAAATCCACGTTTGTGGGCCTTTTAATACTCCTCAAAAAATATTTAAAAAATCCACGTTTGTGGGCCTTTTTATATTCCTCAAAAAATATTTAAAAAATCCACGTTTGTGGGCCTTTTTATATTCCTCAAAAAATATTTAAAAAATCCACGTTTGTGGGCCTTTTAATATTCCTCAAAAATTATTTAAAAAATCCACGTTTGTGGGCCTTTTAATATTCCTCAAATATTATTTAAAAAATCCACGTTTGTGGGCCTTTAAATATTCCTCAAAAATTATTTAAAAAATCCACGTTTGTGGGCCTTTTAATATTCCTCAAAAATTATTTAAAAAATCCACGTTTGTGGGCCTTTTAATATTCCTCAAAAATTATTTAAAAAATCCACGTTTGTGGGCCTTTTAATATTCCTCAAAAATTATTTAAAAAATCCACGTTTGTGGGCCTTTTAATATTCCTCAAAAATTATTTAAAAAAATCACGTTTGTGGGCCTTTTAATATTCCTCAAAAATTATTTAAAAAATCCACCTTTGTGGGCCTTTTAATATTCCTCAAAAATTATTTAAAAAATCCACGTTTGTGGGCCTTTTAATATTCCTCAAAAATTATTTAAAAAATCCACGTTTGTGGGCCTTTTAATATTCCTCAAAAATTATTTAAAAAATCCACGTTTGTGGGCCTTTTAATATTCCTCAAAAATTATTTAAAAAAATCACGTTTGTGGGCCTTTTAATATTCCTCAAAAATTATTTAAAAAATCCACGTTTGTGGGCCTTTTAATATTCCTCAAAAATTATTTAAAAAATCCACGTTTGTGGGCCTTTTAATATTCCTCAAAAATTATTTAAAAAATCCACGTTTGTGGGCCTTATAATATTCCTCAAAAATTATTTAAAAAATCCACTTTTGGAGGCGTTTTAATATTCCTCAAAAATTATTTAAAATATCCACGTTTGTGGGCTTTTTAATATTCCTCAAAAATTATTTAAAAAATCCACGTTTGTGGGCCTTTTAATATTCCTCAAAAATTATTTAAAAAATCCACGTTTGTGGGCCTTTTAATATTCCTCAAAAATTATTTAAAAAATCCACGTTTGTGGGCCTTTTAATATTCCTCAAAAATTATTTAAAAAATTCATGTTTAAAGTTCTGTGGATTTTAGGCTACCACTAGCCCTGCAATACCTAATGTTTTTGTAGAAGCTATGTGTTCCCTATAAAATAAATAAACCAATAAGGATTAGTCCTTTGCTAAAACTATTCCAATGAATTACGTTGATGACCCCTTTTTGCAGTTTTTTCATATTCTAAATTATACAAATAATAAAATACCTAGATATCCTTTTGAAAGGATGTGTGTGTGCATGTGTTTATGCACTTCCCTTTGAATGGCAAATAAGTGTAAAATGCAAATACCTATCTATAGATTTTTTAAATAAATATTCATTCATTCATTCGGTCCTCTTTATTTGTGTGAATAGATTTTTTATGCTATTATGGCTGCTTCTGCTGAAGTTGTTTGTTGTATTAGTTCTGTTTGAATTACAAGCAAAGAACTTCGTTTTTTTTTATTCGAACAACAATAATAAATCTATGGCTTATCAAACAAACAATATCTCCTCTCTGTGGTCGGAACTCGAGTAATACAAGTATTGCCATAAATATAATTCCGATATGTAGGTATTTCTATTTTTTATTATTCGAAATCAATACAAATATACAGACATACATATATTATGTTTACACAGGGCCAGCAGCAGCAACGGTACACACAATAGTTTTAAATGTAACAGCATTTGTATACAAATAAAATAATTACAACAACACTAATAGCAACAACATTAACAAAATAAAGTTTCAAATACGCATATCTATTGGTTTTAGTTTTAGTTGTTGTTGTTGCTGTTATTGGTTTGTTACACTGCGTTTCAATGGCTCCCTCTGGTTACGTGGAGTTCAAGTATTCAAAGCATTGATTTATGCTCGTTTGTTGTTACAACAACAACATACAACACACCCGTGCTAAAGCGAGATCAAGTGAAAGAGAGAAAGAGGTACATTGCACGTTCAAGTATCTTGTAAATATAACCAACAATTCATATAGAGATCCGTCCACACATGTATAAACAATGTGGACAGACATACAGTTACATATGTAGGTATATTACACACGACCAGACTGCATATCTGTGAACGTGTGGTCTGAACTTTGTAATATTTTATTTTTTAGAGAAAAAATAAAAAACAACAACAGCAGCAGATATTTATTTTATTACAGTGGGAAACTGTAATGCCAGAGGAAATTATACTGAAGAGGGCCTCCCAAAGAAGCACTATTTCTTTCCGAAAGGGTCTTACAAAGCACCTTTTACTTCCGAAAGGGTCTTACAAAGCACCTTTTACTTTCGAAAGAGTCTTACAAAGCACCCTTTACTTTCGAAAGAGTCTTACAAAGCACGCTTTACTTCCGAAAGGGCCTTACAAAGCACCCTTTACTTCCGAAAGGGTCTTACAAAGCACCCTTTCCTTCCTAAAGGGTCTTAAGAAGCACCCTTTCCTTCCTAAAGGGTCTTAAGAAGCACCCTTTTCTTCCTAAAGGGTCTTAAGAAGCACCCTTTCCTTCCTAAAGGGTCTTAAGAAGCACCCTTTCCTTCTTAAAGGGTCTTAAGAAGCACCATTTCCTTCCAAAAGGGTCTTAAGAAGCACCCTCTCTTTAAGAAAGGGTCTTAAGAAGCACCCTTTCCTTACAAAAGGGTCTTAAGAAGCACCCATTCCTTCCGAAATGGTCTGAAGAAGCACCCTTTCTTTCCGAAAGGGTCTTAAGAAGCACCCTTTCCTTCCGAAAGGGTCTTCAGAAGCACCCTTTCTTTGAGAAAGGGTCTTACGAAGCACCCTTTCTTTGAGAAAGGGTCTTACGAAGCATCCTTTCATTAAGAAAGGGTCTTACGAAGCACCCTTTCTTTGAGAAAGGGTCTTACGAAGCACCCTTTCATTGAGAAAGGGTCTTACGAAGCACCCTTTCATTGAGAAAGGGTCTTACGAAGCACCCTTTCATTGAGAAAGGGTCTTACGAAGCACCCTTTCATTGAGAAAGGGTCTTACGAAGCACCCTTTCATTGAGAAAGGGTCTTACGAAGCACCCTTTCATTGAGAAAGGATCTTACGAAGCACCCTTTCATTGAGAAAGGGTCTTACGAAGCACCCTTTCATTGAGAAAGGGTCTTACGAAGCACCCTTTCATTGAAAAAGGGTCTTACGAAGCACCCTTTCATTGAGAAAGGGTCTTACGAAGCACCCTTTCATTGAGAAAGGGTCTTTCGAAGCACCCTTTCATTGAGGAAGGGTCTTACGAAACACACTTTCATTGAGAAAGGGTCTTACGAAACACCCTTTCATTGAGAAAGGGTCTTACGAAGCACCCTTTCCTTCCGAAAGGGTCTTACGAAGCACCCTTTCCTACCGAAAAAGGTCTTAAGAAGCACCCTTTCCTATCGAAAGGGCCTTAAGAAGCACTCTTTCCTTCTGAACGTGTCTTTAGAAGCACCCTTTTCGTCCGAAGAGGTCCTTAGAAGCACCCTTTTCTTTTGAAAGGGTCCTTAGAAGCATCCTTGCCTTCCGAAAGGTTCTTTAAGAACAGCCTTTCCTACCAAAAGAGTCCTTAGAAGCACATTTGCCTTCCGACGCACACTTTCTTTGAGAAAGGGTCTTACGTAGCACCCTTTCCTTCCGAAATGGTCTTAAGAAGCACCTTTCCCTTTCCGAAAGGGTTTAAGAAGCATATTTTCCTTCTGAAAGGGTCTTACGAAGCACCCTTTCCTTCCGAAAGGGTCTTACGAAGCACCCTTTCCTTCCGAAAGGGTCTTACGAAGCACCCTTTTCTTCCGAAAGGATCATACGATGCACCCTTTCCTTTCGAAAGGGTCTTACGAAGCACCCTTTTCTTCCGAAAGGGTCTTACAAAGCACCCTTTCCTTCCGAAAGGTCTTACAAAGCACCCTTTCCTTGAGAAAGGGTATTAAGAAGGACCCTTTCCTTCCGAAAGGGTCTAACGAAGCACCCTTTCCTTCCGAAAGTGTCTCACGAGGCACCCTTCCCTTCCGAAAGTGTCTCACGAGGCACCCTTCCCTTCCGTAAAGGTCTTACGAAGCACCCTTTCCTTGAGAAAGGGTATTAAGAAGGACTCTTTCCTTCCGAAAGGGCCTTAAGAAGCACCCTTTCCTTCCGAAAGGGTCTTAAGAAGCACCATTTCCTTTCGAAAGGGTCTTAAGAAGCACCCTCTCCTTCCGAAAGGGTCTTAAGAAGCACCCTTTCCTTCCGAAAGGGTCTTAAGAAGCACCCTTTCCTTCCGAAAGGGTCTTAAGAAGCACCCTTTCCTTCCGAAAGGGTCTTAAGAAGCACCCTTTCCTTCCGAAAGGGTCTTAAGAAGCACCCTTTCCTTCCGAATAGGTCTTAAGATGCACCCTTTCCTTCCGAAAGGGTCTTAAGAAGCACCCTTTCCTCCCGAAAGGGTCTTAAGAAGCACCCTTTCCTTCCAAAAGGGTCTTAAGAAGCTCCCTTTCCTTCCGAAAGGGTCTTAAGAAGCACCCTTTCCATCCGAAAGGGTCTTAAGAAGCACCCTTTCCTTCCGAAAGGGTCTTAAGAAGCACCCTTTCCTTCCGAAAGGGTCTTAAGAAGCACCGAAAGGGTCTTAAGAAGCACCCTTTCCTATCGAAAGGGTCTTAAGAAGCACCGAAAGGGTCTTAAGAAGCACCCTTTCCTATCGAAAGGGTCTTAAGAAGCACCCTTTCCTATCGAAAGGGTCTTAAGAAGCACCCTTTCCTATCGAAAGGGTCTTAAGAAGCACCCTTTCCTATCGAAAGGGTCTTAAGAAGCACCCTTTCCTATCGAAAGGGTCTTAAGACGCACTCTTTCCTATCGAAAGGGTCTTAGGACGCACTCTTTCCTATCGAAAGGGTCTTAAGACGCACTCTTTCCTATCGAAAGGGTCTTAAGACGCACCCTTTCCTATCGAAAGGGGCTTAAGAAGCACCCTTTCCTTCTGAAATGTTCTTTAGAAGCACCCTTTTCGTCCGGAGAGGTCCTTAGAAGCACCCTTTTCTTTTGAAAGGGTCCTTAGATGCATCCTTGCCTTCCGAAAGATTCTTTAAGAACAGCCTTTCCTACCAAAAGAGTCCTTAGAAGCACATTTGCCTTCCGAAGCACCCTTTCCTTCCGAAAGGGTCTTAAGAAGCACCCTTTCCTTTTAAAAGGGTCTTAAGAAGCACCCTTTCCTTTTAAAAGGGTCTTAAGAAGCACCCTTTCCTATCGAAAGGGTCTTAAGAAGCACCCTTTCCTAACGAAAGGGTCTTAAGAAGCACCCTTTCCTAACGAAAGGGTCTTAAGAAGCACCCTTTCCTAACGAAAGGGTCTTAAGAAGCACCCTTTCC
Source organism: Musca autumnalis (assembly GCF_047663935.1). Taxonomy (NCBI): domain Eukaryota; kingdom Metazoa; phylum Arthropoda; class Insecta; order Diptera; family Muscidae; genus Musca; species Musca autumnalis. The sequence goes on along the minus strand of NW_027411977.1, from coordinate 237,419,219 downwards.
TAACGAAAGGGTCTTAAGAAGCACCCTTTCCTAACGAAAGGGTCTTAAGAAGCACCCTTTCCTAACGAAAGGGTCTTAAGAAGCACCCTTTCCTAACGAAAGGGTCTTAAGAAGCACCCTTTCCTAACGAAAGGGTCTTAAGAAGCACCCTTTTCTAACGAAAGGGTCTTACGAAGCACCCTTTCTTTAAGAAAGGGTCTTAAGAAGCACCCTTTCCTTCCAAAAGGGTCTTAAGAAGCACCCTTTTCTTCCAAAAGGGTCTTAAGAAGCACCCTTTTCTTCCGAAAGGGTCTTACGAAGCACCCTTTCATTAAGAAAGGGTCTTACGAAGCACCCTTTCATTAAGAAAGAGTCTTACGAAGCACCCTTTCATTAAGAAAGAGTCTTACGAAGCACCTTTTCTTTAAGAAAGGGTCTTAAGAAGCACCCTTTCTTTAAGAAAGGGTCTTAAGAAGCACCCTTTCTTTAAGAAAGGGTCTTAAGAAGCACCCTTTCTTTAAGAAAGGGTCTTAAGAAGCACCCTTTCCTTCCAAAAGGGTCTTAAGAAGCACCCTTTCTTTAAGAAAGGGTCTTAAGAAGCACCCTTTCTTTGAGAAAGGGTCTTACGAAGCACCCTTTCTTTGAGAAAGGGTCTTACGAAGCACCCTTTCTTTGAGAAAGGGTCTTACGAAGCAACCTTTCTTTGAGAAAAGGGCTTACGAAGCACCCTTTCTTTGAGAAAGGGTCTTACGAAGCACCCTTTCTTTGAGAAAGGGTCTTACGAAGCACCCTTTTTTTGGGAAACGGTCTTACGAAGCACCCTTTCTTTCCGAAAGTGTCTTACGAAGCTCCCTTTCCTTCCGAAAGTGTCTTAAGAAGCACCCTTTCCTTCCGAAAGGGTCTTGAGAAGCACCCTTTCCTTCCGAAAGAGACTTAAGAAGCAATCTTTCCTTCCGAAAGGGTCTTAAGAAGTACTCATTCCTTCCGAAAGGGTCTTAAGAAGTACTCATTCCTTCCGAAAGGGTCATAGGATGCACCCTTTCCCTCCGAAGGGGTTTAAAGAAGCACCCTTTCCTTCCGTAAGGGTTTTAAGAAGCACCCTTTTCTTCCGAAAGGGTCTTACGAAGCACAATTTTTTCCAGAAAGGGACTTACGAAGCACCCTTTTTTCCAGAAATGGTATTACGAAGCATCCTTTCGTTCAGAAATGGTTTAAGAAGCATCCTTTCTTTAAGAAAGGGTCTTACGAAGCACCCTTTCTTTCAGAAACGGTCCTTAGAACGATGAGAAGAGCTCCTTAGAACAACCTTCGTGTAGCGTCATCCTTAAAAATCCACAATCATTTCTATTCTTCTTATATTGTACCCACTGTCCCCTGAGTTGGTATCAAACATATATTCGATATGTTGTATGTAATTTAACTTGTAAATACAAATCATGAATTGCATTTGCTTTATATTTATTTATGTTTTTTGGTTGTTGTTGTTTTTTTTATTGCTGTTTCTGCTTCTATTCCTATAGTCAATATTGCTACTTCTGCTGCTCTTCTTGTTGTTTTTGTTATTTTTCTATCGATTTATTTTCCAGATTTTCTTTATGTGTACATTTGTATAATTCCTGTATTTAGATTGTGGCCTGTTTGTCTATCGCTCGGTCTATAGTCATGCATGGTGGCATGGTGTAAAGCAAGCCATTCATCCTGGCATGGAATTCAAAACACCAGACCCTGCTGATACTTTCATATGGACGATAGATACTCTTTAAATGTTGTTGATATCGCCACAGTTGTTGGTGTTGTTGTGGTCCGGCATGTATTTGGTTGCCTGTTTGGCTAGCTGGTCGATTGTCGGTTGGTTGGTTTGTTCAAATTCCAGGTTATGGCTGGGCAGGCAGGCAGGCAATATGTCTCTCTTTCGCTGTGCGATTATCAGTTGTAGAAACAGTTGCAATTGCACATTATTGAGTATTTTAGTCATATTATTATCGTCCTAACGTCTGTGGTTTGTTGTATCCCCCGTTTTGTTGTTGTGTTTATTGTCATCATCATTATCGTTATTTTGTTATTTGTTTAGCAGCGAACAAAAAAAAATTGTTGGTGGTTAGTCGTGTTTTTTTTTCTTTTAGTTTGCAACCAGTAAAGCGGAGATTTATGGTTGTTATCCATGGACACACAATTTTTGTGGAATGGGGAACAAAGTATGGAAAAAAATAGTAATACCACCATAATCACGATCATGCTAACATGTTTTTCGCCGAAGGTGAGCTTGGGTCACTATCGACTGGAGACAAATTTTTAATCTTGGTTTATTAGAAAGTTTTACAGATGCATTTTCGAAATTAAAAGAGAAGGAGGTTTGAGTATAAAGGTTGAAACGTCCTCCGTATTGCAGGTAAAAATTACCTTAGTAGGCCTTTGAGTAAAGCATGGGGACGATAATTTATAGATTCCGCTTTGTACGCCTTCAATCTATTTTAATAGGCCTTTAAAAGTAACATCAAACTTTGGTTCAAAGAGTCTACATTACCACGCATTTTAAGTTTTCTTTTGAATAATCTACATTTGTTGTCCTTAGAGGAACTTTCTGGCAGCCTTAGAAAGGGTTTTTTATTTAGCAGCCGTTGGAGAAAACAATTATGTAGGCCTTTGAGAGGCTTTTTATTTTTGGGACTACAGGTATGAAGGCCTTTGCAAGGGATTTAAGGAGATTTTAAAGAATGTACGTCTGTTAGTCTTTTGTTTTAAAGAATCCCTATCTATATGCCTTATAGAGGCTATATATAAGCCCTCTGACATTTTTTTAAAGAATCGCTATCTTTATGCCCGGTATAGGCCATATATAAGTCTTTAAGGAATCCACATGTGTAATCCTTGTAAAACCTTAGTAGTCTTTAGTAGCTTTAAAAGAAAACGTATTAAAGGCCCACTGGTAGCCTTTCAAAATCTCCATCTGTACGACTTTAAGTAGACTTTAGAGAATCTACGTCTGTAAGCCGTTGAAATTAAATAATCTAAGTCTGTACGGATTTTTAGTAGAATCCAAAGCAATAACATCTGTAAGCTCCTAAGAGGTTTTCTAGTAGCCTTTAAAGAATCCTGGCCTGTAGGCCTTTGAGAGGCTGTAAGCCTTAAAGAGACATTCTAGTAACCTTTGACAGGCCGTTTTGAAACCTTTAAATTATTTTTAAAAATATTTTTTTATAAAACATTTAACAATATTTTTTTATAAAATGTGGATTTTTTAAAAAGTACATAAAACGTGGATTTAAAAAAAAAAAATTATAAAACGTGGATTTTAATATTAATTTTATAAAACGTGGATTTTAGAAAAATATGTTGTTAAAAAGGTTGGTTTTTTAAATATTTTTTATGAAACGTTGATTTGTTAAAATTTTTTTTTATAAAACGTTGATTTTTTAAAAAATATTTTCTCATAAATCGTGAATTTTTTAAAAAGTATTTTACATAAATCATTGATATTTTAAAATTATTTTTTTATAAAACTTTAATTTTTTTTAATATTTACTGGCTTTTTTTAAAAATATTTTTTTAAACGTGGCTCTTTTAAAAATGTTTTTTATAAAACGTGTTTTTTTTAAATATTTTTTTTATAAAACGTGGGTTTTTTATAAAACGTGGATTTTTTGAAAAATATTTTTTTTTTATAAAACGTGGATTTTTTTTAAAAATATTTTTTTTATAAAACGTGGATTTTTTTAAAAACATTTTTTTATAAAACGTGGGTCTTTTATAAAACGTGGATTTTTTTAAAAATACTTGTTTAAAAAACGTGGATTTTTTTAAAAATACTTGTTTAAAAAACGTGGATTTTTTAAATTTTTTTTTATAAAACGTGGATGTTTTTAAAAATATTTTTTTTATAAAACGTGGATTTTTTTAAAAATATTTTTTTTTTATAAAACGTGGATTTTTTAAAAATATTTTTTTTTATAAAACGTGGGTCTTTTATAGAACGTGGATTTTTTTTAAATATTTTTTATAAAACGTGGGTCTTTTATAGAACGTGGATTTTTTAAAAATATTTGTTTTAAAAACTAGTATTTTTTAAATTTTTTTTATAAAACGTGGATGTTTTTAAAAATATGTTTTTTTTATAAAACGTGGATTTTTTAAAAACATTTTTTTATAAAACGTGGATTTTTTAAAAACATTTTTTTATAAAACGTGGATTTATTAAAAACATTTTTTTATAAAACGTGGATTTTTTAAAAACATTTTTTTATAAAACGTGGATTTTTTAAAAACATTTTTTTATAAAACGTGGATTTATTAAAAACATTTTTTTATAAAACGTGGATTTTTTAAAAACATTTTTTTATAAAACGTGGATTTTTTAAAAACATTTTTTTATAAAACGTGGATTTATTAAAAACATTTTTTTATAAAACGTGGATTTTTTAAAAACATTTTTTTATAAAACGTGGATTTATTAAAAACATTTTTTTATAAAACGTGGATTTTTTAAAATTTTTTATTTATTTATTTTTTAAATATTTTTTATAAAACGTAGATTTTTTAAAATATTTTTTTATTTATTTTTTAAATATTTTTTATAAAACGTGGATTGTTTAAAATATTTTTTTATTTATTTTTTAAATATTTTTTATAAAAGGTGGATTTTTTAAAATATTTTTTATAAATAGCGGATTTTTTTAAACAAATATTTTTGTATAAATCGTGGATATTTTTAAAAATATTTTTGTATAGATCGTGGATGTTTTTAAAAATATTTTTGTGTAAATCGTGGATATTTTTAAAAATAATTTTGTATAAATCGTGGATATTTTTAAAAATATTTTAATATAAATCGTGGATATTTTTAAAAATATTTTTGTATAAACCGTGGATTTTTTTTAAAAATATTTGTGTATAAATTTTGGATTTTTTAAAAAATATTTTTGTATAAATCTTGGATTTCTTTAAAAAATATTTTTGTATAAATCGTGGATTTTTTAAAAAATATTTTTGTATAAATCGTGGACTTTAAAAAAAAAATTTGTAAAAATCGTGGATTTTTGAAAAAAAATATTTTTGTAAAAATTTGGATTTTTTAAAAAATAGTTTTGTAAAAATCGTGGATTTTTTAAAAAATATTTTTGTATAAATCTTGGATTATTTAAAAGAATATTTTTGTATAATTCTTGGATTTTTTAAAAAAAATACTTTTGTATAAGTCGTGGATTTTTTAAAAATTATTTTTCCAAAAATCGTGGATTTTTTAAAAATTATTTTTCCAAAAATCGTGGATTTTTTAAAAATTATTTTTCCAAAAAGCATGGATTTTTTCAAAAATATTTTCATATAAATCGTCAATTTTTTAAAAAAAATATTTTTAAATAAATCGTGTTTTTTTTTGAAATATTTTCACGTAAACCTTGGATTTTTAAAAAAAATTCTTCACACAAATCGCGGATTTAAAATAAAATCACATAAATCGTGGATTTTTTAAAAAATATTTTTATATAAATCGTGGATTTTTTTAAAAAATATTTTTATATAAATGGTGGACTTTTTAAAAAATATTTTTATATAAATCGTGGATTTTTTAAAAAATATTTTTTATATAAATCGTTGATTTTTTAAAAAATATTTTTTATATAAATCGTGGATTTTTTAAAAAATATTTTTGTATAATTCGTGGATTTTTTAAAACATATTTTTGTATAAATCGTGGATTTTTTAAAAATATTTTTATATAAATCGTGAATTTTTTAAAAAATATTTTTATATAAATCGTGGATTTTTTAAAAAATATTTTTATATAAATCGTGGATTTTTTAAAAAATATTTTTATATAAATCGTGGATTTTTTAAAAAATATTTTTATATAAATCGTGGATTTTTTAAAAAATATTTTTATATAAATCGTGGATTTTTTAAAAAATATTTTTATATAAATCGTGAAAATATTTTTGTATAAATCGTGGATTTTTTAAAAAAATATTTTTGTATAGTTTTTTTGTGGATTTTATATCGAGGTGGGTCTTCAAAGGTTTAAGGCAGTAGAATTTCAATAATTCCCATTTGTTGGTTGGCCTTTTAGGAGGCTTGAATATGGTCTCTAGAGGCATATTGCTTTACAGGTGAGTAACTAGGCAACTTTATATTATATGCAATAAATGAAGCCAATAGAATACTCACACCTGCACCATTATTATGAGACGTGTTTGGCTGTAAGTAAAGCCGATGGTCCAACATATTAAATACGCATTCTGTGCTACACAATTATATACAGTTATTCATAGATATGGATGAGTATTATCAAATCATAGTACCAATGACAAATGAGGTCATCTCTCGACTATGGGAAATTTGTAACTACTTCATCTTTTATTGACCCAAATGGCCATATTATCTTTATAGATTTAAGAACTTTAATGAAGCCATCCAATAAATAGTAGAACAGAAAAGCGTTTTCATTCTTTATACGACTAGTGGCTTTTAACAATTATCTCACATGTTTAAAGAGTCTCCATATTAGGAAACTCATCATAATTTTGAAAAAAAAAAAAAATCTGAAAATTTTGTTTTTCATTTTCCCAATCGTGACATGCGATGAATTTTTAAACAAACTATGGACATCTAATTTTGTATTGGTTTTTCGGTTTATGCTTCGCCTTAATAAAGCAACAGAATTTGAAAAAAATACCAATAATAATAAAAACAAAATTGAAAATCATAACAAAGCTTCTCAGCCATTGTCCATGGAGAAGATACATACATATTTCGCTTTGAAAAACTTTGTAGACAACAAAGCCATTTGCTTTGGCCAGATTTTTTAGGGAGTTTTGTGTTTTTTTTTTGTTAACTCTAAGAATCACTTTGAAATAGACCCAATCAGTAACAGTGGCGGCATCAAAATCAGTCTGTCAAGTAGTACCCACACCCAGGCTTATGGAGACACGCACTTCAACGCCAGCCAGCCAGCGAGTCAGTCAGTGGCGTTTTGGTACCAGCAATCTCAAAGAACGTGACTGACATAAAATTTGGAAGATTGGTGTCTTGCTTTTTTCGGGGGTACCTTATTTCGTTGACAGACAACATGAAATATCAAAAGCAACAACAACAAAAGAAGTCATTCAAATTTAAGAGAAAAAAATCATTTAAAATGTCATATGCCACAATAACAACAACAACAGCAGCAGGCAGCAACAACAATCACACCAAGAATAATAAAATAACTTAAATTTCTTTTTAAAAGGCTTGTTTGATATGAAACGTTTTTCGTTTTTTTTCTTTTTTTTGGAAATAAGGTGGAGTTTTTCTTCAAACGAATTTTAGAATGTAGTCACGATTTCGTCTTGTTCATTAATGAATTACCCTCAAAATGATTTTTTTTCTTATGTTTTTTTTCTTTTGTTAAATTGGTTCAAAATTAACAAATTGTAGTTTAATTTACATAATAATATTTGTTTTCTGTACTTGTTGTTGTCATTGTTTTTATGATTAATGCAATAAAGACATGACATTAGCGGTCGTGTTTGTGGATTCCTATCTATGAACCATTTTAAAACTGTTTAGGTATTCAAATAGAAAAACAGCAGAGATTTCATAAGAAAATTTGAGGTAAATATTTAAATAATAAATTTTTTGAAATTGAAAGATTTTTTTATTTTATATTTTTTACATTTTATATTTTGTTGTGTAAAAATTAAGGTTTAAAATATCCACGATTTATGCAAAAATATTTTTTAAAAAATCCACGATTTATACAAAAATATGGTTTAAAACATCCACGATTGATACTAAAATATTTTTTAAAAAATCCACGATTTATATAAAAATATTTTTTAAAAAATCCACGATTTATATAAAAATATTTTTTAAAAAATCCACGATTTATATAAAAATATTTTTAAAAAATCCACGATTTATATAAAAATATTTTTTAAAAAATCCACGATTTATATAAAAATATTTTTTAAAAAATCCACGATTTATATAAAAATATTTTTTAAAAAATCCACGATTTATATAAAAATATTTTTTAAAAATCCACGATTTATATAAAAATATTTTTTAAAAAATCCACGATTTATATAAAAATATTTTTTAAAAAATCCACGATTTATATAAAAATATTTTTTAAAAAATCCACGATTTATATAAAAATATTTTTTAAAAAATCCACGATTTATATAAAAATATTTTTTAAAAAATCCACGATTTATATAAAAATATTTTTTAAAAAATCCACGATTTATATAAAAATATTTTTTAAAAAATCCACGATTTATATAAAAATATTTTTTAAAAAATCCACGATTTATATAAAAATATTTTTTAAAAAATCCACGATTCATATAAAAATATTTTTTAAAAAATCCACGATTTATATAAAAATATTTTTTAAAAATCCACGATTTATATAAAAATATTTTTTAAAAAATCCACGATTTATATAAAAATATTTTTTAAAAAATCCACGATTTATATAAAAATATTTTTTAAAAAATCCACGATTTATATAAAAATATTTTTTAAAAAATCCACGATTTATATAAAAATATTTTTTAAAAAATCCACGATTTATATAAAAATATTTTTTAAAAAATCCACGATTTATATAAAAATATTTTTTAAAAAATCCACGATTTATATAAAAATATTTTTTAAAAAATCCACGATTTATATAAAAATATTTTTTAAAAAATCCACGATTCATATAAAAATATTTTTTAAAAAATCCACGATTTATATAAAAATATTTTTTTAAAAAATCCATGATTTATATAAAAAATATTTTGTAAAAAAATCCACTATTTCTATAAACAATATTTTTTAAAAAATCCACGATTTATATAAAAAATATTTTTTACAAAATCCACGATTTATATAAAAAATATTTTTTAAAAAATCCACTATGTATGCATAAATATTTTTTAATAAGTCCACGATTTATAAAAAAATATTTTTAAAATAATCCGCGATTTATACAAAAATATTTTTAAAATAATCCACGATATATACAAAAATATTTTAAAAAGAAATCCACGATTTATTGAAGAATATTTTTAAAAAAAATCCACTATATTCTGACCCACGTCTTCTGAAAAATATTCTTCAAAACAATTGAAAAAAATATGAATGGTTTTGATTTACAGTTTTCTTGTTGTTTTATCAGTTATTATAACATTTAAAGCTCGCCTTACAACTCCATCCGTTAAAATCAAACTTCCTTTCTCATCGTTTTGACATCTTTATCAACAATTCCCAATCTGGGATTTTTATTGTAGTTGGTTTCTTTGTATTAAATCACAGATTCTTAGTTTGGTGACATTATTCTTCATCTTCTTTTCTTCTCCAGCCAGCCTTTGTTGTTTTCCTTTACTTTTATTCTATTGCCATAGTACTAAAATCGCTTCTCTGGGGAGCTATGACAGATATTAATAAATAAATTAACAAATCGAAATCCCCAGACAATGTTCCAACCACCAGCCGGCGGCTTATCTTGATTATTTACCAAATCATGATCATTATTTTGTGACAAACAGAAAAGTCCACAAAGACTCGCCTTTCCCAAGAAGAAGAATGGGAAAGATGTAGTGTGGAGCTAAATCGATAAAACTGATGGTGGAGACAATGATTAAGAAATGCATCCATATGAATGCCAAACAAACATCGTTATGACCCACACACGTTGAGAGTAGGAATTCCAATAATTTTTCTTTCTTTCTTCTTTTTTTGTTTTTTTTTTGTTTTGTTCAAAAGCCATCCATATTTTCTTACACAAATAAAATTAATAATAACAATAATTTTTCTTCTTCTTGGGTCCGGATTCTTTTGTCAACCATGTGTAGAGTTTGTAATATCAAGGGGTTTGGTTCGGATGACAGTTTTGTGTGTGAGTGTTGTGTTGTAGCTGGAAACCCAAAACACACACGAAAACAAATGACAATTTCTCATGTAATATGAGACAATCCCAGGCAGCATACCTCGACCGACATATCCAACGATCTTTGAACAACAAATTTTCTGTTTTGTAAGAAATCCAGCTGAGAACAACATCCCCAACAACACCCAAGTCAGAGATGTGGAACAACAAAACAAAAATTTATTTCATTATCAAATCATAAACAACAGCAACAACCAAGAAGACGAAAGCTGCAAGCGGTAACTTTAGTTTCAGCTCAATAAAGGAAACCTGACATCAGGATACCAGCCAAACAGCCATAAGAAACGGCTGAGTTAACGAGGAGAGCAGGGAAGACATCACTGGATGACTGACTAGCTGACAGACTAAATGCATGAATGAAATGAGGACATGCTGGCAAATAACGCATCTTTACTCCCTGCAATAGCCACCATAATCACCCATGCAGTCATCTATGTATGCTTTCCTGCACAGCTTCTTCGTCATGTGCGTCCTGGGTATCGTTTTGTTGTTTATAATGTGTTTAATAAAAAATCAAATAAAAAGATATTAAAAATACTAACAAACATTATTTTATTAAGTTTCTGATTGCAGGAAGCTCAATGCATGCAACCATTGATGCACTAGGGGGATGTTCTGTTAAGGCCTTGTTTAATTCCATAAATCGTGAATTTTTGAAAAAATATTTTCACATAAATCGAGGATTTATTTAAAAAATTATTTTCACATAAATCGTGGATTTTTTAAAAAATATTTTTATATAAATCGTGGATTTAAAAAAAAAAATTATATAAATCGTGGATTTTTAAGAAAATATTTTTATATAAATCGTGGATTTAAAAAAAAATTTATATAAATCGTGGATTTTTAAAAAAATATTTTTCTATAAATCGTCGATTTCTTAAAAAATATTTTTATATAAATCGTCGATTTTTTAAAAAATATTTTTATATAAATCGTGGATTTAAAAAAAAAATATTGTTCTATAAATCGTAGATTTTTTAAAAAATATTTTTATATAAATCGTGGATTTTTAAAAAGGTTTGTTCTATTAATCGTGGATTTAAAAAAATATATTTCTATAAATCGTGGATTTTTTAAAAAATATATTGCCATAAATCGTGGATTCTTTAAAAAATATTTTTCAATAAATCGTGGATTTTTTTAAAAATATTTTTCTATAAATCGTGGATTTTTTTTAAAATATCTTGGATTTTTTAAAAATTATTTTTCTATAAATTTTGGATTTTTTAAAAATTATTTTTCATAAAATCGGGTTTGTTTTTAATTATTTTTCATAAAATCGTGGATTTTTTAAAAATTATTTTTCATAAAATCGTGGATTTTTTAAAAATTATTTTTCATAAAATCGTGGATTTTTTAAAAAATATATTTCTATAAATCTTGGATTTTTTACAAAATATTTTTCTATAAATCGTGGATTTTTTAAAAAATATTTTTCTATAAATCGTGGATTTTTTAAAAAATATATTTCTATAAATCGTGGATTTTTTAAAAAAAATATTTTTATATAAAACGTGGATTTTTTTTTAAATATCTTTAAATATAAATCGTGATTTTTTTAAAAATATTTTTATGTAAATCGTGGATTTTTTTTTTTAATATTTTTATATAAAACGTGGATTTTTTAAAAATATTTTTCTATAAATCGTGGATTTTTTAAAAAATATTTTTTATATAAATCGTGGATTTTTTAAAAAATATTTTTTATATAAATCGTGGATTTTTTAAAAAATATTTTTTATTAAAATCGTGGATTTTTTAAAAAATATTTTTATATAAATCGTGGATTTTTTAAAAAATATTTTTTATATAAATCGTGGATTTTTTAAAAAATATTTTTTATATAAATCGTGGATTTTTTAAAAAATATTTTTATATAAATCGTGGATTTTTTAAAAAATATTTTTATATAAATCGTGGATTTTTTAAAAAATATTTTTATATAAATCGTGGATTTTTTAAAAAATATTTTTATATAAATCGTGGATTTTTTAAAAAAAATTTTATATAAATCGTGGATTTTTAAAAAATATTTTTATATAAATCGTGGATTTCTTAAAAAATATTTTTATATAAATCGTGGATTTTTTAAAAAATATTTTTATATAAATCGTGGATTTTTTAAAAAATATTTTTTATATAAATCGTGGATTTTTTAAAAAATATTTTTTATATAAATCGTGGATTTTTTAAAAAATATTTTTTATATAAATCGTGGATTTTTTAAAAAATATTTTTTATATAAATCGTGGATTTTTTAAAAAATATTTTTATATAAATCGTGGATTTTTTAAAAAATATTTTTTATATAAATCGTGGATTTTTTAAAAAATATTTTTTATATAAATCGTGGATTTTTTAAATAATATTTTTATATAAATCGTGGATTTTTTAAAAAATATTTTTTATATAAATCGTGGATTTTTTAAAAAATATTTTTTATATAAATCGTGGATTTTTTAAAAAATATTTTTTATATAAATCGTGGATTTTTTAAAAAATATTTTTTATATAAATCGTGGATTTTTTAAAAAATATTTTTTATATTAATCGTGGATTTTTTAAAAAATATTTTTTATATAAATCGTGGATTTTTTAAATAATATTTTTATATAAATCTTGGATTTTTTAAAAAATATTTTTTATATAAATCGTGGATTTTTTAAAAAATATTTTTTCTATAAATCGTGGATTTTTTAAAAAATATTTTTTCTATAAATCGTGGATTTTTTAAAAAATATTTTTTATATAAATCGTGGATTTTTTAAAAAAATATTTTTTATATAAATCGTGGGTTTTTTAAAAAATATTTTTAATATAAATCGTGGATTTTTTAAATAATATTTTTTATATAAATCGTGGATTTTTTAAAAAATATTTTTATATAAATCATGGATTTTTTAAAAAATATTTTTATATAAATCATGGATTTTTTAAAAAATATTTTTATATAAATTGTGGATTTTTTAAAAAATATTTTTCTATATATCGTGGATTTTTTAAAAAATATTTTTCTATAAATCGTGGATTTTTTAAAAAATAGTTTTCTATAAATCGTGGATTTTTTAAAAAATATTTTTCTATAAATCGTGGATTTTTTAAAAAATATTTTTCTATAAATCGTGGATTTTTTAAAAAATATTTTTCTATAAATCGTGGATTTTTTAAAAAATATGTTTTATATAAATCGTGGATTTTTTTAAAAAAAATATTTTTAAATAAATCGTGGATTTTTTAAAAAATATTTTTCTAAAAATCGTGGATTTTTTAAAAAATATTTTTCTATAAATCGTGGATTTTTTAAAAAATATTTTTCTATAAATCGTGGATTTTTTAAAAAATATTTTTTATATAAATCGTGGATTTTTTAAAAAATATTTTTTTATATAAATCGTGGATTTTTTAAAAAATATTTTATATAAATCGTGGATTTTTTAAAAAAAAATTTTTATATAAATATGTGGGTACCACAAAAACCAGGCTAAAAACTAGAGTTAGTGCACATAAATCTGACCAAAAAGCCAAACATAAACCGCTGGAACAAAAGACAGCCCTCGCGGCGCATTGTTCTACAACAGGTCATAGTCCGAATTTGAAAGATGTTAAAATACTAGCTCAAGAGAATAACTACAAACGTCGATATATGTTAGAAATTTTGCACATAATAAATGTCCCCACAGAAAAAAGAATAAATTATAAACAAGATACAGAACATTGTGCACAAATATATCGAAATGTCATACAAAAACATCAAAATTTAAGAAAAGCTTCAGTGGAATAGCGACAGTGATGGAGAACTGACACCTGCTACCTGTTAAAATAATACCAAAAGTATGTTATTATTAAGTAATTTTGTTAAAACATTTATGTGATCAATGTTTTATGTTTGTTTTTTCAAAAAGATCCCTGATGATGACCGTCGAAGACGGCCGAAATATTGGAAATAAATAATTAAAAATAAAACAAAATTTCGTAGTTTTATTACAAGGACCTATAGCCGAACTAAAATCACAAGAAGAAATATTAAAGATCAAAGGTCAACAATAAACAAAAAACAAAATCGTGGATTTTTTAAAAAATATTTTTTATATAAATCGTGGATTTTTTAAAAAATATTTTTATATAAATCGTGGATTTCTTAAAAAATATTTTTCAATAAATCGTGCAGTTTTTAAAATATATTATTTTCTATAAAACGTGGATTTTTTAAAAAATATTTTGCTATAAATCGTGAATTTTTTAAAATATATTATTTCCTATAAAACGTGGATTTTTAAAAAAATATTTGTCTATATATCGTGGAGTTTTAAACAAATATTTTTCTATAAATCCAGGATTTTTTTTTAAAAATATTTGTATATAAATCGTGGGTATTTTAAATAATATTTTTATATAAATCGTGGATTTTTTTTCAAAAAATGTTTTTATATAAATCGTAGATTTTTTAAAAAATATTTTTATATAAATCGTGGATTTTTAAAGGCCCCTTCAGTGTCCTCTCTTTTTATTTCCCTTGCAAATTCTACCCTGCACATTTCATGTGCGGATAACTCTGGCACAACTTCTTTGAGTAACATAAAATAACAACAAAACTGTTGCAATAATTTTCATTGGATTTCTTATTTGCTCGTATCTTCTCATCTTCACACTCGTTTAGACGACACATTTTAATGCAATAAATGAAATGAAATCTTTATAAAATGGCAACAATACTTGACAACACACAGCAAGCAGCAACATAAACAACTCCAGAGAGGGTTTTCCACCGAACATACAAGCCGCCGCTTTTCCCCCTTACATGACTTTCTTCCAGAGTGGTGGAATAGGATATGTTACGAAGATAATCTTATAACCATTTAATCGAAGCATACATTAAAGCGTCTCAGTATCTCTAGTCTTGTGGTTATGTTAAGATGGGCCAGACAGCGTATAGGAAGGAGACTGGGAGAACAAGGGAGCCTACGCCTTTAGGTTTAGTGATTTAAAGTCATGTCTTCTTTGCCTTGTTGCTGGCTGGTTGACTGTTTGTTTGGTGCTTTGCTTGATGGCTTTCATCTGATTGTTGTTGCTGCTGCAGTTGCAAACTTGAAAAATTTATTTGCTTTGCTCATTTCAGAAGATTTTTGTTGTGCAGTTTTGTGGGTTCCTAAATTAAATGTGCAACTGTGCGCCGCCACACTCAACTGCAATCACAACAACATTGAGACGCCTGGGAATGGGAATGCAGGTTAGATTTTTCATCTTCTCCAAAGAACTGATGCCAGGGAATGAAGCCTTAGGTGCAAAAATTGTTGTTTTAGCGCAATTGATCTGCTTGGGAAAATGGCGAATGGAAATACCTAATATGAACATATTATCCACACTTTAAATTATTAAGAGGATAACTTAATACCTTTATCCACTCTACTCGGAGAATACTCGGATAACCGACACAAAACTTGTCCAAAGCTGTATCCACATTATCTAAATTGTGTGGATACTTTATCCACATTATCCAAAGTGCCTAGAAACTGTATCCACATTATCCACAGTAGTTAAAATGATTATCCGCATAATCGGAAATATGAAGAACTTTATCCACGTCATCCAAAATGTGTAGAAACTTTATCCACTTTATCCAATGAGTCTACAAACTTTATCCACGTTAGCCATAGTAGTTAAAATTATTATCCATGTAATCTCAAGTGTTCAGAAACTTTATCCACATTATTTAACGAGTCTAGAAACTTTATCCACTTTATCCAAAGTAGTTAAAAGTATTATTCACGTAATCCGAAATGTCGAGGAACTTTATCCACGTTATCCAACTAGTCCAAAACTTTATCCACGTTATCCATAGTAGTTAAAATTCTTATCCACGTAATACACGTTATCCAAGGAGTATAGATTACTCGGATAACCGACACAAAACTTGTTCAAAGCTTTATCCACATTATCTAAATTGTGTGGAAACTTTATCCACATTATGCAAAGTGCCTAGAAACTTTATCCACCATATCCACAGTAGTTAAAATGATTCTCCACATAATCCGAAATATCTAGGAACTGTGTATAAAGATCCAAAATGTGTAGAAACTTTATCCAATGAGTCTACAAACTTTATCCATTTTATCCAAAGTAGTTAAAATTATTATCCACGTAATCTCAAGTGTTCAGAAACTTTATCCACATTATTTAACGAGTATAGAAACTTTATCCACTTTATCCAAAGTAGTTAAAAGTATTATCCACGTAATCCGAAATGTCGAGGAACTTTATCCACGTTATCCAACTAGTCCAAAACTTTATCCACGTTATCCATAGTATTTAAAATTCTTATCCACGTAATCTCAAGTGTTCAGAAACTTTATCCACGTTATCCAACGAGTCTAGAAACGTTATCCATCTTATCCACAGTAGTTAAAATTATTATCCACGTAGTCCGAAATGTCTAGGATCTTTATCCACGTTATCCAACTAGTCCAAAAACTTTATCCACGTTATCCATAGTAGTTAAAATTCTTATCCACGTTATCCAAGGAGCCTAGAAACTTTACCGACCTTATCCACGGTAGTTAAAATTATTATCCATGTAATCCGAAGTGTCTAGGAACTTTATCCGAGTCATCCAAAATTAGTAGAAACTTGTCCACGTTATTCAGCTAGTCTAGAAACTTTATCCATGTTATCCAAGGAGTCTAGAAACTTTATCCACCTTATTCACGATAGTTAAAATTATTATCCATGCAATCCGAAGTGTCTAGGAACTTTATCCGCGTCATCCAAAAGTCGTAGAAATTTTATCTAGAATCTTTATCCACCTTATCCACGGTAGTTAACATTATTATCCATGTAATCCGAAGTGTCTAGGAACTTTATCCGAGTCATCCAAAATTAGTAGAAACTTTTTTCGCGTTATTCGACTAGTCTAGAAACTTTATCCACGTTATCCAACTAGTCCAGAAACTTTATCCACGTTATCCAACGAGTCTCGAAACTTGATCTATCTTGTCCGCAGTAGTTAAAATTGTTTTCCACGTAATCCGAAGTGTCTAGAACATTATCCGCGTCATCCAACATATGTAGAAACTTTATCCAGGTTATTCAACGAGTCTGGAAACTTTATCCACCTTATCCAAAGTAGTTAAAATCATTATCTACATTGTAAAAGACAGGTGAAAGCGTTATCCACTTTATCCAAAGTGTCTAGAAACATAATCCACATTTTCAAAAGTGTCTAAAACCAACATCTACGTATCCAAAGTTTCTAGAAAAAAGTGAAAATCATTATCCACATTGCCCAAGCTGGGTAACAGCATAACCCGCTTTATGCTTTAAATGCATTATCCGCGTTATCCAAAGTGTTTAGAAACATTATCCACTAAGATTAAGGTGACCAACAACTTTATCCTCCTTATCCAAAATATATAGAAACCGTATCTACTTTCTCCGTAGTGACTAAAAATTTTATCCGTGTTGTCCAAAGTGTCTAGACACATTATTCACAATAAACATAGTGTCTAAAAACTTTATCCACGCTATCGAAAATATCTAGAAATAGTATAGACGTTATACTATGTGATTTGAAATTTTATCCACGTTATCAAAACTGTCTAGAAACCCTATTCATGTTATCCAACGTGTTAAAAAACTTATCCACGTTATTTAAAGTTTCTAGAAACATTATCCACGTTATCCAAAGTGTTAAAAAAACTTACCCACGTTATTTAAAGTTTCTAGAAAATGTATCAAAGTTGTCCAAAGTGTCTAGAAACTTTATCCACGTTATCCAAAGCGTCTAGAAACTTTATCCACGTTATCCAAAGTATCTACAAACTTTATCCACGTTATCCAAAGTATCTAGAAATTGTATCCACGTTATCCAAATTATTTAAGAACTTATCCACGTTATCAAAAGTGACTACAAACTTTACGCAGAGTGTCTAGAAACATTATCCACATAGCCAAACTATCTGGAGACATTATGCCCGATATAAAAAAGTGTGTAAAGATATCATCCGCGTTTTTCAAAGTAGTTGAAAAGGCTTTATCATTGAATAACGTGTATAAGAATATTATCCAGATCATCACAAAAAAAATCATTGTATTTTTTATCGTGCTCAGCCTTGTTTTAATTGGATAATAGAATTATTCATCTTGCGTGTTATCCAAAGGAAACATACGGTAATCTGCGGAATCAATGGCGCTGATGGTTTGACTGCATTTGTCAAATGGATCAGATTGCTTATCCACGTTTGTCAAAGTACTTGATGTTATTTTCCGCATTATCCAAATGACTTAAATGTATTATCCACGTTATCCAAAGTAGATAAAAACTTCATATAGAGGGTTAGAGGAAAAATGAAGCTAAACATAGGACTCAGGGCGTTTGCCCACTTCATCAATGGGGTTTAGACGTGTTATCCACGTTATTCAAAGGCCGTATATATGTTATCCACGTTATCCGAAGGACGTATGTGTATAATCCACGTAATCTAAAGGACTTTAATGTATTATCTACGTTATCCAAAGCACGTAAATATATTATCCACGATATCCAAAGGCATTAAAGGTATTATCCGTGTTATCCAAAGGCATTTGATGTATTATTTACGTTATCCAGAGCTATTAAATGTATTATCCACGTTATCCAAAGGCATTTGATACATTATTTGCGTTATCGAAAGGTATTAAATGTATTTTCAAAGTTATACAAAGAATTATATGTATTATCCATGCTATCTAAAGGTCTTAAATGTATTATCCACATTATCCAAGGGACGTAAATGTATTATCCACGTTATCCAAAGGACTTTAATGTATTATCCACGTTATACAAAGGACTGTAATGTATTATCCACGTTATCCCAAGCACTTAAATATATTATCCACGATATCCAAAGGCATTAAATGTATTATCGGTGTTATCCAAAGGCATTTGATGTATTATTTACGTCATCCAAAGCTATTAAATGTATTATCCACGTTATCCAAAGGACGTAAATGTATTATCCACGTTATCCAAAGGACGTAAATGTGTAATCCACGTAATGTAAAGGGCTTTATGTATTATCCACGTTATCCAAAGCACGTAAATATATTATCCACGATATCCAAAGGCATTAAAGGTATTATCGGTGTTATCCAAAGACATTTGATGTATTATTTACGTCATCCAAAGCTATTAAATGTATTATCCACGTTATCCAAAGGACGTAAATGTATAATGCACGTAATCTAAAGGGCTTTAATGTATTATCCACGTTATCTAAAGGACTTTAATGTATTAACCACGTTATCCAAAGCACGTAAATGTATTATCCACGTTATCTAAAGGACTTTAATGTATTATCCACGTTATCTAAAGGACTTTAATATATTAACCACCTTATCCAAAGCACGTAAATGTATTATCCACGTTATCCAAAGGACGTAAATGTATAATCCACGTAATCGAAAGGACTTTAATGTGTTATCCACGTTATCTATAGGACTTTAATGTTTTATCCACGTTATCCAAAGGACGTAAATATATTATCCACGTTATGCCAGGGTACTAAATGTGTTATGGGCGTTATACAAACGACATAAATGTGTTATCCACGTTATCCAAAGGCATTTGATATATTATTTACGTTAGCCAAAGCTATTAAATGTATTTTCAAAGTTATCCAAGGAATTATATGTATTATTCATGTTAACTAAAGGTCTTAAATGTATTATCCACATTATCCAATGGACGTAAATGTATTATCCACGTTATCTAAAGAACTTTAATGTATTATTCACGTTATCCAAAGCAAGTAAATGTGTTATCCATGTTATCTAAAGGACTTAAATGTGTTATCCATGTTATCCAAAGACATTTGATGTATTATTTACGTTATCCAAAGCTATTAAATGTACTATCAAAGTTATCCAAAGGAATTATATGTATTATCCATGCTATCTGAAGGTCTTAAATGTATTATCCACATTATGCAAAGACGTAAATGTGTTATCCATGTTATCCAAAGGACTTTAATGTATTATCCACGTTATCCAAAGCACGTAAATATATTATCCACGATATCCAAAGGCATTAAATGTATTATCCATGTTATCCAAAAGCATTTGATGTATTATTTACGTTATCCAAAGCTATTAAATGTATTATCCACGTTATCCAAAGGACGTAAATGTATAATCCATGTAATCTAAATGACTTTAATGTATTATCCATGTTATCCAAAGGACGTAAATATATTATCCACGTTATGCCAGGGTATTAAATGTGTTATCCACGTTATACAAAGGATTTAAATGTGTTATCCACGTTATCCAAAGGCATTTGATGTATTATTTACGTTATCCAAGGCAATTAAATGTATTATCAAAGTTATCCAACGGAATTATATGTATTATCCATGCTATCTAAATGTCTTAAATGTATTATCCACGTTATCCAACGTTTAAAATTTATTATCCACGTTACCAAAATGACTTAAATGTGTTATCCACGTAATCCAAATGACTTATCCACGTTATCTAAGAATTTTAAATGTATTAGCCAGGTAATCCAAATGACTTATCCACGTTATCAAAGTTATCCATATGCCTCACGTCTATTATCCACGTTATGCAAAGGGGTCAAATGTGTTATCCGCGTAATCCAAATGACTTTTATGTGTTATCCACGTATTTAAAGCTTTTAAATGTATTATCCAAGTTATCCATTTGACTTAAATGTATAATCCACGTTATCCAAAAGACTCAAAGTTTGTTTTCCACGCTATCCAAAAGACTCGAATTTTTTTATCCACGTTATCCAAATGACTAAAATGTGTTATCCCCGTAATCCAAAGATCTTAAAGGTGTTATTTACGTTGTTCACAGGAATTGTATGTATTATCCATGTTATGTAAAGGTCTTAAATGTATTATCCACGCTATCTAAAAGACTTTAATGTATTATCCACGTTATTCAAAAGAATTACATTTATTATCCATGTTATCTAAAGGTCTTAAATGTATTATCCACTTTATCCAAAACACGTAAATGTATTATTCACGTTATCCAAAGGTATTAAATTTATTGTCCACGTTATCTAAAGGACGTCAATGTATCATCCACGTTATCCAAAGGTATTGAATGTATTATCCATGTTATCCAAAGGTATTGAATGTATTATCCATGTTATCCAAAGGACTTAAATGCATTATCCACGTTATCCAAAGGCATTAAATGCATTGTCCACGTTAACCAAAGGACGTCAATGTATTATCCACGTTATCCAAAACTATTAAATGTATTATCCACGTTATGCAAAAGAGTTATATGTATTACTCATGTTATCTAAAGGTTCTAAATGTGTTATCCACGTTATAAAGTGGTCGGAAATTTATTATCCACGTTATAAAGTGGTCGGAAATTTATTATCCACGTTATCTAAATGACATTAATGTGTTATCCATGTAATCTAAAGGTCTTAAAAGTATTATCCACGTTGTTCAAAGGAATAACATGTATTATCCACGTTATAAAGAGGCCGGAAATGGATTATCCACGTTATCTAAATGACTTTAATGTGTTATCCATGTAATCTAAAGGTCTTAAAATTATTATCCACGTTGTTCAAACGAATAACGTGTATTATCCACGTTAAAAAGGAGCCGGAAATGAATTATCCACGTTATCTATCTTAAAAGTATTATCCACGTTATGCAAAGGAATAAGATGTATTATCCATGTTATTTAAAGGTCCTAAATGTATTATCCACGTTATCCAAATTTATCCACTTTAGCCAAAGGTATTAAAGGTAGTATCTAAATATTAGCGCTAACCAACGGACCCAGAGAATCTTTTCAAGTTATCCAAAATACTTCTATATAATATCCATGTTATCCAAGGGACAATTGTATTATCCCCGCTATTCAAATAATTGAAAACCGTTTTATAGAAGGCTGGATGTAATATTAGATATAACCACCGATACCAAAGCATTTTCCACATTATCCGCCATAGCATTTATCCATGTAATCTAAACAAACAAAAATGTATTTTGCCCTTTATCCAAAGGACTTTAATTATTATCCCCGCTATTCAAATGACCTAAAACCATTATAGAGAAGGCTAGAGGCAATATTACTGCTTGCCAGTGAACCCAGAACTTTTATCCACGTTATCCAAGTGACTTAAATGTGTTATCCACTTTATCGAAATACTTAAATGTACTATAAATGTTATCGAAAGTACATAAAACAATTGTAGCGAGGGTTGAATGCAATATTAGCTTTACAAAAATGCCCGAGAGTACCTGTCCGTGTTATCCAAAGGCCCAACATTGTATATTTGCGTTATCAAAAGCCCTAATATTATTTGTTAAGGTTATCTAGAAGACGGGTATGCTTTATTAACATTCTTCCAAGAACTCAAATATCTTAGCCATTATCCATAGGATTCACATGAATTATTTACTTTATCCAAGCATTTTCGTGTATTATCCATATTATCCGATGTACCCAACATATTTATGTAGTAGGTATTAATTTTAATTATTTGTTCACAATTTCTTCTTTTTCGTCATACGTTATTAGAATTTTAAATCAATTCCTCCTCTCTCAAAATTCCAATTCCCCATAAACCAAATGTCAACCTGTGACAATTAGTAAGAATCCGCAGCTTATCTAACGATCCTATCTTTCCGGAAAAAATCTATTTCATAACCTTAAAAATTATGTATTTCCAAATCGAAATCGAATTATGATTATCAAGAATTCAAAACCAAAATTTCAAGGTTACCCTAAATGAAAAAAATCTCAATTCAAGGAGAAAAATATTGTCCACACCAAAATCTCCAAGAACTCAAATTACGTGATGCGAATACCATCCCATCGCAACACCACCACCAAACATCAAATCATTCCAATATCTTTTTTTTATTGCAGTGTTGTGATATCCTGTGGCTTGTCTTCTCCCCTTGAGTTTAATGTTTTGTTTTTCCATAATAAATAAAACCAACAATACACAACAAATCAGCCAGGGTCCCAAGCTGGCAGGCAGGCAGTCAGTCACCCAGTCTCAGCGAGGGACAGACAAACGGATTTGTTCTGTTACATGAAATGTCACACCAGAGGTGACTGTTAATATTTCCTTTCAAGAAATTTGTACAATTTTCTTGTTGTTGTTGTTGTTGTTGTTGTTACCATGAGATGCAAAGAAAACACAAAAACAACAATGACAGATTAATGGCTGATCTTATAGGATAGCAGCAGCAGTGTTAAGGACCCAGGCACAAACAAACCAGCCCAGACTCACACAAACACTCTCGCACACACATGTTAAGCTGAAGTGCACATTTATTTCTTGCTGCTATCTGCATTTCATCTCTCAAGGAGTTCATCTGCTGCTTCGTCACACCAACCAACCAACCAACCAACCTTGGTTTAAAGTGGTGCATGTTGGTGTTCTTTTTGTTGTTCCTGTTGTTGTAATTTTTCTTGAAAAAGGATCATATTTACTTTTTGGTATTGAATTTATTATCATGGCATCTTCAAGCCTTCGTCGTCGTTCGCTGCCTTCGTCTTGGGTTTCATCGTTTCGCATCGTTTTGAATAAGTGTTAAAGTCACTCGAAATGTCAGGTAGTTTTGTCTGACATATTTTCGCTTGAATGAAATTTTTTCCATTGTGGAATGGAGAAAAAGAAGAAGAAGAGAAATGGTATGCAAAGCAGATTTGTGTTAGTTTCACTTGGCGGCAGCTCCATGAGACTGGAATATAGCGATCAATGAAAACTCATTAAGTGGAGCTGAATTTCAGAAATTATATGAAGCTGAATTTCATGGGAGGGATCAAATGTAAAATTAATGAGTGTTGAGATGTGGGAGAGGAGGATAAGTCTCCAAGGGAAAAGTTGGCCAGCAGAAACTCTTCTAAGAGAAGAGTAATTCTCCATTATGTTCTCTATGTGGAATTTTTTTAATCAAACATAAAACTAGGACTAAATGATTTGTATTTGTCATATAAAGGTCCAATAGGTATTATCCACGTTATCGAAAGGATCAAGATGACTTACTTACATCATTCCAATGCTGCGGACGTCTTATCCATATTCTACAAAGGAGATAGATGATTTATAAGCTTATCTAAAAGACAAAGACACACACGACATAAAAAATGCGCAGATGGTGGTTATACATTAACCAAATGGCGCAGATTGCTTATCCACTTTATCCATAGCAATTATTTGTGTTATCCACCTTATCCAAAGGACGTGAATGTATACTACACATTATCGAAAATACATAAACTCGTTATTTGAGCTATCCAAAGGACTCACAGCATTTATCTAATTTATCCAAAAAGCACAATACGCCTTATCCAATTTATCTAAAGATCAAATATGATTTATCCACTTTATCCTCAGGATTTAAAAGTAAATGTATTATACATTTTATCCATAGGACCTATATGGGTTATCCATGTTATCCAAAATATTTTATTGTACTATACACGTTATCCAAGGAGCCTAAATGTATTATCAACGTTATCGAAAGGACTCACAAGTACTATCCACGTTATCCGAAGGACCTAATTGTACTATCCACGTTATCTAAAAGACTTAAATGTATTATCCACGCTATCCAAGGGATTTGCAAGTATTATCCAAGTTATCTGAAGGACTTTATTTTATTATCCACGATGCCCAAAGGGCTTAAATGTATTATCCACGATATCCAAAGGAATTAAATGTATGATCCACTTATCCAAAGAACGTATATTTATTATCCGCGTTATCCTAGAGACTCATAAGTATTACCAACGTTATCCAAAGGACGTAAATGTATTATACACATTATCCGAATGACTTACAAGTATTATCCACGTTATCCGAAGGACTTAAATCTATTATCCACGTTATCCAAGGGACACACAAGTATTATCTAAGTTATCCAAAGGACTTAACTGTATTACCCACATTATCCAAAGGACTCACATGTATTATTCACGTTATCCAAAGGGCTCACATGTATTATTCCTGTTATCCGAAAGACTTAAATGTATTATCCACGTTATATAAAGTTTTTAATGTGTTGTCCACGTTATGCAAAATACTTAAATGTATTATCTATGTTATTCAAAGGAGTTATCCAAAGGCCTAGCATACAATATGCACGTTATCAAAATATTTAAACTTGTTATCCACGTTATGTCAGGGACGCACAAATATTATCCAAGTTATAAGAAGGACTTATTGTATCATTCGCGTTATCCGAAGGACTAAAATATATTATCCACGTTATCCAAAGGACTCACAAGTATTATCCACGTTACCCAAAGGACTTAAATGTATAATCTATGTTATTCAAAGGACTTATAAGCATTATCCACGTTATCCAAAGGATGTATATGTATTATCCGCGTTATCCTAGGGACTCATAAGTATTACCAACGTAATCCACAGGACGTAAATGTATTATCCACATTATCCGAGGGACTAACAAGTATTATCCACGTTATCCAAAGGACTTAGATCTATTATTCACGTTATCCAAACGACTTAAATGTATTATCCAAGTATCCAAACGACTTAAATGTATTATCCAAGTATCCAAACGACTTAAATGTATTATCCACGTTATCCAAAGGACTGACAAGTACTATGCACGTTATCCAAAGGCCTAACATACAATATCCACGTTATCAAAATACTTAAACGTGTTATCCACGTTATCCAAGGGGCGCACAAGTATTACCCAAGTTATCCAAAAGAAATTAAATACATTATCTATGTTATCCAAAGGACGTAAATGCATAATCCATGTTATCCAAAGCACTTAAATGTATTATTAACGTTATCTAAAGGACTCACAAGTATTATCCACGTTATCCAGATGACTTAAATGGGTTATCCACGTTTTTCCAATTTACTAAATGTGTTATCCATGTTATCCAAAGGGCTTAAACGTGTTATCCATTTTATCCAAAGGAGTTAAATGTATTATCCACGCTATCTAAGGGACTCACAAGTATTATCCAAGTTATCCAAAGGAATTAAATGTGTTATTCACGTTATCCAAAGACTCAAATGTATTATCCACGTTATACAAAGGACTTTAATGTATTATCCACGTTATCCGAAAGACTTAAATGTATTATCCCCGTTATACGAAGGACTTTAATGTATTATCCACGTTATCCAAAGACTTAAATGTATTATCTATGTTATTCAAAGGACTTAAATGTATTATCCACGTTATCCAAAGGCTTAGCATATAATATGCACGTTATCAAAGTACTTAAACGTGCTATCCACGATATGTCAGGGACGCACAAGTGTTATCCAAGTTATCTAAAGAAATTAAATATATTATCCACGTTATCCAAAGTACTTAAATGTATTATCCACGTTTTCCAAGGGACGCACAAATGTTATCCAAGTTATCCAAAGGACTTAAATATATTATCTACGTTATCCAAAGGACTTAAATGTATTATCCAAGGGACTCACAAGTATTATCCAAGTTATCCAAAGGACTCACATGCATTATTCCTGTTATCCAAAGACTCAAAAGTATTATCCACGTTATACAAAGGACTTCAATGTATTATCCTTTTTATCCAAAAGACTTAAATGTATTATCCACGTTATCCAAAGACTCAAAAGTATTATCCACGTTACCCAAGGGACGCACAAGTGTTATCCAAGTTATCCAAAGGACTTAAATATATTATCCACGTTATCCAAAGGACTTAAATGTATTATCCACGTTATCCAAGGGACGCACAAGTGTTATCCAAGTTATCCAAAGGACTTAAATGTATTATCCACGTTATCCAAGGGACGCACAAGAGTTATCCAAGTTATCCAAAGGACTTAAATATATTATCGACGTTATCCAAAGTACTTAAACGTGTTATCCACGTTATCCAAGGGCCGCACAAGTGTTATCCAAGTTATCCAAAAGAAATTAAATACATTATCTATGTTATCCAAAGGACTTAAATGCACAATCCATGTTATCCAAAGCACTTAAATGTATTATTAACGTTATCCACAGGACTCACAAGTATTATCCACGTTACCCAAAGGACTCACAAGTATTATCCACGTTATCCAGATGACTTAAATGGGTTATCCACGTTTTTCCAACTTACTAAATGTGTTATCCATGTTATCCAAAGTTCTTAAAAATATTATCCACGTTACCCAAAGCGATTAAATATATTTCCCACGTTATTCAAAGAACTCATTTGTGTTATCCGTGTTATCCAAAGGACTTAAATGTATTATCTACGTTATCAAAAGCCCTTAAATGTATTACTCACGATCAAGTTTTCTATAAGAAAAGTCATTTCCGATGAACTTTTCTATAAGAAAAGTCATCTCAGATGAACTTTTCTATAAGAAAAGTCATCTCCGATGAACTTTTCTATAAGAAAAGTCATCTCCGATGAACTTTTCTGTATAGGAAAAGTCATCGCGGAACAACTTTCTATGTCATCCCGGGTGAACTTTTCTATCCGTTTATCTCCGATGAACTTTTCTATAAGAAAAGTCATCTCCGATGAACTTTTCTATAAGAAAAGTCATCTCCGATGAACTTTTCTATAAGAAAAGTCATCTCCGATGAACTTTTCTATAAGAAAAGTCATCTCCGATGAACTTTTCTATAAGAAAAGTCATCTCCGATGAACTTTTCTGTATAGGAAAAGTCATCGCGGAACAACTTTCTATGTCATCCCGGGTGAACTTTTCTATATTGGAAAAGTCAACCCGGATGAAATTTTATATGTAGGAAAAGTCTTCCCGAATGAACTTTTCTCTATATAGGAAAAGTAATCCCGGAAGAACTTTTCTCTATACAGGAAAAATCATACCGGATGAACTTTTCTATGTAGGAAAAGTCATTTCCGCTTATCTATTCTATGGGGAAAGTCTTCTCCCATGAACTTTTCTATGGGAAAAGTCATTTTCAATTAATTTTTTTTTGTGAAAATTCATCTTCGATGAACTTGTTTATATGAAATCATCTTCGATGAACTTTTCTATAGGAAAAGTTTTCTTCGATGATTTTTTCTGGGGCTGATAAGGGCTGTCATCAGCTTCTTTAACCATAAAGGACTCTTTTGTAATATCTGATATGGTTTGGAAAAATATCCTTTCACACTTTTTTTGTTCAAAGGCAAAGTAGTAGTGAAGTAAGACGACCACCCATTATCACCACTTCGCATCATCTACAAACATTTGGATTTACTTCCTGTGTGATTTCCAGAGACTTGTCACTCTAAAGTCCCAGGCATTCCGTACCCCTGCTTTGTGTATTTCCACACATTTTCATTATAAATCTGTCAATATTAAATGATTTATGAAACAAACACAACAATGACTCTTTAGCGTAATAAAAAATTCGATTAACAGAGGAAGGGGGAAGGAACGGACCACTGGAGTGGGGAATCAAAATATGTATGCTCATGACTCAATGTTGGAATTTTCTACGCAATATTTCTGTCAGCAGACCCACGACATGAGACCACTTCAAAAAAACTCTTGAAAGAGGAATGCATCTTCGTCTTGGATCAACATTTTTGAGGTTTTCGCTCTGCTCCATTTTTGGGCGATGTTTTGGTGGGCCAATATTTGTTGCTTATTTGTAATCATAATAATCAAAAAAAAACTAAGTTGTTGTTTTTTGTTTTCTTTTCTCGAGAATAAAAATTCAATAAACTCCAAAAGAAGAAAAAATCAATATGTAAGGGCAACAACAAACACAAGCATCACTTCATATAGAGACTCTGGCACAAGGATGAGATTTGAGTCATCATCATCATCATCATCAAAACCAAAAAGAGGGAACAATATGTGGCAGAGGACCCTGAAAAGAGGGCTCAATGTAAATATTGTGATAAAACGCCTGCTGTTTTTCACAGTAAATATTTACAGTTGTTTTTCTTTCTTTCTGGTTATTGTGCTGCTGGTATAATGGTGGTGCCTGATGGTACCTTGTCTGGTGTTGGGAACGCATCACGCCGCCGCTGCCACCTAACAAAAATCTGAACGTCAACATCGACAACAACGAAATTCAGTTACGACAAACAAACGACAATGAGAGCATATAACACTGAAATTTCAATAAAATAAACATTCACCGTAAAGACAAATATACACAACTACAAAGGCACACTCGCACACAACCATACACACAATGTGTAATACAAATATCTCTACATTACAATGTGTCATGTAAGCAGAGCACACACAGCCTCCTCCATTGTCATAGATACCCAGGCTAGTGTTCCTGTTCCCGTTGTCTCATCGTCATCACTGCATACAAAATTACATTTACTCACGCACACCACGTACATGTCGATATTTCGACATGTATGTCTGTCCGTCCGGGTGTCTGCCTATCTGTTGTATGTCATACGAACAGTTATCGCAG
The DNA here is from genome assembly GCF_047663935.1 of Musca autumnalis. Taxonomy (NCBI): domain Eukaryota; kingdom Metazoa; phylum Arthropoda; class Insecta; order Diptera; family Muscidae; genus Musca; species Musca autumnalis. Next base: position 237,389,921 of record NW_027411977.1, on the reverse strand, counting down.
CCCATTTACATGTGGATATTGTTCCTGTCCTTAGCTGTTCCTTATTTTGATGTTGTCTCAGTTTCAAGTAATGCATCTTCTCGGAGAGATACGTAAACATGGTTGAGTATTGTAGGAGAAAAGCAAAAACAACAACAACACAAACAATATTTAGCAAACATGGGAGAAAATTCAATTCAGTATGAAAATTCAATTTTATTCAATATTCCCAAAATGGGATACAGCAACCACAACAACAACATTATCCCCACAGAAATTGTTTCCATGATTATTTGAAAAAATGGCTATAGAAGCCAAAGGAGACCAAGAGAAGACCACTGCATTCTGTAGAACACAGAGTGGAGAGCACTGTTTTCCATAAAAAACCTAGTGGAGACCACTGATTTATACAGAAAACCCAGCGGAGACTAGTGTTTTCTATAGAAAACTTGGTGGAGACCACGGTTTTCTATAGAAAACTTGGTGGAGACCACCGTTTTCTATAGAAAACTTGGTGGAGACCACCGTTTTCTATAGAAAACTTGGTGGAGACCACCGTTTTCTATAGAAAACTTGGTGGAGACCACCGTTTTCTATAGAAAACTTGGTGGAGACCACCGTTTTCTATAGAAAACTTGGTGGAGACCACCGTTTTCTATAGAAAACTTGGTGGAGACCAGGGTTTTCTATAGAAAACTTGGTGGAGACCACGGTTTTCTATAGAAAACTTGGTAGAGACCACCGTTTTCTATAGAAAACTTGGTGGAGACCTCCGTTTTCTATAGAAAACTTGGTGGAGACCACCGTTTTCTATAGAAAACTTGGTGGAGACCACCGTTTTCTATAGAAAACTTGGTGGAGACCACCGTTTTCTATAGAAAACTTGGTGGAGACCACCGTTTTCTATAGAAAACTTGGTGGAGACCACGGTTTTCTATAGAAAACTTGGTGGAGACCACGGTTTTCTATAGAAAACTTGGTGGAGACCACGGTTTTCTATAGAAAACTTGGTGGAGACCACGGTTTTCTATAGAAAACTTGGTGGAGACCACGGTTTTCTATAGAAAACTTGGTGGAGACCACGGTTTTCTATAGAAAACTTGGTGGAGACCACGGTTTTCTATAGAAAACTTGGTGGAGACCACGGTTTTCTATAGAAAACTTGGTGGAGACCACTGTTTTCTATAGAAAACTTGGTGGAGACCACGGTTTTCTATAGAAAACTTGGTGGAGACCACGGTTTTCTATAGAAACCTTGGTGGAGACCACGGTTTTCTATAGAAAACTTGGTGGAGACCACGGTTTTCTATAGAAAACTTGGTGGAGACCACGGTTTTCTATAGAAAACTTGGTGGAGACCACTGTTTTCTATAGAAAACTTGGTGGAGACCACGGTTTTCTATAGAAAACTTGGTGGAGACCACGGTTTTCTATAGAAACCTTGGTGGAGACCACGGTTTTCTATAGAAAACTTGGTGGAGACCACGTTTTTCTATAGAAAACTTGGTGAAGACCACGTTTTTCTATAGAAAACTTGGTGGAGACCACGGTTTTCTATAGAAAACTTGGTGGAGACCACGGTTTTCTATAGAAAACTTGGTGGAGACCACGGTTTTCTATAGAAAACTTGGTGGAGACCACGGTTTTCTATAGAAAACTTGGTGGAGACCACGGTTTTCTATAGAAAACTTGGTGGAGACCACGGTTTTCTATAGAAAACCGTGGTCTCCACCAAGTTTTCTATAGAAAACCGTGGTCTCCACCAAGTTTTCTATAGAAAACCGTGGTCTCCACCAAGTTTTCTATAGAAAACCGTGGTCTCCACCAAGTTTTCTATAGAAAACCGTGGTCTCCACCAAGTTTTCTATAGAAAAACGTGGTCTTCACCAAGTTTTCTATAGAAAAACGTGGTCTCCACCAAGTTTTCTATAGAAAACCGTGGTCTCCACCAAGGTTTCTATAGAAAACCGTGGTCTCCACCAAGTTTTCTATAGAAAACCGTGGTCTCCACCAAGTTTTCTATAGAAAACAGTGGTCTCCACCAAGTTTTCTATAGAAAACCGTGGTCTCCACCAAGTTTTCTATAGAAAACCGTGGTCTCCACCAAGTTTTCTATAGAAAACCGTGGTCTCCACCAAGGTTTCTATAGAAAACCGTGGTCTCCACCAAGTTTTCTATAGAAAACCGTGGTCTCCACCAAGTTTTCTATAGAAAACAGTGGTCTCCACCAAGTTTTCTATAGAAAACCGTGGTCTCCACCAAGTTTTCTATAGAAAACCGTGGTCTCCACCAAGTTTTCTATAGAAAACCGTGGTCTCCACCAAGTTTTCTATAGAAAACCGTGGTCTCCACCAAGTTTTCTATAGAAAACCGTGGTCTCCACCAAGTTTTCTATAGAAAACCGTGGTCTCCACCAAGTTTTCTATAGAAAACCGTGGTCTCCACCAAGTTTTCTATAGAAAACCGTGGTCTCCACCAAGTTTTCTATAGAAAACCGTGGTCTCCACCAAGTTTTCTATAGAAAACGGTGGTCTCCACCAAGTTTTCTATAGAAAACGGTGGTCTCCACCAAGTTTTCTATAGAAAACGGTGGTCTCCACCAAGTTTTCTATAGAAAACGGAGGTCTCCACCAAGTTTTCTATAGAAAACGGTGGTCTCTACCAAGTTTTCTATAGAAAACCGTGGTCTCCACCAAGTTTTCTATAGAAAACCCTGGTCTCCACCAAGTTTTCTATAGAAAACGGTGGTCTCCACCAAGTTTTCTATAGAAAACGGTGGTCTCCACCAAGTTTTCTATAGAAAACGGTGGTCTCCACCAAGTTTTCTATAGAAAACGGTGGTCTCCACCAAGTTTTCTATAGAAAACGGTGGTCTCCACCAAGTTTTCTATAGAAAACGGTGGTCTCCACCAAGTTTTCTATAGAAAACCGTGGTCTCCACCAAGTTTTCTATAGAAAACACTAGTCTCCGCTGGGTTTTCTGTATAAATCAGTGGTCTCCACTAGGTTTTTTATGGAAAACAGTGCTCTCCACTCTGTGTTCTACAGAATGCAGTGGTCTTCTCTTGGTCTCCTTTGGCTTCTATAGCCATTTTTTCAAATAATCATGGAAACAATTTCTGTGGGGATAATGTTGTTGTTGTGGTTGCTGTATCCCATTTTGGGAATATTGAATAAAATTGAATTTTCATACTGAATTGAATTTTCTCCCATGTTTGCTAAATATTGTTTGTGTTGTTGTTGTTTTTGCTTTTCTCCTACAATACTCAACCATGTTTACGTATCTCTCCGAGAAGATGCATTACTTGAAACTGAGACAACATCAAAATAAGGAACAGCTAAGGACAGGAACAATATCCACATGTAAATGGGCTGCGATAACTGTTCGTATGACATACAACAGATAGGCAGACACCCGGACGGACAGACATACATGTCGAAATATCGACATGTACGTGGTGTGCGTGAGTAAATGTAATTTTGTATGCAGTGATGACGATGAGACAACGGGAACAGGAACACTAGCCTGGGTATCTATGACAATGGAGGAGGCTGTGTGTGCTCTGCTTACATGACACATTGTAATGTAGAGATATTTGTATTACACATTGTGTGTATGGTTGTGTGCGAGTGTGCCTTTGTAGTTGTGTATATTTGTCTTTACGGTGAATGTTTATTTTATTGAAATTTCAGTGTTATATGCTCTCATTGTCGTTTGTTTGTCGTAACTGAATTTCGTTGTTGTCGATGTTGACGTTCAGATTTTTGTTAGGTGGCAGCGGCGGCGTGATGCGTTCCCAACACCAGACAAGGTACCATCAGGCACCACCATTATACCAGCAGCACAATAACCAGAAAGAAAGAAAAACAACTGTAAATATTTACTGTGAAAAACAGCAGGCGTTTTATCACAATATTTACATTGAGCCCTCTTTTCAGGGTCCTCTGCCACATATTGTTCCCTCTTTTTGGTTTTGATGATGATGATGATGATGACTCAAATCTCATCCTTGTGCCAGAGTCTCTATATGAAGTGATGCTTGTGTTTGTTGTTGCCCTTACATATTGATTTTTTCTTCTTTTGGAGTTTATTGAATTTTTATTCTCGAGAAAAGAAAACAAAAAACAACCGTGGAGACCACGGTTTTCTATAGAAAACTTGGTGGAGACCACGGTTTTCTATAGAAAACTTGGTGGAGACCACGGTTTTCTATAGAAAACTTGGTGGAGACCACTGTTTTCTATAGAAAACTTGGTGGAGACCACGGTTTTCTATAGAAAACTTGGTGGAGACCACGGTTTTCTATAGAAACCTTGGTGGAGACCACGGTTTTCTATAGAAAACTTGGTGGAGACCACGTTTTTCTATAGAAAACTTGGTGAAGACCACGTTTTTCTATAGAAAACTTGGTGGAGACCACGGTTTTCTATAGAAAACTTGGTGGAGACCACGGTTTTCTATAGAAAACTTGGTGGAGACCACGGTTTTCTATAGAAAACTTGGTGGAGACCACGGTTTTCTATAGAAAACTTGGTGGAGACCACGGTTTTCTATAGAAAACTTGGTGGAGACCACGGTTTTCTATAGAAAACTTGGTGGAGACCACGGTTTTCTATAGAAAACTTGGTGGAGACCACGGTTTTCTATAGAAAACTTGGTGGAGACCACGGTTTTCTATAGAAAACTTGGTGGAGACCACGGTTTTCTATAGAAAACTTGGTGGAGACCACGGTTTTCTATAGAAAACTTGGTGGAGACCACGGTTTTCTATAGAAAACTTGGTGTAGACCACGGTTTTCTATAGAAAACTTGGTGGAGACCACGGTTTTCTATAGAAAACTTGGTGGAGACCACGGTTTTCTATAGAAAACTTGGTGGAGACCACGGTTTTCTATAGAAAACTTGGTGGAGACCACGGTTTTCTATAGAAAACTTGGTGGAGACCACGGTTTTCTATAGAAAACTTGGTGGAGACCACGGTTTTCTATAGAAAACTTGGTGGAGACCACGGTTTTCTATAGAAAACTTGGTGGAGACCACTGTTTTCTATAGAAAACTTGGTGGAGACCACGGTTTTCTATAGAAAACTTGGTGGAGACCACTGTTTTCTATAGAAAACTTGGAGGAGACCACTGTTTTCTATAGAAAACTTGGTGGAGACCACGGTTTTCTATAGAAAACTTGGTGGAGACCACGGTTTTCTATAGAAAACTTGGTGGAGACCACGGTTTTCTATAGAAAACTTGGTGGAGACCACGGTTTTCTATAGAAAACTTGGTGGAGACCACGGTTTTCTATAGAAAACTTGGTGGAGACCACGGTTTTCTATAGAAAACTTGGTGGAGACCACGGTTTTCTATAGAAAACTTGGTGGAGACCACGGTTTTCTATAGAAAACTTGGTGGAGACCACGGTTTTCTATAGAAAACTTGGTGGAGACCACGGTTTTCTATAGAAAACTTGGTGGAGACCACGGTTTTCTATAGAAAACTTGGTGGAGACCACGGTTTTCTATAGAAAACTTGGTGGAGACCACGGTTTTCTATAGAAAACTTGGTGGAGACCACGGTTTTCTATAGAAAACTTGGTGGAGACCACGGTTTTCTATAGAAAACTTGGTGGAGACCACGGTTTTCTATAGAAAACTTGGTGGAGACCACGGTTTTCTATAGAAAACTTGGTGGAGACCACTGTTTTCTATAGAAAACTTGGTGGAGACCACTGTTTTCTATAGAAAACTTGGTGGAGACCACGGTTTTCTATAGAAAACTTGGTGGAGACCACTGTTTCTTCTAAAGGGTTCTTCTATAAAGAGAAGTTCGGTTTCTTAGATATTGTTACCTTTGAATTTTTCTTCTCTCCCTGCTACACCTCCATAAATGTCAAGGTTGTTAAAAGTACTCTAAAAACACATTTGACATTTGATATTTTTTGCAAAAAAAAAAAAAAAAACAGCCATAAAGGTAATACGAACTATAATTTCCATCTTCACTCAATAATACACAGAATGAGTATTTAATTTCAATATTTTATTGTTACACTCCCTCCCCCCCATCTACCATTGGAAGATTTGTGACTACAAATAATTTCCAATAAAAAATAATAACAACAATAACAAATTTGATTCTAATATTTTTATTGGATACAACATATTGTGTGGTGTCTTATAGCCAAACATGTTGTTGTTGCGGCAGCATATCATTCCAAATAGGTGTTGTCATTGTGGCTGTTACGAGAGGTAATCTGATGCCAACCAGGCAAGGCTGTTTATTGTTTCTTGGAAGGAAACAAAATTTTGTTGTATTTCGAAACGTGTTGAGACTTAATTTTATTAGGACGAGATATTGTCTTTGCTTTTTGGTTTTGTTTTTGTTTTATGAAAAAAGTATGTGGTTCAAGGTAATGCCAAATTTGACTCCATCTAACCGATCAATTAAATATTTAAAAAACTCATTGAGCTAAGGTGATAGGAGATAGCTTTCATTGTGTTAGATATAAGGACATAAGACAACTTCTTCTATAGAAATTCTAATTAAGAACACCGAAAAAGGATAAACTTTTCTATAGGTCATCTCCGATGAACTTTTTTTATAGGAAAAGTCATCTCCGATGAACTTTTTTGTAGGAAAAGTCATCTCCGATGAACTCTTCTATGGGAAAAGTCATCTCCGATGAACTTTTCTATAGGAAAAGTCATCTCCGAAGAACTTTTCTATAGGAAAAGTCATCTCCGATGAACTTTTCTATAGGAAAAGTCATCTCCGAAGAACTTTTCTATAGGAAAGTCATCTCCGATGAACTTTTCTATAGCAAAAGTCATCTCCGATGAACTTTTCTATAGGAAAAGTCATTTCCGATGAACTTTTCTATAGGAAAAGTCATCTCCGATGAACTTTTCTATAGGAAAAGTCATCTCCGATGAACTTTTCTATAGGAAAAGTCATCTCCGATGAACTTTTCTATAGGAAAAGTCATCTCCGATGAACTTTTCTATAGGAAAAGTCATCTCCGATGAATTTTTCTATAGGAAAAGTCATCTCCGATGAACTTTTCTATAGAAACAGTCATCTCCGATAAACTTTTCATCATCTCCAATGAACTTTTTATAGGAAAAGTCATCTCCGATGAAATTTTCTATAGGAAAAGTCATCTCCGATGAACTTTTCTATAGGAAAAGCCATCGTTGATGAACTTTTTTATAGGAAAAGTCATCGTTGATGAACTTTTCTATAGGAAAAGTCATCGTTGATGAACTTTTCTATAGGAAAAGTCATCGTTGATGAATTTTTCTATAAGAAAAGTCATCGTTGATGAACTTTTCTATAGGAAAAGTCATCGTTGATGAACTTTTCTATAGGAAAAGTCATCGTTGATGAACTTTTCTATAGGAAAAGTCATCGTTGAGGAACTTTTCTATAGGAAAAGTCATCGTTGATGAACTTTTCTATAGGAAAAGTCATCGTCGATGAACTTTTCTATAGGAAAAATCATCGTCGATGAACTTTTCTTTAGGAAAAGTTATCTCCTATAAACTTTTCTATAGGAAAAGTCATCTCCGATGAACTTTTCTATAGAAACAGTCATCTCCGATAAACTTTTCGTCATCTCCGATGAACTTTTCTATAGGAAAAGTCATCTCCGATGAACTTTTCTATAGGAAAAGTCATCTACGATGAACTTTTCTATAGGAAAAGTCATCTCCGATGAATTTTTCTATAGGAAAAGTCATCTCCGATGAACTTTTCTATAGGAAAAGTCATCTCCGATGAACTTTTCTATAGGAAAATATATAGTCGATGAACTTTTCTATAGGAAAAGTCATCTCCGATGAACTTTTCTATAGGAAAAGTCATCTCCGATGAACTTTTCTATAGGAAAGGTCATCTCCGATGAACTTTTCTATGGGAAAAGTCATCTCCGATGAACTTTTCTATGGGAAAAGTCATCTCCGATGAACTTTTCTATGGGAAAAGTCATCTCCGATGAACTTTTCTATGGGAAAAGTAATCTCCGATGAACTTGTCTATAGGAAAAGTCATCTCCGATGAACTTTTCTATAGGAAAAGTCATCTCCGATGAACTTTTCTATAGGAAAAGTCATCTCCGATGAACTTTTCTATAGAAAAAGTCATCTCCGATGAACTTTTCTATAGAAAAAGTCATCTCCGATGAACTTTTCTATAGGAAAAATCATCGTCGATGAAGTTTTCTATAGGAAAAGTCATCTCCGATGAACTTTTCTATAGGAAAAGTCATCTCCGATGAACTTTTCTATAGGAAAAGTCATCTCCGATGAACTTTTCTATAAGAAAAGTCATCTCCGATGAACTTTTCTATAGGAAAAGTCATCTCCGATGAACTTTTCTATAGGAAAAGTCATCTCCGATGAACTTTTCTATAGGAAAAGTCATCTCCGATGAACTTTTCTATAGGAAAAGTCATCTCCGATGAACTTTTCTATAGGAAAAGTCATCTCCGATGAACTTTTCTATAGGAAAAGTCATCTCCGATGAACTTTTCTATAGGAAAAGTCATCTCCGATGAACTTTTCTATAGGAAAAGTCATCTCCGATGAACTTTTCTATAGGAAAAGTCATCTCCGATGAACTTTTCTATAGGAAAAGTCATCTCCGATGAACTTTTCTATAGGAAAAATCATCGTCGATGAAGTTTTCTATAGGAAAAATCATCGTCGATGAAGTTTTCTATAGGAAAAGTCATCTCCGATGAACTTTTCTATAGGAAAAGTCATCTCCGATGAACTTTTCTATAAGAAAAGTCATCTCCGATGAAATTTTCTATAGGAAAAGTCATCTCCGATGAACTTTTCTATAGGAAAAGTCATCTCCGATGAACTTTTCTATAGGAAAAGTCATCTCCGATGAACTTTTCTATAGGAAAAGTCATCTCCGATGAACTTTTCTATAGGAAAAGTCATCTCCGATGAACTTTTCTATAGGAAAAGTCATCTCCGATGAACTTTTCTATAGGAAAAGTCATCTCCGATGAACTTTTCTATAGGAAAAGTCATCTCCGATGAACTTTTCTATAGGAAAAGTCATCTCCGATGAACTTTTCTATAGGAAAAGTCATCTCCGATGAACTTTTCTATAGGAAAAGTCATCTCCGATGAACTTTTCTATAGGAAAAGTCATCTCCGATGAACTTTTCTATAGGAAAAGTCATCTCCGATGAACTTTTCTATAGGAAAAGTCATCTCCGATGAACTTTTCTATAGGAAAAGTCATCTCCGATGAACTTTTCTATAGGGTCTCCGCGGAAAAGTCATATCCCATGAACTTTCCTAGAGGAAAATCATAACCGCTGAACTTTTGTGTACCAGAAGTCATCTCCTATTACCATTTCTGTTGGAAAATTCTTTTCCGATGAATTTTTCGGTAGGAAATATAAAATCCGATTCAACGTTTCTATGCTTAATGTCACATCCAAGGAACTTTCCATCTCCAATTAACCTCTATAACCTCATCTGTGAACTACTTTCTTATATAAATATTCATATTTTGATTATGAACTGATTATCCTATTTTCTTACATCTAATTATGTAATCAAAATTTCTTTGACTCCACTTTCCCGTCTCCCTCTTTGCAGTTCGACAAAATTGACTTTTAGTTTGGACAAGTTAAATTACAAGAATCTCCTTTTTTCGGGGTCCTTCTCTCTTCTTAATATTCAACAAATCATTAATAACTAACTAATACCTATGTGGAAATCCTGTGCCAAAGGACTTTTGGCTTGTTAAGCATGGCAATAAGAGCTGGTAAGCATGGCGCAGACAAGTTGCCCATTACAGTTTAAGGTGTTGCTGCTGCCGATAGTTTTGCCAGCTTAACACTGCCAAAAACTTAATTCTCCAACAATTGCTTCATTTGCCTGGCCGAGACCAAGGGCTTAGTAACGAAAATCCTTTTATGGAAATTTATGTGGCAAATAGACAAAATCAAAGTTCGCCGAACCCCGGTGGGATGGTGGAAAGGGAGGTGTATGAAAGGTGGCACGAACAAAAACCATATATTGAGAGCTCACACAAGTGGAAATATGAATTAGCTTAGGCTGTCTAGTTATCTTATCTCACAGGAAATAAGGAAGACAGGACGACGCACAACTCAAGAGTAGAGCTAATAATACAGGAAAAAAATTAATTTTATAAAGATAAAAGTTTGCAACAACAACAAAGGTACAAAGCTTCAAACGCACATACACCTAAACAGATTGAAGCTCATAACCATTCATATCTGCCCCATAGTCGCAGCGTTACACTTTGACTTTGGTTTTGCAACTCTAACTAGCTAAGGATTCCAATGAGTTTTGTTGTTGTTGTTGTTATTTTTGTACTGGTAGTTGGTCTTTGGGTCTGAATCTCGTTTGAATCCTTTTTAAGCTCATTCTTGACGGGTTTTTGTAAGTTTAATTATTGTACTTTATTAAGCGGAAATGAACAAAAACAAATTCCCGTCAAGCAGGGAAGGGTAGGCAAGGGAATACTGGCAGACATACAAGAGGCCAAGAACGGCTCCTGTGAATTCTGGGGGGCCTCAATAAGCTGATATCAATTTATACAGCAGAAAAGCATGTTTATGATCTTCTGCATAGTTATAGGGTCCGCCGTCCTTAAAACCCCGGAACCCACTTTGAAAATTTTACCGTAAAATAACCTTTAAAGAGGGCCTTTGTAAAATTTAAAATTCAACTGAAAAGTTCTCCCTTTCACACCCTATTGCCTTACCTCAACACCATAACGCCTGACTTAAATTTCTCCACTGGCCCAGACTGGCATAAACTACCTTTAACTATTATTAGCGGAAACGGAAATAGCTACGCGTCGTTGTTGTCGTTCCTCTGTGTCTGGGTTTGTTTGAAAGAGTTGGCGAGAGAGTGAATCAGTGTGTGTAAATGATTGTTTGCTGTAGTGGTTAGGTTGTAGTTCTATGTAAACGGCAAACGAGTGTTTGTGACATTTTAATGGCATTGGGGAAGGTAGCAAAATGTAGATGATGATGAGGACCATGGCGATGATAATAATGAAATTATGCAAAACTGCTTAGTAAAGAACTTTAAAAATAAACTTAAATGCAAATGTTTTAGCGCTTTGCCAAAATTTCCATAAATATAATTTTATGATGCAAAAAAAAATATTTTAGATTTAAAATGATTTTTTTGTTATAGAAAAGTTTTTCGTATAGAGAAACTGTTCCCATAGAAAAGGTCATCGACGATGACTTTTACCACAGAAAAGGTCATCGGAGATGAATTTTTCCTTAGAAAAGGTCATCGAAAATGACTTTTCCTATAGAAAAAGTCATCGGAGATGATTTTTCCTATAGAAAAGTTCATCGGAGATGACTTTTCCTATAGAAAAGTTCATCGGAGATGACTTTTCCTATAGAAAAGTTCATCGGAGATGACTTTTTCCATAGAAAAGGTTATCGGATCGGAGATGACTTTTTCCATAGAAAAGGTCATCGGAGATGAATTTTTCCATAGAAAAGGTCATCGGATCGGAGATGACTTTTTCCATAGAAAAGGTCATCTGATCGGAGATGACTTTTTCCATAGAAAAGGTCATCGGATCGGAGATGACTTTTTCCATAGAAAAGGTCATCGGATCGGAGATGACTTTTTCCATAGAAAAGGTCATCGGAGATGACTTTTTCTATAAAAAGGTCATCGGAGATGACTTTTTCTATAAAAAGGTCATCGGAGATGACTTTTTCTATAAAAAGGTAATCGGATATGACTTTTTCCATAGAAAAGATAATCGGAGATGAATTTTCCGATAGAAAAGATAATCGGAGATGAATTTTCCGATAGAAAATATAATCGGAGATGAATTTTCCGGAGATGACTTTTCCCATAGAAAAGGTCATCGGAGATGACTATTTTCATTAAGCAGGTCGTCGGAGATGACTTTTTCCTAAAGAAAAGGTCATTGGAGATGACTTTCCCTATAGAAAAGAACCGGAGATGACTTTTCCTACAGAAAAATTTATCGGAGATGACTTTTCCTATAGAAAAGGTCATCGGAGATGAATTTCCCTATAGAAAAGGTCATCGAAAATGACTTTTCCTATAGAAAAAGTCATCGGAGATGATTTTTCCTATAGAAAAGTTCATCGGAGATGACTTTTCCTATAGAAAAGTTCATCGGAGATGACTTTTCCTATAGAAAAGTTCATCGGAGATGACTTTTCCTATAGAAAAGTTCATCGGAGATGACTTTTCCTATAGAAAAGTTCATCGGAGATGACTTTTCCTATAGAAAAGTTCATCGGAGATGACTTTTCCTATCGAAAAGTTCATCGGAGATGACTCTTCCTATAGAAAAGTTCATCGGAGATGACTTTTCCTATAGAAAAGTTCATCGGAGATGACTTTTCCTATAGAAAAGTTCATCGGAGATGACTTTTCCTATAGAAAAGTTCATCGGAGATGACTTTTCCTATAGAAAAGGTCATCGGAGATGACTTTTCCTATAGAAAAGGTCATCGGAGATGACTTTCCCTATAGAAAAGGTCATCGGAGATGAATTTCCCTATAGAAAAGGTCATCGAAAATGACTTTTCCTATAGAAAAAGTCATCGGAGATGATTTTTCCTATAGAAAAGTTCATCGGAGATGACTTTTCCTATAGAAAAGTTCATCGGAGATGACTTTTCCTATAGAAAAGTTCATCGGAGATGACTTTTCCTATAGAAAAGTTCATCGGAGATGACTTTTCCTATAGAAAAGTTCATCGGAGATGACTTTTCCTATAGAAAAGTTCATCGGAGATGACTTTTCCTATAGAAAAGTTCATCGGAGATGACTTTTCCTATAGAAAAGTTCATCGGAGATGACTTTTCCTATAGAAAAGTTCATCGGAGATGACTTTTCCTATAGAAAAGTTCATCGGAGATGACTTTTCCTATAGAAAAGTTCATCGGAGATGACTTTTCCTATAGAAAAGTTCATCGGAGATGACTTTTCCTATCGAAAAGTTCATCGGAGATGACTCTTCCTATAGAAAAGTTCATCGGAGATGACTTTTCCTATAGAAAAGTTCATCGGAGATGACTTTTCCTATAGAAAAGGTCATCGGAGATGACTTTCCCTATAGAAAAGGTCATCGGAGATGACTTTCCCTATAGAAAAGGTCATCGAAAATGACTTTTCCTATAGAAAAAGTCATCGGAGATGATTTTTCCTATAGAAAAGTTCATCGGAGATGACTTTTCCTATAGAAAAGTTCATCGGAGATGACTTTTCCTATAGAAAAGTTCATCGGAGATGACTTTTCCTATAGAAAAGTTCATCGGAGATGACTTTTCCTATAGAAAAGTTCATCGGAGATGACTTTTCCTATAGAAAAGTTCATCGGAGATGACTTTTCCTATAGAAAAGTTCATCGGAGATGACTTTTCCTATAGAAAAGTTCATCGGAGATGACTTTTCCTATAGAAAAGTTCATCGGAGATGACTTTTCCTATAGAAAAGTTCATCGGAGATGACTCTTCCTATAGAAAAGTTCATCGGAGATGACTTTTCTTATAGAAAAGTTCATCGGAGATGACTTTTTCCATTGAAAAGGTCATCGGGGATGACTTTTTCCATAGAAAGGGTCATAGGAGATGACATTTACCACAGAAAAGGTCATCGACGACGATTTTTACCACAGAAAAGGTCATCGGAGATGACTTTTTCCATAGAAAACGTCATCGGAGATGACTTGTTCCATAGAAAAGGTCATCGGAGATGACTTTTTCCATAGAAAAGGTCATCGGAGATGACTTTTTCCATAGAAAAGGTCATCGGAGATGACTTTTTCCATAGAAAAGGTCATCGGAGATGACTTTTTCCATAGAAAAGGTCATCGGAGATGACTTTTTCCATAGAAAAGGTCATCGGAGATGACTTTTTCCATAGAAAAGGTCATCGGAGATGACTTTTTCCATAGAAAAGGTCATCGGAGATGACTTTTTCCATAGAAAATGTCATCTTAGATGACTTTCCATAGAAATTTTCATCGGAGATGACTTTTTCCATAAAAAAAGGTCATCGGAGATGACTTTTTCCATAGAAAAGGTCATCGGGGATGACTTTTTCCATAGAAAGGGTCATAGGAGATGACATTTACCACAGAAAAGGTCATCGACGACGATTTTTACCACAGAAAAGGTCATCGGAGATGACTTTTTCCATAGAAAACGTCATCGGAGATAGGAAAGTTCATCGGAGATGACTTTTTCCATAGAAATGGTCACAGGAGATGACTTTTCTTATAGAAAATTCATCGCAGATGACTTTTTGTATAGAAAAGTTCATCGCAGACGACTTTATTTATAGAAAAGTTCATCGGAGATGACTTTTCGTATAGAAAATGACTTGATGACTTTTCCTATATGGAAAAGTTCATCGGAGATGACTTTTCCTATAGTGAAGTTCATCGGACGATGACTTTTCCTATAGAAAAGTTCATCGGACGATGACTTTTCCTATAGAGAAGTTCATCGGACGATGACTTTTCCTATAGAGAAGTTCATCGGACGATGACTTTTCCTATAGAAAAGTTCATCGGACGATGACTTTTCGTATAGAAAAGTTCATAGGTGTTGACAAGAAAAGTTCATCCATAAAAAAGCTCACCGAGTATTATTTTTATTAAAGGAAAGTTCAACGGAGATGACTTTTAATAAATAAAGTCATCAGAGATGACTTTTCCCATGGAAAAATTCATTGGAGATGTTCATCGCAAATTATTTTTCTTAACTTTTGCACCATCTCTCGTCTTAGACTGAAACCCACATTACTTCCCTTAAAAGCTTTTGCTTTATTTGCACAACATTTTCCTGGTAATGAGTTCATTTGTTAAAATATTTGGCAACAGTTTTTGTGCTCCAGTTCTTTCATGAATTGCTGGGATTTTTTAACTTTTGGATTTACTCCAAAATTGCATTTGTTGATTAAATTTATGGACGTGTTGGTGGTCTTTGGCTTCCTGGTGGTCGCAACAGAGGCAACAATTGGAGAGAACGCTAAGTATAAAACGAAACTAGATTAATTAAGGATATACATTTTACTATATTTTGAAAAAGGATTAAAATACGTTTATTTTTTTCAAACAAAATGTGTCCTAATTTATTCTGATGTATTTAATGCTGGAAATGTATTTATCAATAGCAGATATTAAAGAACTCTTCATTTGACATGTCTTCCTCTCTAAAATCTCGTTCAATATGTCCCATCATTGCCAGCTTGTTTATATTTGTAAACGACTTTGGTGACAAAATATTTCACAGCCTTCGCCACTTTAAAATTTCCGCCGGTCAATATCAATGAACGACGACGGATGGACCTCTTTTGAAGTTCATCACCAATGCTTAAGTACCCAAATATCCTGTGTTAGACACATAAACCTCCAGGCCACCCTCAGTGGCAATAATTCGTTCAACACATGCTTCAATAACCCTAAACAAAATTTTAATGAAGGTCCTGATGGATGTATGGCGGTGTAGTGTAGATGGATAAAGGTTTTGTTTTGGGGAGATCACAAACAAAAGCAGCAGCGGTCGCTGCTGGCATCGTCACAGCCACTTGAAATTACACACACAACGTCAAGGGCATGTTCTTTCAAAAAGCGATAAAACGCCCAATACAAAATAATACAAAACCAATGCCACAACATGTACTTGAACTGCCAAGGCTCCTACTATGCTATGTCTATTGGTCCAAGCAATGGAGGTATCCTCCGCAATGTTTCTTTGTTACTGTTTTCAATAGCCAAAATAAAATAGTTTCACTATTTAACCAACGTTGCAAAACCAAATGTTTCTCTTAGACCACAAACGCAAAGCAATTGAAGGCATTGCCTCGCCCCAAATGCCACAAAAACAGCAAATGCTGCAAGGCTTCCACGCAGCCAAAACCAAGTAAGCAACACTTATTTTGTTGATGAATGATTGAATCAATGAATGGTTACTTCAGTAATGTAGCAAAACACGTTTCAGAACGACAACTCACGAAATTTAACAACACTTAACACTTCATCGCCGATGAATTTGCCAACAGGGAAAGTCATCTCCGATAAACTTTTCTATAGGAAAAGTCATCTCCAATGAACTTTTCTATACGAAAAGTCATCTCCGATGAAGTTTTTTTTATAGGAAAAGTCATTTTCGAATGGCATCTCAGACGAGCCTTTCCGTAGGAAAATCATCTCCGAAGAACTTTTCTCTACGAAAAGTCTATAGGAAAAGTCATCGTCCGATGAACTTTTCTATAGGAAAAGTCATCGTCCGATAAGAAAAGTCATCTCCGATGAACTTTTCTATAGGAAAACTCATCTCCAATGAACTTTTCTGTAGGAAAAGTCATCTCCGATGAACTTTTCTATAGGAAAATCATCGTCCGATGAACTTTTCTATAGGAAAATCATCGTCCGATGAACTTTTCTATAGGAAAAAGCATCGTCCGATGAACTTTTCTATAGGAAAAAGCATCGTCCGATGAACTTTTCTATAGGAAAAAGCATCGTCCGATGAACTTTTCTATAGGAAAAAGCATCGTCCGATGAACTTTTCTATACGAAAAGTCATCTCCGATGAACTTTTCTATACGAAAAGTCATCTCCGATGAACTTTTCTATACGAAAAGTCATCTCCGATGAACTTTTCTATACGAAAAGTCATCTCCGATGAACTTTTCTATACGAAAAGTCATCTCCGATGAACTTTTCTATACGAAAAGTCATCTCCGATGAACTTTTCTATACGAAAAGTCATCTCCGATGAACTTTTCTATACGAAAAGTCATCTTCGATGAACTTTTCTATACGAAAAGTCATCTCCGATGAAATTTTCTATACGAAAAGTCATCTCCGATGAACTTTTCTATACGAAAAGTCATCTCCGATGAACTTTTCTATACGAAAAGTCATCTCCGATGAACTTTTCTATACGAAAAGTCATCTCCGATGAACTTTTCCATACGAAAAGTCATCTCCGATGAACTTTTCCATACGAAAAGTCATCTCCGATGAACTTTTCCATACGAAAAGTCATCTCCGATGAACTTTTCTATAGGAAAAGTCATCTCCGATGAACTTTTCTATAGGAAAAGTTTTCCCCGATGAACTTTTCTATGGGAAAATTCATCACCGATTAACTTTCTATGGGAAAATTCATCTCCGATGAACTTTTCTGTGGGAATATTCATCCCCGATGACGTTTTCTATGGGAAAAGTCATCTCCGTTGATCTTTTCTATAAGAAAATTCATCTCCGTTGATCTTTTCTATAAGAAAATTCATCTCCGTTGATCTTTTCTATAAGAAAATTCATCTCCGATGAACTTTTCTATGGGAAATTCATCTCCGATGACCATTTCTATAGGAAAAGTCATCGACCTATGAACTTTTCTATAGGAAAAGTCATCTTCGATTAACTTTTCTATGGGAAAATTCATCTCCGATGAACTTTTCTATGGGAAAATTCATCTCCGATGAACTTTTCTCTAGGAAAATTCATCTCCGATGAACTTTTCTATAGGAAAAGTCATCTCCGATGAACTTTTCTATAGGAAAAGTCATCTGCGATGAACTTTTCTATAGGAAAAGTCATCTCCGATGAACGTTTTTATAGGAAAAGTCATCTCCGATAAACTTTTCTATAGGAAAAGTCATCTCCGATGAACTTTTCTATAGGAAAAGTCATCTCCGATGAACTTTTCTATAGGAAAAGTCATCTCCGATGAACTTTTCTATAGGAAAAGTCATCTCCGATGAACTTTTCTATAGGAAAAGTCATCTCCGATGAACTTTTCTATAGGAAAAGTCATCTCCGATGAACTTTTCTATAGGAAAAGTCATCTCCGATGAACTTTTCTATAGGAAAAGTCATCTCCGATGAACTTTTCTATAGGAAAAGTCATCTCCGATGAACTTTTCTATAGGAAAAGTCATCTCCGATGAACTTTTCTATAGGAAAAGTCATCTCCGATGAACTTTTCTATAGGAAAAGTCATCTCCGATGAACTTTTCTATAGGAAAAGTCATCTCCGATGAACTTTTCTATAGGAAAAGTCATCTCCGATGAACTTTTCTATAGGAAAAGTCATCTCCGATGAACTTTTCTATAGGAAAAGTCATCTCCGATGAACTTTCCTATACGAAAAGTCATCTCCGATGAACTTTTCTATGGAAAAAGTGATCTCCGATGACCTTTTCTATGGAAAAGTCATCTCCGATGACCTTTTCTATGGAAAAAGTGATCTCCGATGACCTTTTCTGTGGAAAAAGTCATCTCCGATGACCCTTTTTATGGAAAAAGTCATCTCCGATGACCTTTTCTATAGGAAAAGTCAACTCCGTGGAACGTTTTTATAGGAAAAGTCAACTACGATGAAATTTCTATACGAAAAATCAACTACGATGAAATTTCTATACGAAAAGTCATCTCCGATGAACATTTCTATACGAAAAGGCATCTCCGATGAACTTTTCTATAGGAAAAGTCATCTCCGATGAACTTTTCTATAGGAAAAGTCATCTCCGATGAACTTTTCTATAGGAAAAGTCATCTCCGATGAACTTTTCTATAGGAAAAGTCATCTCCGATGAACTTTTCTATAGGAAAAGTCATCTCCGATGAACTTTTCTATAGGAAAAGTCATCTCCGATGAACTTTTCAGTAGGAAAAGTCATCTCCGATGAACTTTTCTATAGGAAAAGTCATCTCCGATGAACTTTTCTATAGGAAAAGTCATCTCCGATGAACTTTTCTATAGGAAAAGTCATCTCCGATGAACTTTTCTATAGGAAAAGTCATCTCCGATGAACTTTTCTATAGGAAAAGTCATCTCCGATGAACTTTTCTATAGGAAAAGTCATCTCCGATGAACTTTTCTATAGGAAAAGTCATCGTCCGATGAACTTTTCTATAGGAAAAGTCATCGTCCAATGAACTTTTCTATAGGAAAAGTCATCGTCCAATGAACTTTTCTATAGGAAAAGTCATCTCCGATGAACTTTTCTATAGGAAAAGTCATATCCGATGAACTTTTCTATAGGAAAAGTCATCTCCGATGAACTTTTCTATAGGAAAAGTCATCTCCGATGAACTTTTCTGTAGGAAAAGTCATCTCCGATGAACTTTTCTTTATGAAAAGTCATCTCCGATGAACTTTTCTTTATGAAAAGTCATCTCCGATGAACTTTTCTTTATGAAAAGTCATCTCCGATGAACTTTTCTTTGCGATGAACTTTTCTATAGGAAAAGTCATCTCCGATGAACTTTTCTATAGGAAAAGTCATCTCGGATGAAGTTTTTTATAGGAAAAGTCATTTTCGATGAAGTTTTTTATAGGAAAAGTCATCTCGGATGAAGTTTTTTATAGGAAAAGTCATTTTCGATGAAGTTTTTTATAGGAAAAGTCATCTTCGATGAACTTTTCTATAGGAAAAGTCATCTCCGTTACTTTTCTATGGGAAAAGTCATCTCTGATGAACTTTTCTACAGAAAAAGTCATCTCCGATGAACTTTCCTATAGGAAAAATCATCGTCCGATGAACTTTTCTATAGGAAAAGTCATCTCCGATGAACTTTTCTATAGGAAAAGTCATCGCCGATGAAATTTCCTATACGAAAAGTCATCTCCGATGAACTTTTCTATACGAAAAGTCATCCCCGATGACCTTTTCTATGGGAACTGTTCATCGTCCGATGAACTTTTCTATAGAAAAAGTCATCGTCTGATGAACTTTTCTATAGGAAAAGTCATCTCCGATGAACTTTTCTATAGGAAAAGTCATCTCCGATGAACTTTTCTATACGAAAAGTCATCTCCGATGAACTTTTCTATAGGAAAAGTCATCTCTCCGATGATCTTTGCTGTAGGAAAAATCATCTCCGATGAACTCTTCTATAGGAAAAGTCATCCCCGATGAACTCTTCTATAGGAAAAGTCATCTCTGATGAACTTTTCTATGGGAAAAGTCATATCCGATGAACTTTTCTATGGGAAAAGTCATATCCGATGAACTATTCTGTGGGAAACGTCATCTCCGATGACCTGTTTTGTAGGAAAAGTTATCTCCGATAAACTTTCCTTTGGGGAAATCATCTCCGATGTTGTTTTCTATGGGAAAAGTCATCTCCGTTGAACTTTTCTATAGAAAAAATCATCTCTGATGAAATTTTCTATGGGAAAACTCATTTTAAGTTTTTTTTTTATAGGAAAGGCCATCTCCGATGAACTTTTCTATAGGACAAGTTATCTCCGATTATTTTTTCTAAAGGAGCGGTCATCGCCAATGACATTCTCTATAGAATCTTTCATCTCAGGGAAAACTTAGTATCGTGACAAGATTGCCTTTCATTGTTTGCAAAAAATTCTATTAATATTTCCTTCTTCATACCCCACCAGTAGCTGGAATATCCTCCAAATCTTCCTTCCAAACATGTAATGCCTGTGTAAATGTAATGTCCCTGCTTTGGTTATAGGTAGGTAAGTGTGCGTGTGAAACCATTTCAATTACTGTTGTTAGCATTTGTAGCGTTGTTGCTGTAGTTGGGCCCACAAAATGTAATTGCACCGATGTCTGGTGATGAAGATGATGATGAAAGTACGTGTCTTTGTCCGTTGTTGCGAAAAGTAATTTATAATTCATATAAAATATAAGTAAATGACTATTAGTTGTTGTAATCGTTTATAAATATTTGATTTGCTTCTGGTGGAGCAGTTAGAAGCATTTCGCACTTCATATGTTTAATGGAATGTAAGGAAGTGGGAGAGAGAGAAATTAAAGAGCGTTGTGGCATTGCTCAACGTTTGAGGATTCCCAAATGATTGCATTTTTTTTTTGGTTGGCAATAAGATGATATGAATTTTAATAGCTTTTAGTTATCTTTATTCTAGTATTTATCTTCAGGTCTGGTTGGTTGGCTGATGTGAGACCGGTAGATGGGACATGTATAAATTCCTTTATGTCAGATTCAGAGAAGACTCCAGCCATTCCCCTAAGAAATTTCAGTAGAACGTGTTTTAAGATGTTTGTTGGTTAAATTGACCCCCACGTTGGGCGCCATTTTAATAAGTGTTTGATACATTAACAAAACCCAATCGATGTTGGTTAAAATATATAATGGAAACCCCGTATAGGATGGATCTTTGAAGTCTTTGACTTTAACTATGTGTGTAATGAAAGGTTGGCCCCACGTTGGGCGCCAAATTCTAACTCTTTTTAAGTAATATTAAATTAGAAAAAAGGAAAAGCAGAATACAAAAAATGGAATCTAAGAAGTCGTTGATGTGTTTAAAACTTATTTTTATCGATTGCGAGTCTTATGGAAGTTAAGCTTTCCGTTGGGCGCCAACCAATAATTCTATGTTATGATAATATTAAAATAGAGAGAGTGGAGCAACTTAATATCTTCTTAATGAACTCCGATACAACATTCTCTCCTACCTTAGTTCCTCCCTCCAACAAATTAAACGCTACTCGCCTCTCACACAAACTTTCAAGAACTTCCTTAAACGCTCCATAAATATCTCCTCTAAAATTTGTCACTGCCAAATCCAAATCACCTTAACACATTTTCACTACCAAGAACAACTACTCGCCAACTAATACCTACCTATCACATGGCGCAACACTTCTGCCAAATAGACATACAAACACCCTGAAGGTAAAAACTTACTACACACAGCTTTTGTCAAATCCTCTCTTAACTAATTGCAATAAAATATCCTTTGGCAATTTGGTATTGCTTTTGTTACTCGGCTCGGCGAGAAACAAACACATACAAGCATGTTCGTGGTCTTCAATATTCAACATAATTGTCATGCAAAGGCTGTCGGTCACCGTCAAAGAGGGGGGAAGGCGTCTGAAAACAATCAGTAGCAACAAAATCAATCCCAAAATCCTTGCGTTGTTGTTGCACGAGACATGCTTGCAGGAATCTGTAAATCCTTGGCAACACCTCGACACAACAAACTTCAATGGCATCACCAAACCGGTACTTTTTCCGCATGTTGGCTGTTTAAGGTTTAAGCGACAAAGCGTCAACAAACAATTTTGTATTCAAGTCACGTTTGGTAAAAGGGGAGAAAGCGGGTGGTGGGAGCACAACAAATAAAGCGGCTCTCAAAAACACCAAAAAGGATGATTGTTGTTTTGTGTTGCACGCGAGTGTGTGTGTGTAGGGAATCCTTTTGCTTGATTTACTTTCACCATTACCCATGCCAGCGACCATTACCTTCTCCACATCGTCATCATCCAATTCACAACATTATTCCCTGTGAGATGGCTGATGATGTTGGTGGCAACATTATTGTCAAAAGCGTGATATGTAACAGTTTTTTTGTGCATCGGAGAAACATTTGTTTATAGCTTCCGGTTTTTTTAGGTGTCAAAGGGATATAAGGGTTCATAGAGGAAAGTCCATCGGATATAATTTTTCCACAGAAAAGTTCATCGGAGATGACTTTTCCCATAGAAAAGGTCATCGGAGATGACTTTTCCCATAGAAAAAGTCATCGGAGATGATTTTTCCCATAGAAAAGGTAATCGGAGATGATTTTTCCCATAGAAAAGGTAATCGGAGATGACTTTTAACATAGAAAAGGTCATCGGAGATGACTTTTCCCATAGAAAAGGTCATCGGAGATGACTTTTCCCATAGAAAAGGTCATTGGAGATGACTTTTCCCATAGAAAAGGTCATTGGAGATGACTTTTAACATAGAAAAGGTCATCGGAGATGACTTTTCCCATAGAAAAGGTCATCGGAGATGACTTTTCCCATAGAAAAGGTCATTGGAGATGACTTTTCCCATAGAAAAGGTCATTGGAGATGACTTTTCCCATAGAAAAGGTCATTGGAGATGACTTTTCCCATAGAAAAGGTCATCGGAGATGACTTTTCCCATAGAAAAGGTCATCGGAGATGACTTTTCCCATAGAAAAGGTCATCGGAGATGACTTTTCCCATAGAAAAGGTCATCGGAGATGACTTTTCCCATAGAAAAGGTCATCGGAGATGACTTTTCCCATAGAAAAGGTCATCGGAGATGACTTTTCCCATAGAAAAGGTCATCGGAGATGACTTTTCCCATAGAAAAGGTCATCGGAGATGACTTTTCCCATAGAAAAGTTCATCGGAGATGACTTTTCTTATTGAAAAATTCATCGGAGATGACTTTTCCTATAGCAAAGGTCATCGGAGGTGACTTTTTCCATAGAAAAGGTCATCGGAGATGACTTTTTCCATAGAAAAGGTCATCGGAGATGACTTTTTCCATAGAAAAGGTCATCGGAGATGACTTTTTCCATAGAAAAGGTCATCGGAGATGACTTTTTCCATAGAAAAGGTCATCGGAGATGACTTTTTCCATAGAAAAGGTCATCGGAGATGACTTTTTCCATAGAAAAGGTCATCGGAGATGACTTTTTCCATAGAAAATTTCATCGGAGATAACTTTTCCTATAGAAAAGTTCATCGGAGATTACTTTTTCTATAGAAAATTCATTCAAGATGACTTTTCCCATAGAAAAGTTCATCGGAGATGACTTTTCCTATAGAAAAGTTCATCGGAGATGACTTTTCCTATAGAAAAGTTCATCGGAGATGACTTTTCCTATAGAAAAGTTCATCGGAGACGACTTTCCATAGAAAAGGTCATCGGAGATGACTTTTGCCCATAGAAAAGTCATCGAAGAAAACTTTTCTCATAGAAAAAGGTCATCGGAGATTACTTTTCCCATAGAAAAAGGTCATCGGAGATGACTTTTCCTATAGAAAAGGTCATCGGAGATGATTTTTCCCATAGAAAAGGTCATCGGAGATGACTTTTAACATAGAAAAGGTCATCGGAGATAACTTTTAACATAGAAAAGGTCATCGGAGATGACTTTTCCCATAGAAAAGGTCATTGGAGATGACTTTTCCCATAGAAAAGGTCATTGGAGATGACTTTTCCCATAGAAAAGGTCATTGGAGATGACTTTTCCCATAGAAAAGGTCATCGGAGATGACTTTTCCCATAGAAAAGGTCATCGGAGATGACTTTTCCCATAGAAAAGGTCATCGGAGATGACTTTTCCTTAGAAAAGTTCATCGGAGATGACTTTTCTTATTGAAAAATTCATCGGAGATGACTTTTCCTATAGCAAAGGTCATCGGAGGTGACTTTTTCCATAGAAAAGGTCATCGGAGATGACTTTTTCCATAGAAAAGGTCATCGGAGATGACTTTTTCCATAGAAAAGGTCATCGGAGATGACTTTTTCCATAGAAAAGGTCATCGGAGATGACTTTTCCCATAGAAAAGGTCATTGGAGATGACTTTTCCCATAGAAAAGGTCATTGGAGATGACTTTTCCCATAGAAAAGGTCATCGGAGATGACTTTTCGTATAGAAAAGTTCATCGGAGATGACTTTTCGTATAGAAAAGTTCATCGGAGATGACTTTTCGTATAGAAAAGTTCATCGGAGATGACTTTTCGTATAGAAAAGTTCATCGGAGATGACTTTTCGTATAGAAAAGTTCATCGGAGATGACTTTTCGTATAGAAAAGTTCATCGGAGATGACTTTTCGTATAGAAAAGTTCATCGGAGATGACTTTTCGTATAGAAAAGTTCATCGGAGATGACTTTTCGTATAGAAAAGTTCATCGGAGATGACTTTTCGTATAGAAAAGTTCATCGGAGATGACTTTTCGTATAGAAAAGTTCATCGGAGATGACTTTTCGTATAGAAAAGTTCATCGGAGATGACTTTTCGTATAGAAAAGTTCATCGGAGATGACTTTTCGTATAGAAAAGTTCATCGGAGATGACTTTTCGTATAGAAAAGTTCATCGGAGATGACTTTTCGTATAGAAAAGTTCATCGGAGATGACTTTTCGTATAGAAAAGTTCATCGGAGATGACTTTCGTATAGAAAAGTTCATCGGAGATGACTTTTCGTATAGAAAAGTTCATCGGAGATGACTTTTCCTACAGAAAAGTTCATCGACGATGACGATGAGAAAAGGTCATTGGAGATGACTTTTCCTATAGAAAAGTTCAGTCATCTCCGATGAACTTTTCTATAGGAAAAGTCATCGTCGATGAACTTTTCTATAGGAAAAGTCATCGTCGATGAACTTTTCTATAGGAAAAGTCATCGTCGATGAACTTTTCTATAGGAAAAGTCATCGTCGATGAACTTTTCTATAGGAAAAGTCATCGTCGATGAACTTTTCTATAGGAAAAGTCATCGTCGATGAACTTTTCTATAGGAAAAGTCATCGTCGATGAACTTTTCTATAGGAAAAGTCATCGTCGATGAACTTTTCTATAGGAAAAGTCATCGTCGATGAACTTTTCTATAGGAAAAGTCATCGTCGATGAACTTTTCTATAGGAAAAGTCATCGTCGATGAACTTTTCTATAGGAAAAGTCATCGTCGATGAACTTTTCTATAGGAAAAGTCATCGTCGATGAACTTTTCTATAGGAAAAGTCATCGTCGATGAATTTTGCTATAGGAATAGTCATCGTCGATGAACTTTTCTCTTAGAAAAGTCATCTATAAGAAAAGACATCTCCGATGACTTTTTGCTGTAAGAAAAGTCATCTCTGAGTATTTTTTCTCTACGAAAAGTCAACTCCAAAGATCTTTTCTCTAAGAAAAGTCATCTCCGATGAACTTTTCTCTAAGATAAGTCACCTACGGTGAACTTTTTTCTAGGAAAAATCAAATTTAATTACTTGCCAAATTTAATCTTTTGCATCATTTTAACAAATTTCCGCCTGCCTCCCTATCTTGCTAATCTAGATTTAATGGCTTTTCAGTTATTCTCTTTTTTTGTTGGTTGCCGGCAAATTTGTTTATTTACGAAATTTTCAATATAAACTGTCATTGTTGGGTTTGTTTATCGATAATTGATTATTTGAAAACTTCATAATGTTTTGTAAATATTTATTTGCAGTTAAATGGAAATTTTTATAACACAAAAACAAACTTGAAACAGCAACAACAACGACAATCTGATTGGAAACAAAATTTGCATATTTACAAAATCAGTGGCATTTCTCTATCTACCTGAAAAGCTTATGTTTTGATTGCAAGTACCTCATCACCCCATGCCAACCAGCCTCAAAGTGAATAAAGCAGGATGGTTGGAGGGATGGGGCTAGGTAGAGCTCCTTTCACTTCTCTGTTATTTTTTTGTTTTTAAAGACAAACATTAACATTTGTTTTTTCACCTTTTGAGCTTTGAAATTATTTTCAAAGCACGTACACGTACATTGGCGGTATTTTTTCAACAACAACAACGAGAGTATATTTAACCCCCACCCTTCCCTCCTACTAGACCTCAAAGTGAACTGAACAGAGAAATGAATAAATGAGTGCAAAACCGAAAAAAATACTGGAAACGACAAACAGACGACGACAACAGTAAATGCTGAAACAATTTGCGTCATGTGGTCACAGAACTTTAGCGGCAGAACATAGGAGCCCGTGCTTCAGAGGAGATTGTTTTACAACAGAGTAACAACACCAAGCCAGCATCGGGGCCAAAGGGTATTGCTTTGATTTTGCGCTTGTTTTACAAGGACAAAAACAACAGCAACAACAACACACGGACACGATGAACATTTTGACAAACAAATGTTTTGGCATTTTTGTTTCTTTGTTGCCGCTATCCCGACACTGTGTGTTCAACATATCCTGTGTATTTGTCAGCATGTAAAATTGTGTGTGTGTGTTTGTTTGTGTCACTTTGTTGTTAAGAGTGCGTAAACACCAACTCAAAAACTGTCATATACAATCATCACGAGTGCGCAACATGAACACAAACCCAGGCACATCATAAACACTCACCTCGGTAACAAACGAAACTCCATGTCACAGGCACTCACACGGTAGTGATTGAATAAAAGGCCGGATTTTTTTCGCGACTATTATCCTATAGGATTCTATTGGATAATATTATTTTGTTAGAGGGAAGTTGGGAGTAGGTAGGTATTGTCAAGAGGTTTTTTGTTCGGTTTCAAGCAAAGAGGGAGGGTACAGACAATAATGGGAAAATTTTGGAAATTTCGGGACAATAAACGTGGATTTTTACTGGACCCAAAGAGGACCAAAAGCTTGATTTTTTTAAAGATTTTTTCCTCTACCCAAAAAGGAAAATAAGCGTGGATTTTTTAAAGATTTTTTCCTCTACCCAAAAAGGAAAATAAGCGTGGATTTTTTAAAGATTTTTTCCTCTACCCAAAAAGGAAAATAAGCGTGGATTTTTTAAAGATTTTTTCCTCTACACAAACAGGAAAATAAGCGTGGATTTTTTAAAGATTTTTTCCTCTACCCAAAAAGGACAATAAGCGTGGACTTTTTAAAGATTTTTTCCTCAACCCAAAAAGGACAATAAGCGTGGATTTTTTAAAGATTTTTTCCTCTACCCCAAAATGACAATAAGCGTGGATTTTTTTAAAGATTTTTTCCTCTACCCAAAAAGGACAATAAGCGTGGATTTTTTAAAGATTTTTTCCTCTACCCAAAAAGGACAATAAGCGTGGATTTTTTAAAGATTTTTTCCTCTACCCAAAAAGGACAATAAGCGTGGATTTTTTAAAGATTTTTTCCTCTACCCAAAAAGGACAATAAGCGTGGATTTTTTAAAGATTTTTTCCTCTACCCAAAAAGGACAATAAGCGTGGATTTTTTAAAGATTTTTTCCTCTACCCAAAAAGGACAATAAGCGTGATTTTTTAAAGATTTTTTCCTCTAACCAAAAAGGACAATAAGCGTGGATTTTTTAAAGATTTTTTCCTCTAACCAAAAAGGACAATAAGCGTGGATTTTTTAAAGATTTTTTCCTCTACCCAAAAAGAAAATAAGCGTGGATTTTTTAAAGATTTTTTCCTCTACCCAAAAAGGACAATAAGCGTGGATTTTTTAAAGATTTTTTCCTCTACCCAAAAAGGACAATAAGCGTGGATTTCTTAAAGATTTTTTCCTCTAACCAAAAAGGACAATAAGCGTGGATTTTTTAAAGATTTTTTCCTCTACCCAAAAAGGACAATAAGCGTGGATTTCTTAAAGATTTTTTCCTCTAACCAAAAAGGAAAATAAGCGTGGATTTTTTAAAGATTTTTTCCTCTACCCAAAAAGAAAATAAGCGTGGATTTTTTAAAGATTTTTTTCTCTACCAAAAAAGGACAATAAGCGTAGATTTTTTAAAGATTTTTTCCTCTACCCAAAAAGGACAATAAGCGTGGATTTTTTAAAGATTTTTCCCTCTACCCAAAAAGGACAATAAGCGTGGATTTTTTAAAGATCTTTTCCTCTAACCAAAAAGGACAATAAGCGTGGATTTTTTAAAGATCTTTTCCTCTAACCAAAAAGGACAATAAGCGTGGATTTTTTAAAGATTTTTTCCTCTAACCAAAAAGGACAATAAGCGTGGATTTTTTAAAGATTTTTTCCGACACCCAAAAAGGACAATAAGCGTGGATTTTTTAAAGATTTTTTCCTCTACCCAAAAAGGACAATAAGCGTGGATTTTTTAAAGATTTTTTTCCTCTACCCAAAAAGGACAATAAGCGTAGATTTTTTAAAGATTTTTTCCTTTACCCAAAAAGGAAAATAAGCGTGGATTTTTTAAAGATTTTTTCTTCTACCCAAAAAGGAAAATAAGCGTGGATTTTTTAAAGATTTTTTCCTCTACCAAAAAAGGACAATAAGCGTGGATTTTTTAAAGATTTTTTCTTCTACCCAAAAAGGAAAATAAGCGTGGATTTTTTAAAGATTTTTTCCTCTACCAAAAAAGGACAATAAGCGTGGATTTTTTAAAGATTTTTTCTTCTACCCAAAAAGGAAAATAAGCGTGGATTTTTTAAAGATTTTTTCCTCTACCAAAAAAGGACAATAAGCGTGGATTTTTTAAAGATTTTTTCCTCTACCCAAAAAGGACAATAAGCGTGGATTTTTAAAGATTTGTTCCTCTAACCAAAAAGGATAATAAGCGTGGATTTTTTAAAGATTTTTTCCTCTACCCAAAAAGGACAATAAGCGTGGATTTTTAAAGATTTGTTCCTCTAACCAAAAAGGACAATAAGCGTGGATTTTTTAAAGATTTTTTCCTCTACCCAAAAAGGACAATAAGCGTGGATTTTTTAAAGATTTGTTCCTCTACCAAAAAAGGACAATAAGCGTGGACCTTTTTAAGATTTTTTAATCTAACCAAAAAGGGCAATAAGCGTGGATTTTTTAAAGATTTTTTCCTCTAACCAAAAAGGACAATAAGCGTGGATTTTTTAAAGATGTTTTCCTCTACCCAAAAAGGACAATAAGCGTGGATTTTTTAAAGATGTTTTCCTCTACCCAAAAAGGACAATAAGCGTGGATTTTTTAAAGATGTTTTCCTCTACCCAAAAAGGACAATAAGCGTGGATTTTTTAAAGATGTTTTCCTCTACCCAAAAAGGACAATAAGCGTGGATTTTTTAAAGATGTTTTCCTCTACCCAAAAAGGACAATAAGCGTGGATTTTTTAAAGATGTTTTCCTCTACCCAAAAAGGACAATAAGCGTGGATTTTTTAAACCCCAAAAGGACAATAAGCGTGGATTTTTTAAAGATTTTTTCCTCTACCCAAAAAGGACAATAAGCGTGGATTTTTTAAAGATGTTTTCCTCTACCCAAAAAGGACAATAAGCGTGGATTTTTTAAAGATGTTTTCCTCTACCCAAAAAGGACAATAAGCGTGGATTTTTTAAAGATTTTTTCCTCTACTCAAGAAGGACAATAAGCGTGGATTTTTTAAACCCCAAAAGGACAATAAGCGTGGATTTTTTAAAGATTTTTTCCTCTACCCCAAAAGGACAATAAGCGTAGATTTTTTAAAGATTTTTTCCTTTACCCGAACAGAACAATAAGCGTAGATTTTTTAAAGATTTCTTCCTCTACCCCAAAAGGACAATAAACGTGCATTTTTTAAAGATTTTTTCCTCTACTCAAGAAGGACAATAAGCGTGGATTTTTTAAACCCCAAAAGGATGATAAGCGTGGATTTTTTTTAAGATTTTTTCCTCTACCCCAAAAGGACAATAAACGTGGATTTTTTAAAGATTTTTTCCTCTACCCCAAAAGGACAATAAGCGTGGATTTTTTAAAGATTTTTTCCTCTACCCAAAAAGGACAATAAGCGTGGATTTTTTAAAGATTTTTTCCGACACCCAAAAAGGACAATAAGCGTGGATTTTTTAAAGATTTTTTCCGACACCCAAAAAGGACAATAAGCGTGGATTTTTTAAAGATTTTTTCCGACACCCAAAGAGGACAATAAGCGTGGATTTTTTAAAGATTTTTTCCGACACCCAAAGAGGACAATAAGCGTGGATTTTTTAAAGATTTTTTCCGATACCCAAAGAGGACAATAAGCGTGGATTTTTTAAAGATTTTTTCCGACACCCAAAGAGGACAATAAGCGTGGATTTTTTAAAGATTTTTTCCTCTACCCAAAAAGGACAATAAGCGTGGATTTTTTAAAGATTTTTTCCTCTACCCAAAAAGGACAATAAGCGTGGATTTTTTAAAGATTTTTTTCCTCTAACCAAAAAGGACAATAAGCGTGGATTTTTGAAGGTTTGTTTCCTCTACCCAAAGAGGACAATAAGCGTGGATTTTTTAAAGTTTGTTTCCTCTACCCAAAGAGGACAATAAGCGTGGATTTTTTAAAGTTTGTTTCCTCTACCCAAAGAGGACAATAAGCGTGGATTTTTTAAAGTTTGTTTCCTCTACCCCAAAAGGACAATAAGCGTGGATTTTTTAAAGTTTGTTTCCTCTACCCAAAAAGGGCAATAAGCGTGGATTTTTTAAAGTTTGTTTCCTCTACCCAAAAGGGAATAAGCGTGGATTTTTTAAAGATTTTTACCTCTACCCAAAAGGGAATAAGCGTGGATTTTTTAAAGATTTTTTCCTCTAGCCATAAAGGACAATAAGCGTGGATTTTTTAAAGATTTTTTCCTCTAACCAAAAAGGACAATAAACGTGGATTTTTTAAAGATTTTTTTCCTCTAACCAAAAAGGACAATAAGCGTGGATTTTTTAAAGATTTTTTATTCTACCCAAAAAGGACAATAAGCGTGGATTTTTTAAAGATTTTTTCCTCTACCCAAAAAGGACAATAAGCGTGGATTTTTTAAAGATTTTTTATTCTACCCAAAAAGGACAATAAGCGTGGATTTTTTAAAGATTTTTTATTCTACCCAAAAAGGACAATAAGCGTGGATTTTTTAAAGATTTTTTATTCTACCCAAAAAGGACAATAAGCGTGGATTTTTTAAAGATTTTTTCCTCTACCCAAAAAGGACAATAAGCGTGGATTTTTTAAAGATTTCTTCCTCCACCCAAAAAGGACAATAAGCGTGGATTTTTTAAAGATTTTTTCCTCTACCCAAAAAGGACAATAAGCGTGGATTTTTTAAAGATTTTTTCCTCTACCCAAAAAGGACAATAAGCGTGGATTTTTTAAAGATTTTTTCCTCTACCCAAAAAGGACAATAAGCGTGGATTTTTTAAAGATTTTTTCCTCTACCCAAAAAGGACAATAAGCGTGGATTTTTTAAAGATTTTTTCCTCTACCCCAAAAGGACAATAAGGGTGGATTTTTTAAAGATTTTTTCCTCTACCCAAAAAGGACAATAAGCGTGGATTTTTTAAAGATTTTTTCCTCTACCCCAAAAGGACAATAAGCGTGGATTTTTTAAAGATTTTTTCCTCTACCCCAAAAGGACAATAAGCATGGATTTTTTAAAGATTTTTTGCTGGATCCACAATGGACAATATTGGTGGATTTTTAAAGATTTTTTGCTGTTTTTTGAATAATTAAATAA
This sequence comes from Musca autumnalis, assembly GCF_047663935.1. NCBI lineage: Eukaryota > Metazoa > Arthropoda > Insecta > Diptera > Muscidae > Musca > Musca autumnalis. The sequence continues at coordinate 237,358,067 of NW_027411977.1, read as the reverse complement.
ATATTGTATTTCCGTATTTAAATATGGTATCCTGCCAATATCCTTTCACATCAGAAAACAGGGTATTTGTGTACTTCTCCATCATTCATAACTTAATTCTTATTTTTTCGTTAATCACATTTTCATCATTACTCTGAACCAGTCGTCTTTGTTCTATTCCTTCACATGGCCATATACCCATTGCCTTGTGAGACAGGCAACCTTGCCTGGATTTGAGGAATAACCGGAGCCATGAAGGACAATGGCATTCATAACGCCCATATTTGCATTACTGCCACATTAAGGCAGAATATTACTATGACCAATTCTTTAACACTTGTTTTAGCCGATCCTTTTGGCCGGTTCATGAAGTGCTGAAGGTATGTGGTCCTTGAAGAACACCACACATGGATAACTGGCGGTATTTCGGCTTGCTTTCTTTTTACTTTTGTAACAACAAAAAAACTGTGCCTTTATTTTAACTCTTAGACAGACTGACTGGTTTTCCATCCTACCAGTCCATGGTGGTCTTCTTCATTTACCCCATCTCCTTATGTTGTTTTAATGTTGCGACTGCATCCAAAGCCTAGCCTCCAGGATGTGGTGGTGCTGGTTAGAGGAAAGTGTAATGCGTTGAATGTGCATAATGTGCTCATCTTGTTCGGAGCCTTAAGCGACACAAGCTACACCTCTATCTTCCTAGCTACAATCATAAAATCCAAACGGAATTCAGCGCTATGTTTGTGTTTTACTTTTGGTTTATTCCTTGAGCAATGCATTTTCTTTAGCGACACGGATGCAGGAATCTACGAAGCTTTCAGCATTACAAATATACACCTAAGAATGTGTGTGTGCCTGTTTGTTTTGTTGTTGTGTGTAGAACATAACGTAGCTGCCTTACCAAACATAATCACCTTTTCCAGCTGGCTGTTTTGTTCTTCTTCTCCTACGTTTGCAATTAATTTAAAAGGATTCAAATTAAACATCAGCCAACAAACAAACCAACAAGAACAACATGAAATGGCAAAATTCACACAAAAGCAGTAACAACAACAACAACATGGACTGGAATCAAAATGTAATCTTCATTCTTCTACGTTCATCATTTGAACACTAAAGTAATTTCCATGAAAGTTACACATTTCACACGACGCCGGTTACTTGGCCAACCAGCCAACCAGCAATTCTGTTCCCATTTTCTTGGGATATCCTTGTTGTTTATTTGCCAGTAGAACATTTACTTTGATCCTTTTTTTTCTCGAGCACACCATGTAATCATCATAGTTTGCATAGTAAAGTGTAATTTAGATTTGTTAAATGAGAAAAAAGAACAGAAATTCATTTGTGGTACTTGAGCTAGAAGACGATAACGGTGTGAAGGTCCTTCCACAGGGATATCTATATTTATTATTGTTAAAGGCTGGGTGGTGTATAAAGGATAATATTGCTCAAGAATATATAAAGAGAGTAGGAAAATTTTTTAAAACAATACTAAAAGACCCAGCATTAGAAGGTTTTTTGTTGTTCTTTGGGTAGTCTGGAAAGGCTAAAGAAGTCCTTTGGTGTCTGGTGAAGGCACGAGAAGCCTTTCGGTCTTCTGTAACTATAATTGGATTCATCAGGAATTCTGTATATTTAACATAAAAAGGACATTTCAGAATTTGTATTGACCAAAGAACGGCTTTTGTATTCCGGTAAGGCCACAAAAGGCTTTCATGGGACTTTTGTATAGGAAACATCAGACTTTATGCCCTCTTTACAGGCAATAGAATTCCTTAGGTCTTCAATAAAGACAGTAAAAAAACAAGTGAGCAAAGGCTATAGTCGGGACGGGGCCGACCATGTGATACCCTACACCACTACCCCTGGGCATAAGCTTTTCACTGGTAAACATTTCTTTTAGGGAATATAAACCGACTACCACCAAAAATAATATGCTTCTTTGGGGTCGAAAAGAGGAAACCAAACCAAAATTTCGTGACCATCCGATCAAAATTACGAACTGTAGCTTGATTGCAAAAAAAAAAATGGAAGAATTGGATGCATTACCGACTATTGTGGTATCTCCTTTGTTTGACCACCTTCGCCAACCTGCTTTACACCAATGTAAAGGTAATATTTTCTTCTTCCATTGACAGACTTTGTCGTTGGAATACCCCTACTATAAGCCAATATATTCACAAAGAATAAAACTTTGAATTTGTCTCCATATGAGTTTTTCCCCATTCCGACCCCTAAATATTATCCGGCTATCACCAAAATCAATAGGCTTCTTCCTATGTGGGACCCGCATCAACTCCAAAAAAATTCGTGACGATCCGATTAAAATTGCGACCTATAGCGTGATTACAAACAAATCGGAAAATGGGATGCATTACCGACTATTGCGATATCTCTACCTATTGCTACGACAACCTACTTTACATCGTTGTAAAGGTGATACTTTCTACTTTCCTTGCCAGATTTTGCTTTTGATATACCTCTTAAAAAACAGAGATATTGGCTTTGAAAAAAAATGTTGACCTTTCTCCAAATAAGTGTTTGCCCATTCCGACCCCTGAATATTATCCGACCATCATCAAAATCAATAGGCTTCTTTCTTTTTGGGACCCCCATTAACCCCCAAAATTTCGTGACCATCCGATCAAAATTGCGACCTGTAGCGTGATTACAAAAAATCGGAAAATGGGATGCATTGTCGGCTATTGCCATATCTTTGCTATTTGACCACCTACGACAACCTGCTTTACACCGTTGTAAAGGTGATATTTTGTAGTTTCTTTTCCAGGTTTTGCTTTTGATATACCTCTTAAAGAAACAGAGATATTGGCTTTGAAATAAAATGTTGACTTTTCTCCAAATAAGTGTTTGCCCATTCCGACCCCTAAATATTATCCGACCATCACCAAAATCAATATGCTTCTTCATCTGTGAGACCCCCATTAACCCTGAAATTTTCGTGACGATCCGATCAATATTGCGACCTGTAGCGTGATTCCCAAAAAATAGAAAAATGGGATGTATTACCGACTATTGCAATATCTCCGTTATTTGGTTACCTACGCCGACCTAGTTTGCATCATTGTAAAGACGGGATCTTCTGCTTTCATAGTCAGGCTTTGCTTTTGGAAAATTTTCAACCAAAGCTGTGATTTTTGTCAATATAATTAAAATCGCAAAAATGAAAATTGGGGTTTTATTTGCTACTATTGCGATATCTTCGTTGTTTGATCACCTACGAGCACCGACTTTACATCATTAGAAAGGTGATATTTTCTGCTTTCATTGTCAGGTTTTGCTTTTGGTATACCTCATATAGAAGCTGTGATATTGGCTTTGGAAAAAAACGTTGTCTTTTTATCCACCTAAGTTTTTTGTCCTTTCCGACCCGTAAATATTATCCGACCATCACCAAAATCAATAGGCTTCTTCCCCTCCGGGACCCCCATCAACATCCAAAATTTCGTGACGATCCGATCAAAATTGCGGCCTGTAGCGTGATTACAAGGTTTAGATGGACAGACGGACAGACGGACGGACGGACGGACTGACGGACGGACACACATAGCCAGATCGACTCAGCTCGTCGAGACATTCATTTTGATATATATAAGTATGGGTCTACGACCATTATTTCGATGCGTTACAAACTTTTTAGCCAAAACCAACTTATAATACCCTCCCCACATAGTGGTGTAGGGTATAATTATACATCTCCTGTAAATATAACAGAGGATCTTCTTGGAAGTTCTTAGAGACAACAAAATTGTCTACATAACAGCAGCAGCCTTTCTTTGAATGTCACATATGCAACAATGGTCTTAGGTCTTCTGCCAAAACCAAAAAACACCTTAGGTTTTCTGTATAACCATAGTGTATCTACTTAGAACTATTGTTTCGGCAATAGAAACCCTTAGGTCTTCTAGAAAGGCTACAGATGCTCTTAGGCCTTCGTAGAGCCAACAAACGACTTTAGGACTTCTGTATCACAAAAAACTGAAGGGCTTCTTTAGCCTTTTTGTACTGGCAAGGGAAGGCCTTAGGTCCTCTGTACTTAAGTCATTCTTGGGAGTATATAGAAAGGAAATAAGGCCGCAGATATTCTATATAAAAATATGTGGTCATCATGGGATTTCTGTGAAGGTAAATAAAGGCATTCGATATTGTGTATAACAGCTGAGGGCCTTCTTACGACTTATGTATAGGCGACGGAAAGCCTTAAGGTTTCTGTATAACACTTGAATGCGCTCTAACAAGGTCTAAGGCCACATGTAGAACAACAGAATATTTTAGGACTACGGTATAATTCCTGTATTTCTTTTTAGGACATTTGTAAAGGCCACCGAAGGTTCTAGGTATAACATCTGACAGGATGAGATCTGAAGGCATTCGTTAAACTTTTATGTTGTCGACAGAAGGTCTTCTGTTTAGCAATATAACGCCTCAGACTTTCTGTATAACAAATGAAAGCCTTAGGTCTTAAAGAGAAGACAGGCTAAGATCTGAAGGCATTCGTAGAACTTTTATGTTGTCGACAGAAGGTCTTCTGTTTAGCCATAAAAGGCCTCAGGCTTTCTGTATAACAAATGAAGGCCTTAGGTCTTAAACAGAAAAAACTGTCTTAGGTAAACCTTCAAACACTACTTTCATAAAAATCAAGTCTAAAATGGAATTTCAAAATATATGATTAAAAATTTCACGTCTCTTATAGGTAATAAGAAAATAGTCGTAAAAAATCCACGACTTCAAAATAATCCTTAAAAAAATTCACGTCACCCATTGACCCCTCAAAAAAAAAAAAGTCAAGCCCCTACAGACCCTTCAAGCATATTCTTAAAAAATCCACGTCTCCTATAGACCCCTCAAAACAATCCACTTTCCCTACAGACCGTTTAAAAATATTCTTAAGAAATCCACGCTTCCTATAGACCCCCAAAAATATTCTTTAAAAATCCACGACTTCAAAAAAACTTTAAAAATATCCACGTCTCCTATAGACCCCTCAAAGAATATCACGTCCCCTACAGACCCTTTAAACATAATCTTAAACAATCCATGTCTCCTATAGACCCTTCAAAAAATCCACGTCCTGCATAGACCCTTCAAAAATATTCGTAATTAAACCTTTACTATAGAGCCTCAGGAAATATTCTTGAAAAGTCCACGTCTCATATTCACCTTCAGAAAATATTTAAAAAAATCTAAGTTTACTATAGAGCCTTAAAAAGTTCTTAAACAGTACAGACCCCCAGAAAATATTCTTAAAAAATCAGAGCATCTAATATACCCCTAGGACATATTCTTAAAAAATCCACGACGCTCATAGAGCTGAAGGAAATATTCGAAAAAATCTAGGTCTCCTTTAGAACCACAGGCAATATTCCTATATATCCTCCTTTAGAACCACAGGCAATATTCCTATATATCCTCAGGAAACATTCTTAAAAACTCCAAGGATCTTATAGATCCTCAGAAAATATTCTCAAAAAATCCAAGTCTCTTATAGAGCCTCAGAAAATATTCTCAAAAATCCACGCCTCTTATAGAGCTTCAGAAAATATTCTTAAAAATTCACACCTCTTATAGAGCCTCAGAAAATATTCTTAAAAATCCACACATCTTATATAGCCTCAGGAAACATTCTTAAAAACTCCAAGCATCTTATATAACTTCAAGAAATATTCTAAAAAAAATCCAAGCATCTTATATAACTTCAAGAAATATTCTTAAAAAATCCACGCCTCTTAAAGAGCCTCAGAAAATATTCTCAAAAAATTCACGCCTCTTATAGAGCCTCAGAAAATATTCTTAAAAAATCCACGCCTCTTGTAGAGCCTCAGAAAATATTCTTAAAAAATCCTCGCCTCTTAAAGAGCCTCAGAAAATATTGTCAAAAATCCACTCCTCTTATAGAGCCTCAGATAATATTCTTAAAAAATCCACGCCTATTAATGAGCCTCAGAAAATATTCTCAAAAAATCCACGTCTCTTATAGAGCCTCAGAAAATATTCTTAAAAAATCTACGCATCTTAAAGAGCCTCAGAAAATATTCTTAAAAAATCTACGACTCTTATAGAGCCTCAGAAAATATTCTTAAAAAATCCACGCCTCTCAAAGAGCCTCAGAAAATATTCTTAAAAAATCCACGCCTCTTATAGAGCCTCAGAAAATATTCTTAAAAAATCCACGCCTCTTATAGAGCCTCAGAAAATATTCTTAAAAAATCCACGCCTCTTATAGAGCCTCAGAAAATATTCTTAAAAAATCCACGCCTCTTATAGAGCCTCAGAAAATATTCTTAAAAATCCACGCCTCTTATAGAGCCTCAAGAAAATATTCTTAAAAAATCCACGCCTTTAAAGAGCCTCAGAAAATATTCTTAAAAAATCCACGCCTTTAAAGAGCCTCAAAAAATATTCTTAAAAAATCCACGCCTCTTAAAGAACCTCAGAAAATATTCTTAAAAAATCCACGCCTCTTAATGAGCCTCAGAAGATATTCTTAAAAAATCCACGCCTCTTATAGAGCCTCAGAAAATATTCTTAAAAAATCCACGCCTCTTATAGAGCCTCAGAAAATATTCTTAAAAAATTCACGCCTCTTATAGAGCCTCAGAAAATATTCTTAAAAAATCTACGCCTCTTGTAGAGCCTCAGAAAATATTCTTAAAAAATCCACGCCTCTCAAAGAGCCTCAGAAAATATTCTTAAAAAATCCTCGCCTCTTATAGAGCCTCAGAAAATATTCTTAGAAAATCCACGTCTCTAATAGACCCTCAGAAAATATTCTTAAAAAATCCACGTCTCTAATAGACCCTCAAAAAATATTCTTAAAAAATCCACGTCTCTAATAAACCGTCAGAAAATATTCTTAAAAAATCCACGTCTCTTATAGACCCTTAGAAAATATTCTAAAAAATGCCACGTCTTCTATAGACCCTCAGAAAATATTCTTAAAAAAGCCACGTCTCCTATAGGCCCTCAGACAATATTCTTAAAAAATCCAAGTCTCCTATAGACCCTCAGAAAATATTCTTAAAAAATTCACGTCTCCTATAGACCCTCAGAAAATATTCTTAAAAAATCACCGTCTCCTATAGACCCTCAGAAAATATTCTTAAAAAATCCACGTCCCTATAGACCCTTAGAAAATATTATTGAAAAATCCACGTCTTCTATAGACCCTCAAAAAATATTCTTAAAAAATCCACGCCTCTTATAGAGCCTCAGAAAATATTTTTAAAAAATCCACGGCTCTTATAGAGCCTCAGAAAATATTTTTAAAAAATCCACGGCTCTTATAGAGCCTCAGAAAATATTTTTAAAAAATCCACGGCTCTTATAGAGCCTCAGAAAATATTTTTAAAAAATCCACGGCTCTTATAGAGCCTCAGAAAATATTTTTAAAAAATCCACGCCTCTTATAGAGCCTCAGAAAATATTCTTAAAAAATCCACGTCTCCTATAGACCATCAGAAAATATTCTTAAAAAATTACCCCTCATATAGAGCCTCAGAAAATATTCTTAAAAAATCCACGCATCTTACAGAGCCTCAGAAAATATTCTTAAAATCCACGCCTCTTGTAGAGCCTCGGGAAATATTCTTAAAAAATCCACGCCTCTTAAAGAGCCTCAGAAAATATTCTCAAAAAATCCACGCCTCTTATAGAGCCTCGGGAAATATTCTTAAAAAATCCACGCCTCTTGTGGAGCCTCAGAAAATATTCTCAAAAAATCCACGCCTCTTGTAGAGCCTCAGAAAATATTCTCAAAAAATCCACGCCCCTTAAAGAGCCTCAGAAAATATTCTTAAAAAATCCACGCCTCTTATAGAGCCTCAGAAAATATTCTTAAAAAATCCACGCCTCTTATAGAGCCTCAGAAAATATTCTTAAAAAATCCACGCCTCTTATAGAGCCTCAGAAAATATTCTTAACAAATCCACGCCTCTTATAGAGCCTCAGAAAATATTCTTAAAAAATCCACGCCTCTTATAGAGCCTCAGGAAATATTCCTAAAAAATCCACGCCTCTTATTGAGCCTCAGAAAATATTCTTAAAAAATCCACGCCTCTTATAGAGCCTCAGGAAATATTCCTAAAAAATCCACGCCTCTTATTGAGCCTCAGAAAATATTCTTAAAAAATCCACGCATCTTAAAGAGCCTCAGAAAATATTCTCAAAAAATCCACGCCTCTTATAGAGCCTCAGAAAATATTCTTAAAAAATCCTCCCCTCTTATAGAGCCTCAGAAAATATTCTGAAAAAATTCACGCCTCTTAAAGAGCCTCAGAAAATATTCTTTAAAAATCCACGCCTCTTAAAGAGCCTCAGAAAATATTTTTAAAAAATCCACGCCTCTTATAGAGCCTCAGAAAATATTCTTAAAAAATCCACGCCTCTTATAGAGCCTCAGAAAATATTCTTAAAAAATCCACGCCTCTTGTAGAGCTTCAGAAAATATTCTTAAAAAATCCACGCCTCTTATAGAGCCTCAGAAAATATTCTTAAAAAATCCACGCCTCTTATAGAGCTTCAGAAAATATTCTTAAAAAATCCCCGCCTCTTAAAGAGCCTCAGAAAATATTCTTAAAAATCCACACCTCTTATAGAGCCTCAGAAAATATTCTTAAAAAATCCACGCCTCTTAAAGAGCCTCAGAAAATATTCCTAAAAAATCCACGCCTCTTATTGAGCCTCAGAAAATATTCTTAAAAAATCCACGCATCTTAAAGAGCCTCAGAAAATATTCTCAAAAAATCCACGCCTCTTATAGAGCCTCAGAAAATATTCTTAAAAAATCCTCGCCTCTTATAGAGCCTCAGAAAATATTCTGAAAAAATCCACGCCTCTTAAAGAGCCTCAGAAAATATTCTTAAAAAATCCACGCCTCTTAAAGAGCCTCAGAAAATATTCTTAAAAAATCCACGCCTCTTAAAGAGCCTCAGAAAATATTCTTAAAAAATCCACGCCTCTTATAGAGCCTCAGAAAATATTCTTAAAAAATCCACGCCTCTTATAGAGCCTCAGAAAATATTCTTAAAAAATCCACGCCTCTTATAGAGCTTCAGAAAATATTCTTAAAAAATCCACGCCTCTTAAAGAGCCTCAGAAAATATTCTTAAAAATCCACACCTCTTATAGAGCCTCAGAAAATATTCTTAAAAATCCACACCTCTTATAGAGCCTCAGAAAATATTCTTAAAAATCCACACCTCTTATAGAGCCTCAGAAAATATTCTTAAAAATCCACACCTCTTATAGAGCCTCAGAAAATATTCTTAAAAATATTCTTAAAAAATCCACAATTCTCAGAAAACATTCTTAAAAAATCCGCGTCACCTATTGGCCATGGTAAAATATTTTTAAAAAATAATTTAAAATCCGTGTCGTCTATAGAACCTCAGTAGTTATTCTTGAAAAATCCACTTTTCCAATATTGAAAATTCCATCTTTAAAATAAGCATGTGCTTGGAATTTTTTCCTTGAAAATACTTTTCTTTATAACAATTTCGATTGTTTTTGTAATTGCAGTTGTATTTGCTTTTATGTCTTCTTGTTGTTGTTTTTGTTCTGTTTACTGATTATATTCACGACGTTTATATTGACTGGAAAATAAATACAAATAAATAAACATTTGAGAGAGAGGAGAAAAAAGAAATAAAACAACATTGCAGCATGAATGCCATCCATGGCTGCCAAGACGTGCGGCGTGGGTGAGGAAATTGCCATTGCATTGGCTGATGGATAGATGGATGCTGCCATGGCAGCTGGCGATGTAAAGGGAGTTTGGATGTTAGATTATGTTAATGTCTAAGAAGTGAGGCAGACTGGCAGTAAAGTAGACTATGTTAATATCTGTAGTGTGGGGGTGGGCGAAGGAGTTAATTTGTTAACTCACGTTGAGTTTGTGTTTTCTTGTGATGATGTTGTTGTTCATCTTTTTTGTGATGGAAATGAGTTTTCTAGGAAAATTCATTGAGATTTCTATGTTTTGCCATCACTGCTGGAGTTTAGCCATCACCATCAAGAAATTTGATGATTTGTTTGTTATTTTTGTTATCGAAATGGAAGAAATGCTTCCTTCATTTAGTTGTTGAAATAATTATTGTTAAATAAATAACGAACGGAGACAATTTCCAGGTATTTATAATTAACAACACAGAGAGAGAGAGAGAGAGAGAGAGCACAGAAAATTAGATTTCATTGACAATATTTGTGTGGAATCAAGCTTAATGTTAATTGGATTTTTAATATTAATATTTCAGTTTGAATTTCTAGTTTTTTTGTTGCTTTCCAATTTTCTTAAATGAAATTGTCTTGAGGTAATTGATCTCTTGTCTCTTAGCTTCAATAAGTATCATCAGGCAAATTGTCTATTCATGACAATTTTTTTTTTTTTTTGTTTCAGACAATATGTTTTTGATTGTTCAACAAAACTCCAAGGAAATGGAAAAAACAAAAAAACTCCAATGAACTGGAAACGATGATATGGATACCTAGAAGATAAATTCCTCTGTAAAGGAAAATGCAACAGTTGCACTGGAAATCATCGATGAGTAAGAAGAAAAAAGAACACAAAAAATTAATAGAATGATTGATAATTTGCTTGGTAGTATTTATCTTGTGGCTGGATGAAAATGATAAACGACTACCAAGGCAAATCAAATGCAAACTTGGCATACAAAAGAAATTGATTTCATGGAGAAAATGTAACAACTAAACTGTTAACAAACGATATGCTCTTATAGCCAAGAGATTTGCAAACAGGAACGAAAAAGAATTTGTGACAAAATCTTTTTTACTCATCACAGATGAATGGCTACGCTAAGAAACAGAAGTTATGAAGTTCCTCCTACTCCAAACTAAACACACACAACATAATTCAAAAGAAATATCATAGAATAGTTAATAATATTTAATGTGTTAATTGCTACAATTCAGCAAGAAAATCGTTTAGTGGATTACAAGAAACATTCACATTTACATACTTGGGTTTAGTCATCGATTTTCTAACAATAACTAATTGCTTAAACAAACTCTGGCCTTTTCTTCAACCTTTAGCCATTGGAATCTAATGAATTTTTCTCAGAATTCCCTTTTTCAATTCTTTGCACAGCAGTTTGTCATTGGAGTAGGAATTTTTCAAACTCAATTTCCATAAATAAATAGTGTTTGTTAGGAAAAATTGTCAATATAATTAGCACTTCTATGCTCTCGAAATAGCCACTAAGTACAAACATTTGAACACACACACACATACAAACATCATAGGAGAGATTGTAATATTTTAAAGTAAAATTTGCATATCAATCGCCAGGCCCATAAGACAGAGGTTCGTGGATTTTTTAGGAACATTTTCTGAGGGTATTTTTTAAGAATATATTCTAAGGGTCGTGGATTTTTTAAGAATATTTTTTGCTGTTCATTGATTTTTTAAGAATATTTCCTGAGGTTCGTGAATTTTTTACGAATATTTTCCGAAGGTTAAGAATTTTTTTAAGAATATTTCCTGAGGGTCGTGAATTTTAATGAATATTTTTTAAGGGTCGTGGATTTTTAAGAATATGTTCCTAAAAATATTTGCTAAGGGTTGTGGATTTTTTAAAAATATTTTGTGAGGTTCGTGGATTTTTTAAGAATATTTCTCGGGGTCCCGAATTTTTGAACAATATTTTCTAAGGGTCGAAATTTTTAAGAATATTTTCTGAGGGTCCTAGATTTTTTAAGAATATTTTCTGAGGGTTGTGGATTTTTTATGAATATTTTCTGAGGGTAGTGGATTTTTTTAAGAATATTTGCTAATGGTTGTAGATGTTTTAAGAATTTTTTCTGAGGTTCGAGGAAATTTTCAGAATATTTTGTGATTGTCGTACATTTTGTTAAGAATATTTTCTGAGGGTCTGGAATTTTTAAAAATATTTTCTGAGGGACGTTGATTTTGTAAGAATATATTCTGAAGGTCGTGGATTTTTTAAGAATACTTAATGGGGGCCGTGGATTTCTAAAAATATTTTCTGAAGGTCGTGGATTTTTCAAGAATATTTTCTGAGGGTCTGTAGAAGACGTGGATTTTTTAAGAATATTTTCTGAGGGTCTAAAGGAGACTTGGATTTTTTAAGAATATTTTCTGAGGGTCTGTGGGAGACGTGGATTTTTTTAAGAATATTTTCTGAGGGTCTATAGAAGACGTGGATTTTTTAAGAATATTTTCTGAGGGTCTATAGAAGACGTGGATTTTTTAGAATATTTTCTGAGGGTCTATAGAAGACGTGGATTTTTTAGAATATTTTCTGAGGGTCTATAGAAGAGGTGGATTTTTTAGGAATATTTTCTGAGGGTCCATAGAAGCCGTGGATTTTTTTAAGAATATTTTCTGAGGGTCTTTAGAAGACGTGGCTTTTTTAAGAATATTTTCTGAGGGTCTATAGGAGACGTGGATTTTGTAAAAATATTTTCTGAGGGTCTATAGGAGACGTGACTTTTTTAAGAATATTTTCTGAGGGTCTATAGAAGACGTAGATCTTTTAGGAATATTATCAGAGGATCTATAGAAGACGTAGATTTTTTAGGAATATTATCAGAGGATCTATAGAAGCCGTGGGTTTTTTAAAAATATTTTCTGAAGGTCTATAGGAGACGTGGATTTTTTAAGAATATTTTCTGAGGGTCTATAGGAGACGCGGATTTTTTAAGAATATTTTCAAAGGGTCTATAGAAGACGTAGATTTTTTAGGAATATTTTCAGAGGATCTATAGAAGCCGTGGGTTTTTTTAAAAATATTTTCTGAAGGTCTATAGGAGACGTGGATTTTTTAAGAATATTTTCTGAGGGTCTATAGGAGACGCGGATTTTTTAAGAATATTTTCTGAGGGTCTACAAAAGATGTGGATTTTTAAAAAATATTTTCTGAGGGTAATGGATTTCTTAAGAATATTTTCTGAGGGTCTATAGGAGACGTGGATTTTTTAAAAATATTTTCTGAGGGTCTATAGGAGACGTGGATTTTTTAAAAATATTTTCTGTGGGCCTATAGGAGACGTGGATTTTTTAAGAATATTTCTGAGGGTCTATAGAAGACGTGGATTTTTTAAGAATATTTTCTGAGGGTCTATAGAAGACGTGGATTTTTTAAGAATATTTTCTGAGGTTCTATAGGAGACGTGGATTTTTTAAGAATATTTCTGAGGGTCTATAGAAGACGTGGATTTTTTAAGAATATTTTCTGAGGGTCTATAGAAGACGTGGATTTTTAAGAATATTTTCTGAGGTTCTATGGGAGACGCAGATTTTTTAAGAATATTTTCCTTGGGTCTATAGGAGACGTATATTTTTTAAGAATATTTTCAGAGGGTATATAGAAGCCGTGGATTTTTTTGGAATATTTTCTGAGGGTCTATAGAAGACGTGGATTTCTAAAGAATATATTCTGAGGGTCATGGATTTTTTAAGAATATAGTCTTAGGGTCTATAGAAGACGTGAATTTTTTAAGAATATTTTTTGAGGGTCTATAGAAGACGTGGATTTTTTAAGAATATTTTTTGAGGGTCTATAGAAGACGTGGATTTTTTAAGAATATTTTTTGAGGGTCTACAGAAGACGTGGATTTTTTAAGAATATTTTTTGAGGGTCTATAGAAGACGTGAATTTTTTAAGAATATTTTCTGAGGGTCTATAGAAGACGTGGATTTTTTAAGAATATTTTCTGAGGGTCTATAGAAGACGTGGATTTTTTTAGAATATTTTCTGAGGGTCTAATAGACGTGGATTTTTTAAGAATATTTTCTGAGGGTCTATAGGAGACGTATATTTTTTAAGAATATTTTCAGAGGGTATATAGAAGCCGTGGATTTTTTTGGAATACTTTTTGAGGGTCTATAGAAGACGTGGATTTTTAAATAATATATTCTGAGGGTCATGGATTTTTTAAGAATATAGTCTTAGGGTCTATAGAAGACGTGAATTTTTTTAAGAATATTTTTTGAGGGTCTATAGAAGACGTGGATTTTTTAAGAATATTTTCTGAGGGTCTATAGAAGACGTGGATTTTTAGGAATATTTTCTGAGGGTCTATAGAAGACGTGGATTTTTTAAGAATATTTTCTGAGGGTCTATATAAGACGTGGATTTTTAAACAATATTTTCTGAGGGTCTATAGAAGACGTTGAATTTTTAAGAATATTTGCTGAGGGTCTATAGAAGACGTGGATTTTTTAAGAATATTTTCTGAGGGTCTATATAAGACGTGGATTTTTAAACAATATTTTCTGAGGGTCTATAGAAGACGTGGATTTTTTATGAATATTTTCTGAGGGTCTATATAAGACGTGGATTTTTAAACAATATTTTCTGAGGGTCTATAGAAGACGTTGAATTTTTAAGAATATTTTCTGAGGGTCTATAGAAGACGTGGATTTTTTAAGAATATTTTCTGAGGGTCTATAGGAGAAGTGGATTTTTAAAGAATATTTTCTGAGGGTCTATACGATACGTGGATTTTTTAAGAATATTTTTTGAGGGTCTATATGAGACGTGGATTTTTTAAGAATATTTTCTGAGTGTCTATAGAAGGCGTGGATTTTTTAAGAATATTTTCTGAGTGTCTATAGAAGGCGTGGATTTTTAAGAATATTTTCTGAGTGTCTATAGAAGGCGTGGATTTTTTAAGAATATTTTCTGAGTGTCTATAGAAGGCGTGGATTTTTTAAGAATATTTTCTGAGTGTCTATAGAAGGCTTGGATTTTTTAAGAATATTTTCTGAGTGTCTATAGAAGGCGTGGATTTTTTAAGAATATTTTCTGAGGGTCTATAGGAGACATGGACTTTTTAAGAATATTTTCTGAAGGTCTATAGAAGACGTGGATTTTTTAAGAATATTTTCTGAAGGTCTATAGAAGACGTGGATTTTTTAAGAATATTTTCTGAAGGTCTATAGAAGACGTGGATTTTTTAAGAATATTTTCTGAAGGTCTATAGAAGACGTGGATTTTTTAAGAATATTTTCTGAAGGTCTATAGAAGACGTGGATTTTTTAAGAATATTTTCTGAAGGTCTATAGAAGACGTGGATTTTTTAAGAATATTTTCTGAAGGTCTATAGAAGACGTGGATTTTTTAAGAATATTTTCTGAAGGTCTATAGAAGACGTGGATTTTTTAAGAATATTTTCTGAAGGTCTATAGAAGACGTGGATTTTTTAAGAATATTTTCTGAAGGTCTATAGAAGACGTGGATTTTTTAAGAATATTTTCTGAAGGTCTATAGAAGACGTGGATTTTTTAAGAATATTTTCTGAAGGTCATGGATTTTTTAAGAATATTCTCTGAGGGTGTATAGAAGACGTAGTTTTTTTAGAATATTTTCTGAGGGTCTATAGAGGACGTGGATTTTTTAAGAATATTTTCTGAGGGTTTATAGAAGACGTGGATTTTTAAGAATATTTTTTGAGGGTCTATAGAAGACGTGGATTTTTAAAAAATATTTTCCGAGGGTCATGGATTTTTAAGAATATTTTCTGAGGGTCTATAGGAGACGTGGATTTCTAAAAAATATTTTCTGAAGGTCATGGATTTTTTAAGAATATTCTCTGAGGGTGTATAGAAGACGTAGTTTTTTAGAATATTTTCTGAGGGTCTATGAGGACGTGTTTTTTTTAGGAATATTTTCTGAGGGTTTATAGAAGACGTGGATTTTTTAAGAATATTTTTTGAGGGTCTATAGAAGACGTGGATTTTTTAAGAATAATTTATGAGGTTCTATAGAAGACCTGGATTTTTTAAGAATATTTTCTGAGGGTCTATAGGAGACGTGGATTTTTAAAGAATATTTTCTGGAGGTCTATAGAAGACGTGGATTTTTAAAGAATATTTTCTGGAGGTCTATAGAAGACGTGGATTTTTAAAGAATATTTTCTGGAGGTCTATAGAAGACGTGGATTTTTAAAGAATATTTTCTGGAGGTCTATAGAAGACGTGGATTTTTAAAGAATATTTTCTGGAGGTCTATAGAAGACGTGGATTTTTAAAGAATATTTTCTGGAGGTCTATAGAAGACGTGGATTTTTAAAGAATATTTTCTGGAGGTCTATAGAAGACGTGGATTTTTAAAGAATATTTTCTGGAGGTCTATAGAAGACGTGGATTTTTAAAGAATATTTTCTGGAGGTCTATAGAAGACGTGGATTTTTAAAGAATATTTTCTGGAGGTCTATAGAAGACGTGGATTTTTAAAGAATATTTTCTGGAGGTCTATAGAAGACGTGGATTTTTAAAGAATATTTTCTGGAGGTCTATAGAAGACGTGGATTTTTAAAGAATATTTTCTGGAGGTCTATAGAAGACGTGGATTTTTAAAGAATATTTTCTGGAGGTCTATAGAAGACGTGGATTTTTAAAGAATATTTTCTGGAGGTCTATAGAAGACGTGGATTTTTAAAGAATATTTTCTGGAGGTCTATAGAAGACGTGGATTTTTAAAGAATATTTTCTGGAGGTCTATAGAAGACGTGGATTTTTAAAGAATATTTTCTGGAGGTCTATAGAAGACGTG
Organism: Musca autumnalis; assembly: GCF_047663935.1. NCBI lineage: Eukaryota > Metazoa > Arthropoda > Insecta > Diptera > Muscidae > Musca > Musca autumnalis. The sequence continues at coordinate 237,341,538 of NW_027411977.1, read as the reverse complement.
GATTTTTAAAGAATATTTTCTGGAGGTCTATAGAAGACGTGGATTTTTAAAGAATATTTTCTGGAGGTCTATAGAAGACGTGGATATTTTTTGACGATCGTGGACTTTTAAGAATATCTTCTGGGGTCGTAGTTTTTTAGGAATATTTTCTGAGGGTGGTATATTGGTAATATATTGGTGGTATATTGGTAATAGGTCAGGGATTTCTTAAAAATATTTTTTGAGGGTCATGGATTTTTTAAGAATAATTTCTGAGGGTCGTACATTTTAATAGAAATATTTTTTAAGAATATTTCTGAGGGTTGTATGTTTTTCAATAATATTTTCTAAGGGCCGTAAACATTTTCTTAGGGTCTAGTATTTTTTTTAAATATTTTCTCATGGTCCTCGATTTTTAAGAATATTTGCTGAGGATCGTAGATTTTTTAAAGAATATTTTCGTGGTTCGATTTTTTAAATTTTTTTGACGATCGTGGATTTTTAAGAAAATTGATTTTTAAAAATCCTTTTTTGTGGGGGTCTTGATTTTTTAAGAATATTTTGTGGGTTGTGGAATTCTTACAGAGATCTTCTGCTGGTCGTGTAGTTTTGGGAATATTTATTAAGGGTCGTGAATTCTGTATGGATATCTTCTGATGGTCGTGAATTTGTTAAAAACCTATTTTGAGGGTCGTGGATTTTTAAAAATATTTTCTGTAGGTCTGTGGCAGACGAGGGTTTTTTAAGAATATTTCCCGAGTGTCCATCGCAGACGTGGATTTTTTAAGAATAATTTCTGAGAGTCTATTCGAGACCTGGATTTTCTGAGAATTTTTTGGAGACGACGATATTTTAAGTAAATATTTGAGGTTCTATGGTATATGTGGATTTTTGAAGAATATTTTCTTACTGTCTGTAACTAACGTTGATTTTTAATAATATTTCTGAGGGTCTATAGGAGACGCCACCCTTGAAATAATATTTTAAAGCGCCTGTAGAAGATGTGGATTTTTTAAAAACTTTTCGATGGTCTTTTTGAGACGTACATTTTTTATGAACTTATTTCCAACGGCTCGAAGGAAGGATTTTTAAGATTTTTTCTAAACGGTCTTGTAGTCATATAAGAAAAATTACGAATTATTGACACACACTTACCTTACTTTACTGGAGTTGATTTTCCGATTATCTGAAAAGACAAACAAGAGATTGATCAGTTAATTATTGATGCAAAGGAACTTAGCAGTTAAATCTAGACTTCAAACGTTTTAATAATATTTTTATCTTAATTTCCACCACCCCCTTTACACTTGTTTTTCAAATCCCTTCTCAACGACATGCCTCAAAAATTAATTCATAAAATAGATATCCCTCAGATGCATATTTCCCCATGGAGCCGGTAGGTTGTAAAGTATTTAGGCAAACATTGCATTCATAATCCCCATTTGTAGCCGTCACCTTCTACCTACTATTCTTCCAGATACCAGTAACCATGTGTGATGCTTTAGATCTTTTGTAAATATGTATGCAAGTGTGAGTGTTATTACACAAATTTTCAAAATTGCAACAACTCAAAGTAGCAAACCAAAGAAACTGGACAACTCCAACAAAGGCAATAACAACAACGATGATGCCCGGGCGACGACAAACCCTAAGCAGATTACTTTGATAAAATTGCAATTGCAGACAAGTAAAGTAGAGCTGATAAAAGTGGCCCTTAGGCCACTTAAAATGCACCTAAATATAACAGGACTACTAAGCCTAACAACAAACAGCAACGATGATGGTTGGGACACGAGAGACTAGCATTAGGACTTGATCATAAAGGCCAAGGGGAAGAAGAGAAGAAGTAAGGTACCAATAAAATGGGAGTAACATGAATATGGATGAGTTATAGCTGGTAAAAGGGTTGTAGTAAAGGTTGGTTAGTCGAACATAGGAAAAATGTGGACACTGAGCTACAGGGTGGTAGGTTGTGAGTGGGGAATGTGAGAGCGAAAATTTTAAAAGGTCAATATTTTTTAATGCTATACTGAGACTTTTTTTTAAAGAAATATTTAAAAAAGAATTTAGACGATCAATGCGGGGCGTGTATTTAAAAAAAAATTAAAGATCCAAGCGAGACGTGGATTTTAAAAAAAAAATTAAGTTCCATGCGAGACGTGGATTTTTTAAAAAATATTTTTTAGATCCATGCGAGATCTGGACTTTTTAAAAAATAATTTTGAAGATCCAAGCGAGACTTGGATTTTTAAAAAAAATTTTGAAGATCCAAACAAGACGTGGATTTTTTAAAAAAATATTTTTGAAGGTCCGTGCGAGACGCGGATTTTTTAAAAAATATTTTTGAGGTTTTAACTCAGACATGGATTTCTTAAAAACTATTCTTAGGCTTTTACTGAGAAGTGCATTTTTTAAAAAATATTTTTGAGACTTTAACTGAGGCTTGGATTTTTTAAAAAATATTTTTGAGACTTTAACTGAGACGTGGATTTTTTAAAAAATATTTTTAAGGCTTTAACTGAGACGTGGATTTTTTAAAAAATATTTTTAAGGCTTTAACTGAGACGTGGATTTTTTAAAAAAATATTTTTAAGGCTTTAACTGAGACGTGGATTTTTTAAAAAATATTTTTAAGGCTTTAACTGAGACGTGGATTTTTTAAAAAATATTTTTAAGGCTTTAACTGAGACGTGGATTTTTTAAAAAATATTTTTAAGGCTTTAACTGAGACGTGGATTTTTTAAAAAATATTTTTAAGGCTTTAACTGAGACGTGGATTTTTTAAAAAATATTTTTAAGGCTTTAACTGAGACGTGGATTTTTTAAAAAATATTTTTGAAGCTTTAACTGAGACGTGGATTTTTTAAAAAATATTTTTGAAGCTTAAACTGAGACGTGGATTTTTTAAAAAAATATTTTTGAGGCTTTAACTGAGACGTAGATTTTTTAAAAAATATTTTTGAGGCTTTAACTGAGACGTATATTTTGTTTTAAAAAATATTTTTGAGGCTTTAACTGAGACGTGGATTTTTTAAAAAATATTTTTGAGGCTTTAACTGAGACGTAGATTTTTTTTTAAATATTTGTGAGGCTTTAACTGAGACGTAGATTTTTTAAAAATTATTTTTGAGGCCTTAACTGAGACGTGGATTTTTTAAAAAATATTTTTGAGGCTTGACTGAGACGTAGATTTTTTAACAAATATTTTTGAGGCTTTAACTGAGACGCGGATTTTTTTTTAAAAAAAATTTGGAGGCTTTAGCTGAGGCGTGGATTTTTTAAAAAATATTTTTGAGGCTTTAACTGAGACGCGGATTTTTTAAAAAGGTATTTTTGAGGCTTTATCTGAGACGTGGATTTTTTTGAAAAATATTTTTTAACCTTTAACTGAGACGTGGATTTTTTAAAAAATATTTTTAAGGCTTTAACTGAGACGTGGATTTTTTAAAAAATATTTTTGAGGCTTTAACTGAGACGTGGATTTTTTAAAAAATATTTTTAAGGCTTTAACTGAGACGTGGATTTTTTAAAAAATATTTTTAAGGCTTTAACTGAGACGTGGATTTTTAAAAAATATTTTTAAGGCTTTAACTAAGACGTGGATTTTTTAAAAAATATTTTTAAGGCTTTAACTGAGACGTGGATTTTTTAAAAAATATTTTTAAGGCTTTAACTGAGACGTGGATTTTTTAAAAAATATTTTTGAGGCTTCAATTGAGATGTGAATTTTTTACAAAAATATTTTTGAGGCTTTAACTGAGACGTGGATTTTTTACAAAAATATTTTTGAGGCTTTAACTGAGACGTGGATTTTTTACAAAAATATTTTTGAGGCTTTAACTGAGACGTGGATTTTTTACAAAAATATTTTTGAGGCTTTAACTGAGACGTGGATTTTTTGAAAAATATTTTTGAGGCTTTAACTGAGACGTGGATTTTTTAAAAAATATTTTTAAGGCTTTAACTGAGACGTGGATTTTTTAAAAAATATTTTTAAGGCTTTAACTGAGACGTGGATTTTTTAAAAAATATTTTTAAGGCTTTAACTGAGACGTGGATTTTTTAAAAAATATTTTTAAGGCTTTAACTGAGACGTGGATTTTTTAAAAAATATTTTTAAGGCTTTAACTGAGACGTGGATTTTTTAAAAAATATTTTTAAGGCTTTAACTGAGACGTGGATTTTTTAAAAAATATTTTTAAGGCTTTAACTGAGACGTGGATTTTTTAAAAAATATTTTTAAGGCTTTAACTGAGACGTGGATTTTTTAAAAAATATTTTTAAGGCTTTAACTGAGACGTGGATTTTTTAAAAAATATTTTTAAGGCTTTAACTGAGACGTGGATTTTTTAAAAAATATTTTTAAGGCTTTAACTGAGACGTGGATTTTTTAAAAAATATTTTTAAGGCTTTAACTGAGACGTGGATTTTTTAAAAAATATTTTTAAGGCTTTAACTGAGACGTGGATTTTTTAAAAAATATTTTTAAGGCTTTAACTGAGACGTGGATTTTTTAAAAAATATTTTTGAGGCTTTAACTGAGACGTGGATTTTTTAAAAAATATTTTTAAGGCTTTAACTGAGACGTGGATTTTTTAAAAAATATTTTTAAGGCTTTAACTGAGACGTGGATTTTTTAAAAAATATTTTTAAAGCTTTAACTGAGACGTGGATTTTTTAAAAAATATTTTTAAAGCTTTAACTGAGACGTGGATTTTTTAAAAAATATTTTTAAAGCTTTAACTGAGACGTGGATTTTTTAAAAAATATTTTTAAAGCTTTAACTGAGACGTGGATTTTTTAAAAAATATTTTTAAAGCTTTAACTGAGACGTGGATTTTTTAAAAAATATTTTTAAAGCTTTAACTGAGACGTGGATTTTTTAAAAAATATTTTTAAAGCTTTAACTGAGACGTGGATTTTTTAAAAAATATTTTTAAAGCTTTAACTGAGACGTGGATTTTTTAAAAAATATTTTTAAAGCTTTAACTGAGACGTGGATTTTTTAAAAAATATTTTTAAAGCTTTAACTGAGACGTGGATTTTTTAAAAAATATTTTTAAAGCTTTAACTGAGACGTGGATTTTTTAAAAAATATTTTTAAAGCTTTAACTGAGACGTGGATTTTTTAAAAAATATTTTTAAAGCTTTAACTGAGACGTGGATTTTTTAAAAAATATTTTTAAAGCTTTAACTGAGACGTGGATTTTTTAAAAAATATTTTTAAAGCTTTAACTGAGACGTGGATTTTTTAAAAAATATTTTTAAAGCTTTAACTGAGACGTGGATTTTTTAAAAAATATTTTTAAAGCTTTAACTGAGACGTGGATTTTTTAAAAAATATTTTTAAAGCTTTAACTGAGACGTGGATTTTTTAAAAAATATTTTTAAAGCTTTAACTGAGACGTGGATTTTTTAAAAAATATTTTTAAAGCTTTAACTGAGACGTGGATTTTTTAAAAAATATTTTTAAAGCTTTAACTGAGACGTGGATTTTTTAACTGATGACATTCTCAACCTTTTCCTGCTACACCCCTGCCTTTCCTGCCTCTGTTTGTGTGTATTTTTTATTTTTTGCTGTCCCACAATCATGATTTTTTATTTGTCTGCCGCTTGCCGGCAATTGTTGTTTAAACAGTAACAACTTGCAAAGATATAGACATAGTCATAGTCTAAACATAGCCTAAGCCAATTTAAAGGTTGGCTTCTTTGTCAACAAGAACTAAAAAAGAAAGGAACGACAGAAAAAAAAGCACAAAAAAGGAAAACTAAACTAGACAGACACCCAATCATCATCAACAAAAAAGAACATTGGACAAACGAACACACAACTATAACCAGGGGACACTTGGTTTCAAAGACAGCATCAGCAGCCTGTAAGTCAGGACATAAAGTCAATGATTTTTTTAGGTTTGCAAATCTATTTGCCAACACCAAAGACTAAACTATTTTGCCTTTTTCATTCGTTTATTCCGTCTTTTATTTTTACTCATCAATTTCTAAGCTTAACAGCTGCTCGATCTGTCCCTTTGGCTCTCTACATGCTTCAATCAAACTGGCCAAGGGTAATTTAACAACTTCAATTTGAATTGAGGAGTTTATTCAAGAAGGACGGAAGGCATTCAGGCGTTGACGTTGTTGTCTGGTAAGTAGTGCCTATCTTTCTTTTTGTGTGGATAATTTAATGTATTGTCTACCCCCAAATCATTACAAAGATTATAACATATTTAACCTAGACAACGAGGAGCATCGGTTAGCCTAGCGTTGATGTTTGCGCAAAGATAACAGGGCAGGTTAGGACGAACGATGCCATAATTTTATTTGTTTTTTCTTTCGTCGGGAGTTTTTTTTTTTGTCGCAAGATTGTTATGTTGTTGATAATTTGAGGTTCTTATAGATTGTTAAAGCTGTTATAGTTTCTCTCGTCATCAATTTAGGATGGGAAAAAATTATTCCAATAATCAGAAAAAGTATGCAATTTTGCAATGGGTTGTAGGGAGGACGGATGGAAAGGAGGATTAAATGGGAGTGATGGGGATTTTCAAGGTATGGTAATTTTTTAAACAAATTTTAAAGGTCGTTTTGAGACGAGTTTTTTTAAATATTTTTTGAAGGCCCAAATGAGACCTCAATTGTTTAAAATTATTTTTTAAAGGCGCAACTGAGACTTGGATTTTCTAAAAATCTTTTTTAAAGCCACAACTGACACGTGGAGTGTTTAAAAATATTTTTGAAGGCCCAACTGACACGTGGATATTTTTAAAATATATATTTTGAAGGCCAACTGAGACGTGGATGTTTTAAAAATATTTTTGAAGCCCCAACTGAGACGTGGATTTTTTAAAAATACGCTTCGAGGCCCATCTGATACGTGTATTTTTTAAAAAATACCTTTTGAAGGGCTAACTGAGACGTGGATTATTCATCAATATTTTTCTAAGGACTATTTGAGATGTAAACGTTTCTAAAAATATTTCTTAAGATCCAACAGAAACGTTTTTTATAATCTTTGAAGGTCCAACTAAGACGTGTTTTTTTAAAAATATTTTTGGTGTAAAACAATTTTTTTTTTTGATTTTTTAACAAACATTTTTAGAAGACGTTAATTTTATATAACAATATTATTGAAGATTTTGATATTTAAAAATAAAAATAAAAAATATTTTTTAAAGTAGTGAATTTTTCAAAAAATGTTATTTGAAGATGTGGATTAAAAAAAATATTTTTGAAGACTTGGATATTTAAACATTTTTTGGATCTGTAAAACAATTTTTTTTTTTGAAGAGGCGGATTTTTTTTAAATATTTTGTTTGAAGACGAGGATTTATTAAAAACAAATAGTTTGTTAAATTATTTTTTTAAGACGAGCATTTTTTGATTTTTTTTTTTTTTTTTTTTTTGATTAAGCAGAATTTTTAATACAATATGTTTCAAGAAATTTCCAGAATATTTCTTTAAAACGTGGATTTTTGGAAACGTGAATTTTTTAGAATATATATATTTTTTAAATATTTTCAAAAACTATATTTTAAAAAATCTACGTTTTCAAAAACTATATTTTAAAAAATCCTCGTTCTTCAAAAATATATTTTAAAAAATACACGTTTTCAAAAACTATATTTTAAAAAAGCAACGATTTCCAAAACTATATTTTAAAAAATCCACGTTTTCAAAAAGTATATTTTAAAAAATCCACGATTTCAAAAACTATATTTTAAAAAATCAACGTTTTCAAAAACCATATTTTAAAAATCCTCGTTCTCAAAAATTGTATTTTAAAAAATCCACGTTTTCAAAAACTATTTTTTAAAAAATCCACGTTTTCAAAAACTATATTTTAAAAAATCCTCGTTCTTAATAAATATATTTTAAAAAATCTACGTTTTCAAAAATTATAATTTAAAAAATCCACGTTTTCAAAAATTATTATTTAAAAAATCCACGGTTTCAAAAACTATATTTAAAAAAGTCCACGTTTTCAAGAACTATATTTTAAAAAATCCACGTTTTCAAAACCTATATTTGAAAAAGTCATGTTTTCAACAATTATGTTTTAAAAACTCCATGTTTTCAAAAAATATGTTTTAAAAAATCCTTGTTCTCAAAAAATATATTTTACAAAAATATGTTTAAAAAGCCACGTTTTCAAAAAAATATATTTTAAAAAAAAATACTTTTCCACAAAAATATATGTTAAAAAATCCTCGTTTTTAAAATATATACATACATACATATGTTCCCACAACATCCCCGAAGGGACAAGGGAGACTTCTCTCTCATATATAAAAAAATACTTTTTGAAAATATTTAAAAAATATTTTTAAAGCAGGTTGAATGTTTGGACTCGATTCGGATCGATCTAAAATTTTTACCACAGATAGGGCTTGCAGTGCTGATCACGCCAATATATAATATAATGGGCTGGAAATCCATACTTCCTGAGATATAGGCTCCAAAAGTTCAAAAACTCCCTTGGTTTTGACGATAAGTTTAGTTTATACCGAAATTTTTGCATATATAGCCGGCTTTCGGCCGGGGATTTAAGACCTTCTCCTATGGACTGGAACACATCTCGGCTAAGGCGAACAAAATTTTCCTTCAAATCGATTTTTTTATTATCGATCCGAATCCAGTCCTTATTTTCAACTTATGCCATATTTTTAAATATATTTGAAAAATTATATATTTTTTGAAAATATTTAAAAAGTATATGTTCTTTTTTTTAATATTTAAAAAAATATTTTTTAATATAGTTTTTGAAAACGTGTTGTTTTAAATATTCTAAAATGATATTTTTATACCCTACACCACTATGTGGGGAGGGTATTATAAGTTGGTTTTTGCCAAAAAAGTTTGTAACGCATCGAAATAATGGTCGTAGACCCATACTTATATATTCCAAAATGAATGTCTCGACTAGCTGAGTCGATCTGGCTATGTGTGTCCGTCCGTCCGTCTGTCCATCTAAACCTTCTAATCACGCTACAGGTCGCAATTTTGATCGGATCGTCGCCAATTGTTGGGTGTTGATGAGGGTCCCGGAGGGGAAGAAGCCTATTGATTTTGGTGATGGTCGGATAATATTTATAATATTTATAATAATATTTATTCCAATGCAAATATCTCAGAGTCTATAAAGGTTATACAAAAAGCAAAACCTGGCGACGAAAGTAGAAAATATCACCTTTACATCGATGTAACGAAGGTTGTTGTAGGAGGTCAAACAACGAAGATATCGCATTAGTCGCTAATAGAACCCAAATTTTCATTTTTGTGATTTTAATAATAATGACGGATATGACACCTTTGGTTGTGGACCTTCTAAAAGCAAAGCCTGACTAAGAAAGTAGAAAATCGCATATTTAAAATTATGCAAAGTAGGTTGGCGTAGGTGGTCAAATAATAGAGATATAGCAATAGTCGGTAATACATCCCATTTTTTATTTTTTTACGAAATCGCGCTGCAGTTCGCAATTTTGATTGGATCGTCACGAAATTTTGGGAGTTATTGGGGGTCACACAGAGCAAGAAGCCTACTGATTTTGATGATGGTCGGATAATATTCGGGGGTCGGAATGGGCAAAAACTTACTTGGCAAAAGGTCAACGTTTTATTTCAAAGTCAGTAGCTCTGTTTCTTTAAGAGGTGCATATATCAAAAGCAAAACCTGGCAAGGAAAGTAGAAAATATCACCTTTACAACGATGTAAATATGGCTGTCATAGGTGGTCAAACAACAGAGATAACGCAATAGTCGGTAAGGCATCGCATTTTCCGATTTTTTTGTAATCACGCTACAGGTCGCAATTTTGGTCGGATCGTCAGAAGAAAATATCTCCTATATATTGACGCAAAATATGTTGGTGTAAGTGGGCAAACAGCCGAGATATCGCAAAATTCAGTAATATATCCAATTTTTCCATTTTTTGTAATCACGCTACAGGTTGGAATTTTGATTGGATAGTCACGAAATTTTGGGTGTTGATGGGGGCCCACAGAGAGAGAAGCCTATTGATTTTGGTGATAGTCGGATAATATTTAGGGATCGGAAAGGAAAAAACTCATGTGGAGAGAAATTCAAAATGTTATTCTTTGTGAATATATCGCTTTCTAGTAGGGGTATTTCAACGGGAAGGCCTGTCAATGGAAGAGGAAAATATTACCTGTACATTCTTCCATTTTTTGCAATCACGCTACAGGTCGCAATTTTGATCGAATGGAAATTTGGGTTTTTTATGGAGGTCCCAGAGAGAGGTAGAGGCATGTTTTGTTTGGTGGTAGTCGGATTATATTCCCTAAAAGAAATGTTTACCAGTGAACAGCATATGCACAGGGGTAGTGGTGTAGGGTATCACATGGTCGGCCCCGTCCCGACTATAGCCTTTGCTCACTTGTTTAAAATACATTTCTTTAAAATGTTGATTTTTTAAAAAATTTTTGAAATTATTTTAAAAATATATTTTTTAAAATGGATTTATTAAAAATACTATTTTTCAAGACATTTAAAAACACTTTTTCAAACTTCAATTTTTTAATAATATTTTTTTTTTGTTTTTCAAAATAGTTAGGCTTAATCCCATAGTTGTTGTTTTAATATTTTATTAAAAAAAACTTTAATTTATTAGTGGGAAAAAATTGGCGATGTTTACCAAGGGGCAAGGCACGTATCTATTTGAGCTAGCAATTGACACTTGGGTATAAAAAGTTTCTTGTTGAAAAACAATAAATAAGGGAACTGATGAAGATCTGTGGCGAGATCTGAAACTATAGTATTCCCTGCCTTACCCCTTGGTAAACATCGCCAATTTTTTCCCACTAATAAATTAAAGTTGTTTTAATAAAATATTAAAACAACAACTATGGGATTAAGCCTGACTATTTTGAAAAACAAAATAGAAGTCGTCATCCCAAACAAAAAACGCCAACCCTCCTAATATTTTTTTTTTGTAAATTTTGATTTTCAAACAAATATTGGATTTGAAAAAATTGAAAATATTTTTTATGACGTGGATTTGAAAAAAATTTAAAAAAATTTTTTAAGACGTGGATTTGAGAAAAGATTTAAAAATATTTTTTAAGACGTGGATTTAAAAAAAAAATTGAAAATATTTTTAAAAAAGGGGGAAAAATTGAAAATATTTTGTTTGACCTGGAATAAAAAAAGTATTTTTTGGAAAAGTTGTATTTTTTGAAAACGTGGATTTTAAGAATACAGTTTTGAAATATGGAGTTTTTGGAATGTGAATTTTTTAAAATACAGTTTTTGAAAACGTGGACTTAAAAAATGGAAATTGGATTTTTTAAAATATAGTTTTTGAAAAAGTATTTTTTTTAAATATTTTTTGAACAAATTAAAAAAAATGAAAAAGTGTATTTTTTTAAACACTTAAAAAAATCTAGACATGGATTTTTAAAAAATATAGTTTGAGGACTTGGATTTTCTTAAAAAAAATTTTTTGAAAGAATACATTTTAAAAAAAATATTTTTTTTTTCAATAATATGTTTTCGAAATTTTTTTAAATATTTGTAGAAAACGTGGACTTTTTTAAAAAATATTTTTGATGACCTGGATTCTTTAAAAACACATTGAAGACATTGATTCTTTAAAACGATTTTTTTGAAGACGTGTGTTCTTTAAAAATATTTTTGAAGACGTGAATTCTTTAAAAATATTTTTGAAAATTCTTAAAAAAATATATATACATATATTCTGTATTTTTGAAAATATTTAAATAAAATATTTTTTGGAAATATATAAAAAAATATTTTTTAAACATAGTTTTTGAAAACGTGTTTTTTTAATATTTTTTAAAATATTTTTAACAGATATTTTTTTTAAATTTTTTTGAAAATATTTAAAAAAATTAACCAATATATTTTTAAAATATTTTCAAAAAAAAAAATTAAACAAGTGGACTTGTTAAAATTGCTATTTTTTCAACACTAATAACAAAACTTTTTCAAGACTTAAATTAAAAAAAAACTTTTTTAACTTTAGATTTTTAAATAAAATTTTTGAAGACGTTGATGTTATACAAAATATTTTTTGAAAATATTTTTTAGGACATGGATTTGAAAAAATTTAAAACATATTTTTCACCTGGATTTTTTTAATATCTCTTTTAAAAAAAGTGTTTTTTTTAAATATAGTTTTTGAAAATTTTTTTAAATATAGTTTTTTTAGTTTTTGAATATAGTTTTTGTAAAAGTGTGTTTGTTAAAAAAATTAAAAAAATTGAAAAAGTGTATTTGTCAAAAAATATGTTTTGAAAATAGTTTTTGAAAACAATCAAAAAATCTAAACGTGAACAATTTTTTGAAAGAATGGATTTTTTAAAAAAAATATTTTTTTTGGAAAAATATGTTTTGGAAATATTTTTTGGAAACATTTTTAAATATTTGGATTTTTTAAAAAAATATTTTTTTAATGACCTGTAGTGCGATTCTCTAACTCATTTTTTGAGTTACCGACAAAAATCGGTAACATTAAAACGCAAAATTATGAATGAAATGTTCAAATTAAAGTTAACAACACTGTTGCTATCGATAGAACTTTGCGACTACTTTCTATTGGTCGCTAACTTACCAAATAATATCGTTAATTACCGAAATTATAAGCATTTTAATTTTACCGATTTTTGTCGGTAACTTCAAAAATGTGTTAGAGAATCGCACTACTGGATTCTTGAAAAAAAATTTTGAAGACATTGATTTATTAAAAATATTTTTGAAGACGTGGAATCTTTAAAAATATGTTTGAAGACGTGGATTCTTAAAAATGTTAAAGACGTGAATTCTTTATTTTTTACAAATATTATTTTAAATTATCATTCAGGATAGATAGATTTGTTAAAAATATTATTGTTAGAGGCCTAACCGAGGCATGGATTTTTGAAAATATTTGTTTAATATACATATGTTTAAATTTCTAACCGGGAAGTATTCTGTTTAAAATTAGTTTTAAAAGTCCATCTGAGGCGTGGATTTTTAAAAATATTTTCTTAATTTGTTATGTTATTTTTTTTAATAATTTTTTTTTTAATTTTGCTAAATTTTATTAAAGCTCTAACTGATAGTAGATTTTCAAAATATACATTTTTTATTTGCTTTTAAAATTATAGTTCTAAAAATCTACTTCTCGGATGAAGTATTAAAAAATATTTTTGAAAAATCCTCGCCTCTATGTATCCTAAGCGTGGAATTTTCTAAAATATTTGTTATATTCTAAATTATTTTTAAGGTATTTAAAAGTATTTCTTAAAAATTATTTTAAGACGTTGGTTTTTTAAATATTTCTTATTTACTCCTCGTATAGACCATTAACAATAATTAAAAAAATAAATATTTTGAAAAATCTACTGCTCGTATAGAGCTATACAAATATTTTTAAAAAATCCACGCCTCTATCTATCCTAAGCCTGGAGTTTTCAAAACTATTTGTTATATTCTAAATTATTTTTAAGGTCTATCGGAACAGTGTATTTTTAAAGATTTTTTTTTTAATTTATTTAAAATTATTTTCAGGATCTATCAGAGCCGTGTATTTTTTAAAAATATAATTTAAATAGTTTTGAGACCTATATGAGTTATCGCAAACCCACAAATTGTAGATTTCCTGCTTTTTTAGGCATTACCAATAATCGAAACACATGTTTTTTTTTTATAATTTGTTAAAAAATATTTTTTAGTTGTATCGGAGGCGAGGTTTTTTTAATATTTTTTTTTTTAATATTTTTATCATTATTTTTAATGTCTATAGGAGGCGTGCATTTTTTAAAAATATTTTTAACAATATTTTTGATGTCTATAGGAGGCGAGTATTTTTTAAAAATATTTGTTTAATTTTTTCAAATTGTTTTTAAGGTCTGTAGGAGGCGTGTATTTTTATAAACTATTTTTTTATTTATTTTTTAAGACCTGTAAGAGGTTTGGATTTTTTCCCAGGTACCATCATTCCACAAATTTCAGGCATTTCACCCCTTTCTGCAAGAAATATAACAAATAATCGAAATATATATTTGTCGTTGTTGTTGTTGCTTTGCGAACAAATTTTCAGCAAAAGAAGAAAAAATATAATCATCATTTGTATTATCGATATTGCTTCACATAATAACTGATGTTAAAATGATGCTGCTTCATCTTTCCCTCCCAAATCACCTAACTTTCTTCCCAATTGAAGGTTCATATTGGATTATTTGTTGTTGTACGCTAAAAATACTTCAGGGGTTTGTTATTGCAGCAACAGCGCCAGCAATCTAAAAGAAAACATAATTTCAAATACCACCCAACCCTAACCGAAGCTGAAAAGAGAGCATGGGGAGTTACTGCCACTGATAACCATCATAAACCTGACGACGAGAGCGATGTTACCAATGATTATGGTGGAACCTGTGATCCAAATCATGATGTCGATGTTGATGATAACATTCAATGGTAGTCAGTAGTAGCTGCAGATAACTAAAGGCAAGACATACTTCCTTTCCCAACACACAACGATTGTTTGCTTAACATTGGTGATTGAGGCAGTGGAGGGAGGGCATTAAAGGATTTGCTCCAAAAGTCAAATCGATGGGTAACAATGTATGTCTGTTCATTGCTTCGAATTTGTTCTTGTCGATTACATTGCTTCTTCATGGCAATTTGCTTATTTATATTTGTTTTCAGTTCATTTCTTTGCCACCGCTAAACATGGTGCTGCTTGTCGGTTTTTTTGTGTTTGCTGCTTGGTTTGTTTTTCGAATAACCTAAAACACCTTAAACTACCGAACTCCTACAACCTTAGCATCATCACCGTCATCATTGAGGCAGGCAGGCAGCCACCTTAGATTTGAATGGAAGTCACAAAAATCCATTTATTCGCTTAAATTGCAAATGATTATTTATGGAGGGCAAATCGGCAGGGTAGCTGGGACATGCTAGCGACATGCTGAAATAGATGAAAATGAAAGAAATGTAAAGTTCCGAAAAAGAAATTATTGTATCCCACACACACACACAGAGTAAAAGCAATAACCCCAGCCGTTTAGTAATCATTGTCTCGTCTTGTGTCTCCTTCCGAAACTTCAATTTTGTTCGCTCCTTTTTGACATTTTCGGCTGTGAAATGCCATTCTCCCATAAAGAGAATTATGGCAGCAATATCATCAATGTTTTCTTTTGCTTGTTTTCCTTCTGCTATCCATCCGAGAAAAAAAGGGTTTTTTGGGAATCCTATCCGCCTGTTCTTTTCAGATGACACAAATATTCATTTCGCAAAAGGCAATAAAATGAAATTTGAAAATAATTTAAATTCGTCGACGACAGTCAAAAGCAACTACGACAGAAATGTGATTAGTCCATATTTACATTAGGCAATTTTCCTTGCGGCAATTGTCAATTTGTAGGTGAGAGAGGGTGTTGAGAGGCAAAGGGTTACCATATGCCTCACCCCTCTCCCCATCAAACTGACAATTGCCGCAAGGAAAATTGCCTAATGTAAATATGGACTTACTTTTGATGGCAAATAATTGAATTCGAATGGAAATTATTCAAGAAGAATTTTTTGTAGAATATATTTTTTTCTTATTTGGTGGAGAGGGGAGAAAAATTACTCAATTTTGTTTTAAAATAGAAATGCCAAAGGCGCAAATAAATTACAGAGTTTATCATTTACGAAGAAGGAAGGACGCCTAAAGGTATGCATCACTTATTCGAAGGACGAATTTGTAATTGTCGAATGTTGCCAACATTTTTAAGGAGTTTTTAAACAAACCCCTTGCTACGAATTTTTCTAAAGAGTAAGGTATATTGTTCAGAAAATATTTTTCAAAGAAAGGAGCTGTCCTGTGGCTTGATGCTAGAAATAATTCTTTTCAGGAAACAAAATCCTCCACTCTTGTTTTTAAGTACCTGTTTCGGGGTTTTTACTATCTGTCGGTAATTTTGTCGTTAACTAGTTACAGAATCCGACATACGATTTCTAAGGCTGCATTCTTTTAATATTTTTGTGGGAACTTTGAAAAGTCATCTTCTATACCGGTATTTTTAAACTTTTTTTCGTGAACGTTACGTCCTCTTTACGTGCCATGTCAAATTTTGTAACGGCTTGATGCTGGAAATAATTCTTTTCAGGAAACAAAAATCCTCCACTCTTCTTTTTTAGTACCTGTTTCGGGGTTCTTACTATCTGTCGGTAATTTTGTCGTTAACTAGTTACAGAATCTCACGACATACGATTTCTAAGGCTGCATTCTTTTAATATTTTTGTGGAAACTTTGAAAAGACGACCTCTACACGGGTATTTTTAAACTTTTTGTTCGTGGACGTTACGTCCTCTTTACGTGGCATGTCAATTTTTTAAACGACCCCTAACGCCTGATTTGACTTTTGTTTAAACACGACATCTATATGTGGATTTATATTTTTAGGTGACTTGTTTAACTATTTTTGTGGTAACCAGACCATTGTTTTGGAGTTTTTTTCGGAAACCGGACGAAAAGTAAACTTGATTTTTTTTAAAGATTTTTTACGGACAAGAAGATATCTTTCCTTAGTTCTTGGATTATTTTTAGGAAGACCGGTCCGGACTGTCTTTAAATGTGGCATGGGGGGTAATTCTATCGTTAATTAATCGAATTTTAAGAATTTTTCGGAAACATGGCGGCCTCTATAATTTAATTTTTTAACACGGATTTCTATTAATTTTTTCTGAGGATTAAAAGGATAATATACATGGATTTTTTAGCGAACAGACGTCCCCATAACGTAATGTTTCCCTAAGATGTTTAGTATGTATTTCAAAGACCAGACGATTTTCCAAGATATTTATTTTTCGGGGACAAGACGACCATAGTGCGTTTAATTTTTGAGGTATTTCTATACCCTCCACCATAGTATGGAAGGTATATTAAGTTTGTCATTCCGTTTGTAACACATCGAGCTAATCATTTGCGACCCTATAAAGTATATATATTCTTGATCAGGATAAAATTCTAAGACGATCTAGCCATGTCCGTATGTCAGTCCGTGTGTCCGTCTGTTGTAATCACTCTAGCGTCCGCAATAATTGAGATAGAGTGCTGAAATTTTGCACCCGAAGGTCTTTTTTCCATAGGCAGGTCAAGTTCGAAGATGGGCTATATCGGTCCACTCTTTGGTATAGCCCCTATATAACGGTACCTCCGTATTTGAGGTATTTTGACGTTATTCGCCACATTTTCAGACCGAATTAGCTATAATTTGGCACTTAAGGTTCCTAGTGATCAACAAACTTATATTCCAAAAGGATATGGGCATAGGTCCATGTTTTGGTATAGTCCCCATATAACGGTACCTCCCGATATTCGGTATTTTGACATTTGACATTTGAGGTTCTCAGTGGTCATGAAACATCTCCACTAAACATCGTCAACATAGGTCCATGTTTTGGTATGGCCCTTTTATAACCGTACCTCCCGATTTTCGGTATTTTGAGCATTTTAGTTAAAATTTTTAACCGAACTAGCTGTAATTTGAAATTTGAGGTTCTCAGTGGTCATGAAACATCTCTACGAAATATCGTCAACACAGATCCATGTTTTGGTATAGCCCCCATATAACGGTACCTCCCCATTTTCGGTATTTTGAGAATTATAGCCACAATTTGTAACCGAACTATCTGCAATTTGACATTTGAGGTTCTCAGTGGTCATGAAACATCTCCACTAAACATCGTTAACATAGGTCCATGTTTTGGTATGGCCCTTTTATAACCGTACCTCCCGATTTTCGGTATTTTGAGCATTTTAGTTACAATTTTTAACCGAACTAGCTGTATTTTGACATTTGAGGTTCTCAGTGGTCATGAAACATCTCTACGAAATATCGTCAACATAGATCCATGTTTTGGTATAGTCCCCATATATCGGTACCTCCCGATTTTCGGTATTTTGAGAATTTTTCCTACAATTTTTAACCGAACTAGCTGTAATTTGCCATTTGAGGTTCTCAGTGGTCATGAAACATCTCCACTAAACATCGTCAACATAGGTCCATGTTTTGGTATAGTCCCCATATAACGGTACCTTCCGATTTTCGGTATTTTGAGCATTTTAGTTACAATTTTTAACCGAACTAGCTGTAATTTGAAATTTGAGGTTCTCAGTGGTCATGAAACATCTCTACGAAATATCGTCAACATAGATCCATGTTTTGGTATAGCCCCCACATAGCGGTACCTCCCGATTTTCGGTATTTTGAGCATTTTAGCTACAGTTTTTAACCGAAATAGCTGCAATTTGACATTTGAGGTTCTCAGTGGTCATGAAACATCTCTACGAAATATCGTCAACATAGATCCATGTTTTGGTATAGTCCCCATATATCGGTACCTCCCGATTTTCGGTATTTTGAGAATTATAGCCACACTTTTGTAACCGAACTATCTGCAATTTGACATTTGAGGTTCTCAGTGGTCATGAAACATCTCCACTAAACATCGTCAACATAGGTCCATGTTTTGGTATAGCCCCCACATAGCGGTACCTCCCGATTTTCGGTATTTTGAGAATTTTAGCTACAGTTTTTAACCGAAATAGCATTAATTTAACATTTGACGTTCTCAGTGGTCATAAAACATCTCCAACGAAACATCGTTTTGGTATATCCCCCATATAACGGTATCTCCCGATTTTCGGTATTTTGAGAATTTTAGCTGCAATTTTTAACCGAACTAGCTGTAATGATCGTTATTTTGAGAATTTTAAATACAATTTTGTCTATTCAAAAATAATCGTCAATATACATAGGTCCATGTTTTGGTATATCCCCCCATATAACTGTACCTCCCGATTTTCGAGAATTTTCAGTGGCCACGAAATTTCTTCACTAAAATTCTTCAACATGGGTCCATTTTTGAGGGTCTACATTGTTTTGATGAAACTACCCTCAATTTGACTCTTGAAGTTCCCTGCAGCTATAAAAATTTTCCGCCAAAAAATTTAAAGATCGGTTCACTCTTTGATATATCCTCGTAGGTGGTACCTTTCATCTAGCTGAACACATTTTTTTAGATTAGATAACACTGTGCAACAAAATGGAGGTGAAAGTCTGGGGCACGGAAAATTCCTCTTGGGGAAGAAATAAATTGGTGAGTATATTATGAACCCCGAAGGACAGATGCGCCGAGTCAAACTTCCGCGTTATGGCGTGATGAAATTTTTGTTAGAGACCCTGTGGGCCATCAGGAATTAGCGTTATATCTTTGTTCACTGTTGCTTAAGTGCTCTACAAAAACAACAAACAAAGATATAATGCTAAGTAATGATGGCTTACAGGGTCTCTTGCAAAAACTTCATCACGCCATAACGCTGAAGTTCGACTCACGGCGCATCTGTCCTTCGCAGTTTGGTATCCTCATTAATTCGTATTTTTTATGAATCCCGAAGTGCATATTTCTTCATTTTTAGTTGGCCACATCAAAATGTAAGTATATTCTTAAGGATTTTTTTTTCACATTTTAGGCATATCCGCGTTATTCCTAATCTCTAATATAATTATCGATAATTCGTACAATTTAGCTGGTCCCTTGAATTACGAATTTTTTGTAGATTCACAATAACTTTAAACTTGCGTTTTACAATTTCTTTCTGAAAGCATACGGAATAATACGTTCGATTTTTTTTAATCTCAGGAACAAGTAAACGTGATGTTTTCTTATGATTTTTGAAACAAGGCGACATCTAGACGTGGAGTTTTGTATTTTTTTTTTTTAGAAACTGCCGACCTCTAGACGTTGAGTTTTTTAATTTTACTTTTCTTCAGAAATCAGTCTATTTCTGGACGAAGCGGTTTTAAAATTTTTCCTAGAAACCAGGCGACATCTAGACGTTGAGGTTTTTATTTCATTTTTTTTAGATATCAGACAACTTTTAAAAGAAGAAGACTTGGAGTTAAAAACTTTTGAGGTTTTAATTGAGACGTGGATTTTTAAAAAATATATATTTGAGGCTTTAACTGAGACATGGATTATTTTTAAATATTTTAGAGGCCTTAACTGAGACATGGATTTTTAAAAAAATATTTTTGAGGCTTTACTGAGACGTAAATTTTTGAAAAAAATATTTTGGAGGCTTTTACTGAGACGTGGATTTTTTAAAAAATATTTTTGGGGCTCTTACTGAGACGTGGATTTTTTAAAAAATATTTTTGAGGCTTTTACTGAGACGTGCATTTTTTAAGAAATATTTTTTAAGGCTTTTACTGAGACATAGATTTTTTAAGAAATATTTTTTAAGGCTTTTACTGAGACGTGGATTTTTTAAAAAATATTTTTGAGGCTTTTACTGAGACGTGGATTTTTTAAAAAATATTTTTGAGGCTATTACTGAGACGTGGATTTTTTAAAAAATATTTTTGAGGCTTCTACTGAGACTTGGATTTTTTAAAAAAAATATTTTTGAGGCTTTTACTGAGATGTGGATTTTTTAAAAAATATTTTGAGGCTTTTACTGAGACGTGGATTTTTTAAAAAATATTTTTTAGGCTTTTACTGAGACGTGAATTTTTTAAATAAATATTTTTGAGGCTGTAAACTGAGACGTGGATTTTTTAAATAAATATTTTTGAGGCTGTAAACTGAGACGTGGATTTTTTAAATAAATATTTTTGAGGCTGTAAACTGAGACGTGGATTTTTTAAATAAATATTTTTGAGGCTGTAAACTGAGACGTGGATTTTTTAAATAAATATTTTTGAGGCTGTAAACTGAGACGTGGATTTTTTAAATAAATATTTTTGAGGCTGTAAACTGAGACGTGGATTTTTTAAATAAATATTTTTGAGGCTGTAAACTGAACGTGGATTTTTTAAATAAATATTTTTGAGGCTGTAAACTGAGACGTGGATTTTTTAAAAAATATTTTTGAGGCTTTAACTGAGACGTGGATTTTTTAAAAAATATTTTTGAGGCTGTAAACTGAGACGTGGATTTTTTAAATAAATATTTTTGAGGCTGTAAACTGAGACGTGGATTTTTTAAAAAATATTTTTGAGTCTTTAACTGAGACGTGGATTTTTTAAAAAATATTTTTGAGGCTTTAACTGAGACGTGGATTTTTTAAAAAATATTTTTGAGGCTTTAACTGAGACGTGGATTTTTTAAAAAATATTTTTGAGACTTTAACTGAGACGTGGATTTTTTAAAAAAAATTTTTGTGGCTTTAACTGCGACGTGGATTTTTTAAAAAATATTTTTGAGGCTTTAACTGAGACGTGGATTTTTTAAAAAATATTTTTGAGGCTTTAACTGAGACGTGGATTTTTTAAAAAATATTTTTGAGGCTTTAACTGGGACGTGGATTTTTTAAACAAATATTTTTGAGGCTGTAAACTGAGACGTGGATTTTTTAAAAAATATTTTTGAGTCTTTAACTGAGACGTGGATTTTTTAAAAAATATTTTTGAGGCTTTAACTGAGACGTGGATTTTTTAAAAAATATTTTTGAGGCTTTAACTGAGACGTGGATTTTTTAAAAAATATTTTTGAGACTTTAACTGAGACGTGGATTTTTTAAAAAAAATTTTTGTGGCTTTAACTGCGACGTGGATTTTTTAAAAAATATTTTTGAGGCTTTAACTGAGACGTGGATTTTTTAAAAAATATTTTTGAGGCTTTAACTGAGACGTGGATTTTTTAAAAAATATTTTTGAGGCTTTAACTGGGACGTGGATTTTTTAAACAAATATTTTTGAGGCTGTAAACTGAGACGTGGATTTTTTAAATACATATTTTTGAGGCTGTAAACTGAGACGTGGATTTTTTAAATACATATTTTTGAGGCTGTAAACTGAGACGTGGATTTTTTAAATACATATTTTTGAGGCTGTAAACTGAGACGTGGAATTTTTAAAAAATATTTTTGGGACCTTTAATGGATTTTTTTTAATATTTTTGAGGCTTTTACTGAGACGTGGATTTTTTACTTGCTTTTGTTTTTTTTTTTAATTATTTTGGAGGCCTTGACTGAGACGTGGATTTTTTAAAAAATATTTTTGGGACCTTTAATGAATTTGTTTAATATTTTTGAGGCTTTTACTGAGACGTGGATTTTTTAAAAAATATTTTTGGGACCTTCAATGGATTTTTTTTTTAATATTTTTGAGGCTTTTACTGAGACGTGGATTTTTTACTTGCTTTTGTTTTTTTTTTTAATTATTTTGGAGGCCTGAACTGAGACGTGGATTTTTTTTAAATATTTGTGAGGCTTTAGTTGAGACGTGGATTTTTTAAAAATATCAAAAAAAAAAATCAAAAGAATTTGGGCTTTGTCTGAACCATAGAAAGACAGGAGTTTGAAATGGTCAGAGGATGTTTATTCCTGGTGTAATAGCAGGATATTAGGTTGTAGATTCACAGGGTCTTTAGTTTGTTACCGCACTAAAAACATTGTACTTCTCTAAAACGGTTACGAGGAGTTTTTCCAGTAGAATCGTTTGTAGCTTCGACAAGATTATGTACGGTACAAAAAATCCTTTATTCTTCAGTCTTTGGTTAGTTATTCGACTGGTTTTATTTGAAAGGTTTTAAAGGCAATGGCCCGCAGTTTTGCGGCGATATTCGCAGGCTATAATCCGATAAGCATCAACAATTAACAAGCGCTTATCACTTAACTTCAAAGCCTCTACTGATCAATAACTTACCTTTCCTATTAAGTCAACATCTGACCATTTCCGATATTTTCTATGTTTAGTAATTTTCTGAAATATTTCAAGTTGTAGACCTGAACATCGTTGTTCTATGAACACCAACCACAAGCCTATAAAAATAGAAAAGATAACTTAAAAAACCCACTCCAAGCATTGCCAAATTTTTTACATTGACATGACCATTATGAATTTACATATTAACTGGTTACAGCTATGAAGTATCATCGAAGTATCATTTATAATTTACTCTCAATCTCTCACCTCCAAAAGCTGTCAAATTGACATTAAAGTGGTATTTTCACATTAAACAACAAATTCTCTTTGAGACGACAACATAAAGAGTCAGCCGAACAAAAACACCCTGCTTTCAAACAACAAACCATTCCAACAAAAAAACACTTTCAAACCAACAACATTAAACTCTGTCATAAATGGCAAAAAATAATGACAGACGCCCTCATCATCATCATAATTGGACACCACCAAACTGAACTGGCGGTGAAGACCACCACTTGAAAACAATTTTGTATTGCAAAAAAAAAAAAAAAAAAAAAAAAAAAAAAACGAAAAAAAAAATTAAATAACAACAAAATAATTTCAATAATTGTTTGAGGCTCTTTGGACCACAAGTGCGCCATTGAAACTTTTTTCTTCTCCGTCTTCTTCTTTGTCAAGTGATATGTAATGGGATGCTGGACTGCTGTCATCTTCGATGGCATTTTCAACTTCAGCAAATGAAGAGGTTTCTTTTGAAAATGTTATTTTGATGTGCCAAAAATGGGGTTAACAAAATTAAGATGTTTAATATTTTGTTTCCTTATAGGAAAGTACACAACTATTAACAACTTTATGACAGATGCTTTGCTAAAAGAGTGACCGAGGCAGATTTATGTCAAAATTAAGTGGGTACTTGTTTTTTGGCAGAGTTATTGAAAAAAGTAATTAAGAATTTTTTGATAATTGTGTAGTTATATTGTGGGTGATCTAGTGTGGTAACAGACAATAACAACACCTATATAAAATGATGTCATGGTGAAATTTTTTAAAGATTTAGTGACAAATCTTATTTGTCAGTGAAAATGTATGCGACAAGGACTTGCGGAAGAATCGGTTAAATTTGTGGTTTGAGCTTCTTAGTCCTTGAATAAAATATTTTTATACAAATTGGACGTCAAACAATCTAGGTGGTAAGTGGTTGTTTAAGGTCAAAATTTTTTGATGGTGCATCGGAGATGTGGATTTTTTTAATATTAAAAGAGAGTCCACCAGAGATGTGAATTTAAAGATTTTTATATGAAGGTCTATCTGGGGCGTGGATTTACTTTTAAAAGTTTATCTGAAACCTGTTTTAGGAGGCCTATCTAATAGGCCGTTTACATATAACCGGGTTAACCCAGTGGGTCTAGGTTTCAAATGCCATTTCCATTGTGTATACTTCAAATAAATCCTCATAAAGAAGGTTAACCCTGCAAAAAACTATAATATAAACGCCGTATAATGAAACATTTTATGAAGGTCTATCAGAAATATGGATTTTTTAAAAAAATACTTTATGAGGTTTGTCTGAACGTGTTTTTTTAATATTTTTGAAGGACTGTTTGAGGAATATTTTTCTAAGGTCAATTTGAGGCGTTGATTTTTCCCATTTGGGATGATATTTTTTTTTAAAAATATTTTTAAGGTTTTTTTCATTGACGGTCTATTTGAGGAGTAGCATTTTTAAAAATTTTTTGAAGGTCTATTTGAGGCCTCGTTTTTTAATGTTTCTAAGGTCTAGTTGAGGCGAGGTTTTTTTAAAAATTGTTATTGATGGTCTATTTGAGGCGTAGAATTTTTAAAACATTTCTTTGAATGTATATTTGAGGCGTGAGTTATTTTTTTTTTAAAAATATTTCTGAGGCTTTAATTGAGACGTGAATTTTTTAAAAATATTTTAGAGGTCTTAGCGGAGAAGTGGATTTCTCTGAAATATTATTGAGGCTTTAACTGAGGCGTGAATTTCTTTTAAAATATTTTTGAGTTTTTGATTGAGACGTGGATTTTTTCTTAAATATTTTTGAGTCTTTAACTGGGACGTGCATTTTTTTGAAATATTTTTGAGGCTTTGGCAGATATGTGAAGATTTGGCGGATATTTGAAGATTTAACTGAGACGTGGATTTTTTAAAAAATAATTTTGAGGCTTTAACTGAGACGTGGATTTTTTAAAAAATATTTTTGAGGCTTTAACTGAGACGTGGATTTTTTAAAAAATATTTTTGAGGCTTTAACTGAGACGTGGATTTTTTAAAAAATATTTTTGAGGCTTTAACTGAGCCGTGGATTTTTTAAAAAATATTTTTGAGGCTTTAACTGAGACGTGGATTTTTTAAAAAATATTTTTGAGGCTTTAACTGAGACGTGGATTTTTTAAAAAATATTTTTGAGGCTTTAACTGAGACGTGGATTTTTTAAAAAATATTTTTGAGGCTTTAACTGAGACGTGGATTTTTTAAAAAATATTTTTGAGGCTTTAACTGAGACGTGGATTTTTTAAAAAATATTTTTGAGGCTTTAACTGAGACGTGGATTTTTTAAAAAATATTTTTGAGGCTTTAACTGAGACGTGGATTTTTTAAAAAATATTTTTGAGGCTTTAACTGAGACGTGGATTTTTTAAAAAATATTTTTGAGGCTTTAACTGAGACGTGGATTTTTTAAAAAATATTTTTGAGGCTTTAACTGAGACGTGGATTTTTTAAAAAATATTTTTGAGGCTTTAACTGAGACGTGGATTTTTTAAAAAATATTTTTGAGGCTTTAACTGAGACGTGGATTTTTTAAAAAATATTTTTGAGGCTTTAACTGAGACGTGGATTTTTTAAAAAATATTTTTGAGGCTTTAACTGAGACGTGGATTTTTTAAAAAATATTTTTGAGGCTTTAACTGAGACGTGGATTTTTTAAAAAATATTTTTGAGGCTTTAACTGAGACGTGGATTTTTTAAAAAATATTTTTGAGGCTTTAACTGAGACGTGGATTTTTTAAAAAATATTTTTGAGGCTTTAACTGAGACGTGGATTTTTTAAAAAATATTTTTGAGGCTTTAACTGAGACGTGGATTTTTTAAAAAATATTTTTGAGGCTTTAACTGAGACGTGGATTTTTTAAAAAATATTTTTGAGGCTTTAACTGAGACGTGGATTTTTTAAAAAATATTTTTGAGGCTTTAACTGAGACGTGGATTTTTTAAAAAATATTTTTGAGGCTTTAACTGAGACGTGGATTTTTTAAAAAATATTTTTGAGGCTTTAACTGAGACGTGGATTTTTTAAAAAATATTTTTGAGGCTTTAACTGAGACGTGGATTTTTTAAAAAATATTTTTGAGGCTTTAACTGAGACGTGGATTTTTTAAAAAATATTTTTGAGGCTTTAACTGAGACGTGGATTTTTTAAAAAATATTTTTGAGGCTTTAACTGAGACGTGGATTTTTTAAAAAATATTTTTGAGGCTTTAACTGAGACGTGGATTTTTTAAAAAATATTTTTGAGGCTTTAACTGAGACGTGGATTTTTTAAAAAATATTTTTGAGGCTTTAACTGAGACGTGGATTTTTTAAAAAATATTTTTGAGGCTTTAACTGAGACGTGGATTTTTTAAAAAATATTTTTGAGGCTTTAACTGAGACGTGGATTTTTTAAAAAATATTTTTGAGGCTTTAACTGAGACGTGGATTTTTTAAAAAATATTTTTTAGGCTTTAACTGAGACGTGGATTTTTTAAAAAATATTTTTGAGGCTTTAACTGAGACGTGGATTTTTTAAAAAATATTTTTTAGGCTTTAACTGAGACGTGGATTTTTTAAAAAATATTTTTGAGGCTTTAACTGAGACGTGGATTTTTTAAAAAATATTTTTGAGGCTTTAACTGAGACGTGGATTTTTTAAAAAATATTTTTGAGGCTTTAACTGAGACGTGGATTTTTTAAAAAATATTTTTGAGGCTTTAACTGAGACGTGGATTTTTTAAAAAATATTTTTGAGGCTTTAAGTGAGACGTGGATTTTTTAAAAAATATTTTTGAGGCTTTAACTGAGACGTGGATTTTTTAAAAAATATTTTTGAGGCTTTAACTGAGACGTGGATTTTTTAAAAAATATTTTTGAGGCTTTAACTGAGACGTGGATTTTTTAAAAAATATTTTTGAGGCTTTAACTGAGACGTGAATTTTTTAAAAAATATTTTTGAGGCTTTGACTGAGACGTGGATTTTTTAAAAAATATTTTTGAGGCTTTAACTGAGACGTGGATTTTTTAAAAAATATTTTTGAGGCTTTAACTGAGACGTGGATTTTTTAAAAAATATTTTTGTGACTTTTGTTGAGACGTGGATTTTTTAAAAAATATTTTTGAGGCTTTAACTGAGACGTGGATTTTTTAAAAAATATTTTTGAGGCTTTAAGTGAGACGTGGATTTTTTAAAAAATATTTTTGAGGCTTTAACTGAGACGTGGATTTTTTAAAAAATATTTTTGAGGCTTTAACTGAGACGTGGATTTTTTAAAAAATATTTTTGAGGCTTTAACTGAGACGTGGATTTTTTAAAAAATATTTTTGTGACTTTTGTTGAGACGTGGATTTTTTAAAAAATATTTTTGAGGCTTTAACTGAGACGTGGATTTTTTAAAAAATATTTTTGAGGCTTTAAGTGAGACGTGGATTTTTTAAAAAATATTTTTGAGGCTTTAACTGAGACGTGGATTTTTTAAAAAATATTTTTGAGGCTTTAACTGAGACGTGGATTTTTTAAAAAATATTTTTGTGACTTTTGTTGAGACGTGGATTTTTTAAAAAATATTTTTGAGGCTTTAACTGAGACGTGGATTTTTTAAAAAATATTTTTGAGGCTTTAAGTGAGACGTGGATTTTTTAAAAAATATTTTTGAGGCTTTAACTGAGACGTGGATTTTTTAAAAAATATTTTTGAGGCTTTAACTGAGACGTGGATTTTTTAAAAAATATTTTTGTGACTTTAACTGAGACGTGGATTTTTTAAAAAATATTTTTGAGGCTTTAACTGAGACGTGGATTTTTTAAAAAATATTTTTGAGGCTTTGACTGAGACGTGGATTTTTTAAAAAATATTTTTGAGGCTTTAACTGAGACGTGGATTTTTTAAAAAATATTTTTGAGGCTTTAACTGAGACGTGGATTTTTTAAAAAATATTTTTGAGGCTTTAACTGAGACGTGGATTTTTTAAAAAATATTTTTGTGACTTTTGTTGAGACGTGGATTTTTTAAAAAATATTTTTGAGGCTTTAACTGAGACGTGGATTTTTTAAAAAATATTTTTGAGGCTTTAACTGAGACGTGGATTTTTTAAAAAATATTTTTGAGGCTTTAACTGAGACGTGGATTTTTTAAAAAATATTTTTGAGGCTTTAACTGAGACGTGGATTTTTTAAAAAATATTTTTGTGACTTTTGTTGAGACGTGGATTTTTTAAAAAATATTTTTGAGGCTTTAACTGAGACGTGGATTTTTTAAAAAATATTTTTGAGGCTTTAACTGAGACGTGGATTTTTTAAAAAATATTTTTGAGGCTTTAACTGAGACGTGGATTTTTTAAAAAATATTTTTGAGGCTTTAACTGAGACGTGGATTTTTTAAAAAATATTTTTGAGGCTTTAACTGAGACGTGGATTTTTTAAAAAATATTTTTGAGGCTTTAACTGAGACGTGGATTTTTTAAAAAATATTTTTGAGGCTTTAACTGAGACGTGGATTTTTTAAAAAATATTTTTGAGGCTTTAACTGAGACGTGGATTTTTTAAAAAATATTTTTGAGGCTTTAACTGAGACGTGGATTTTTTAAAAAATATTTTTGAGGCTTTGACTGAGACGTGGATTTTTTAAAAAATATTTTTGAGGCTTTAACTGAGACGTGGATTTTTTAAAAAATATTTTTGAGGCTTTAACTGAGACGTGGATTTTTTAAAAAATATTTTTGAGGCTTTAACTGAGACGTGGATTTTTTAAAAAATATTTTTGAGGCTTTAACTGAGACGTGGATTTTTTAAAAAATATTTTTGTGACTTTTTTTGAGACGTGGATTTTTTAAAAAATATTTT
Organism: Musca autumnalis; assembly: GCF_047663935.1. Classification (NCBI taxonomy): domain Eukaryota; kingdom Metazoa; phylum Arthropoda; class Insecta; order Diptera; family Muscidae; genus Musca; species Musca autumnalis. The sequence goes on along the minus strand of NW_027411977.1, from coordinate 237,312,786 downwards.
TGAGGCTTTAACTGAGACGTGGATTTTTTAAAAAATATTTTTGAGGCTTTAACTGAGACGTGGATCTTTTAAAAAATATTTTTGAGGCTTTAACTGAGACGTGGATCTTTTAAAAAATATTTTTGAGGCTTTAACTTTGACGTGGATTTTTTAAAAAAAATATTGTAGAAGATCCATTTGGGACCTGGATTTTTAAAAAAAATATTTTAGAGGCTTTATCTGAGACGTGGATTTTTTAAAAAATGTTTTGAGGCTTTCAATAAGGTGTGGGTTTTTTAGAAATATTTGTGAGGCTTTTGAATAAGGCGTGGGTTTTTTTAGAAATATTTTTGAGGCTTTAACTGAGATGTAGATTTTAAATAATACTTTTGAGGGTTTTTTGAGACGTGGATATTTTAAAAAAAATATTTTTGAGGCTTTAACTGATACGTGGATTTTAAATAATATTTTTGAGGGTTTTTTGAGACGTGGATTTTTTAAAAAATATTTTTGAGGCTTTAACTGATACGTGGATTTTAAATAATATTTTTGAGGCTTTAACTGAGACGTGGATTTTTTAAAAAAATATTTTTGAGGCTTTAACTTTGACGTGGATTTTTTAAAAAAAATATTGTAGAAGATCCATTTGGGACCTGGATTTTTAAAAAAAATATTTTTGAGGCTTTATCTGAGACGTGGATTTTTTAAAAAATGTTTTGAGGCTTTCAATAAGGTGTGGGTTTTTTAGAAATATTTGTGAGGCTTTTGAATAAGCGTGGGTTTTTTTAGAAATATTTTTGAGGCTTTAACTGAGATGTGGATTTTAAATAATACTTTTGAGGGTTTTTTGAGACGTGGATATTTTAAAAAAAAAAATATTTTTGAGGCTTTAACTGATACGTGGATTTTAAATAATATTTTTGAGGGTTTTTTGAGACGTGGATTTTTTAAAAAATATTTTTGAGGCTTTAACTGATACGTGGATTTTAAATAATATTTTTGAGGCTTTAACTGAGACGTGGATTTTTTAAAAAATATTTTTGAGGCTTTAACTGAGACGTGGATTTTTTAAAAAATATTTTTGAGGCTTTAACTGAGACGTGGATTTTTTAAAAACTATTTTTGAGGCTTTAACTGAGACGTGGATTTTTTAAAAAATATTTTTGAGGCTTTAACTGAGACGTGGATTTTTTAAAAAAATATTTTTGAGGCTTTAACTGAGACGTGGATTTTTTAAAAAATATTTTTGAGGCTTTAACTGAGACGTGGATTTTTTAAAAAATATTTTTGAGGCTTTAACTTAGACATGGATTTTTTAAAAAATATTTTTGAGGCTTTAACTGAGACGTGAATTTTTTAAAAAATATTTTTTAGGCTTTGACTGAGATGTGGTTTTGTTTGTTTGTATGTTTCTTTCTCAGAATACATTTAACTGGCGTCGTCATTAATTTGACCCCATTGTCTTTTTATGGATTTGTTTATAATAAAAAAAAATATTGTTATTTTTAAAGACTCTCGGTAATTGGTAATGTAACACAACAAATAATAAAAAACGGTCACTTGACTCCAGCTGTGAGCTCAGCTTGATGTTTTGAATTCAAAAGCTTTTCGTTTTGTTTTTGTATTTGTCACATATGTACACATGATTGATGTCATGTTGCAGTGAGACTGTAGCATTGGTTCATATATGGAATGACGAAATAATCAAATCACTTACCGAGATGCCGGTTACAGCAGGCTAATTTAAGTGGACACTGAACATGACTTAATTGCCAAAAAAATCCCAAACATGAAACGACTGCTGTATCTCATATCTAACGCTCAAAGATCTGTGAAAATATTATTTCTCTACCCCCCCTCATTTGATGTCTATCACAAATGATTAGCATATTTCCCCATTTGATGGTCTTCCTAGCCACTTTTCTGGGAAATCTTGATGAGGCCATAAAGGTGCTATTTGTCCTCGCAACTGGGCGCAAACTACAAAACTTTAAAATATTTCTTTTAAAGTGAAGCATTAAATCTGTATGGACAGTAGCGCAGTAGCATTGGATGGTGTCTTCTTTTGGCAGGCTAGAAGCAGGCAAATCTCTGTGATGAATGCGGAGGATGACAATGGCAGCATGCTTGAATGGCTTGCTTAAAGATGGCCGAAGAAGAGACAGACCAGACCCCAACTGACAGACCGACCATATGTTGATGACGTTGAAATTGTCATTGCTAGGCCAACAAACACCGATGCATAACTGGCAGCCTACTGGGTAATGCATTTTTCTGATGCCTTGCAACTTTTATTTATTTTTTGAGTTTTTTTTCTTTTGATGCGTACAACAAGCAGCATGTATACGTCTGTTTGTCCGTCTGTCCATTTAAGCCAGTGTGTGGCAAGTGTGGCATGTTGTCATACTTGCATATTTTACATTTGCATATAGAAATGTGGAAATGTGACATGCCAAAAGCCTTTATGTTTTGCTGCTTGCTTGAATGGCTGACTGGTTGGCTGCTGCTGGTGGTGACTGATGTTGTAGCCACAATTTACATTTTTATGAATATTTAAAAAAATCGCACACACACAGACGTACATATAAATTGCATTTCATTTAGTGCCATATTCTTTCACAATTCAATAAATCTTTTTGATGTTAACGATAAATAATTATGTTTAAAATGTAATCTATGTTTTATTTTTCTTGTTGTTGTTGCTGTTTTTCTTTAAAACCTAGAAAATTAGTTGATAATCACCAGTCACTGCAATTATTGCTTCAGGGTGTTAAATAATGTTTTCATGGAAATTGTTATGGAAAAGTTATTAATTTTTATTAGACAAGACTTGAGACGAAAACAAGCTCACAAAATGAAAATGTGATGAAATAAAGCATGTCATAATTATTTCTTTGTTAGGTTTCTCTACTTTGAGAATAGTAGTACCCTTTCTTTCAGAAGGGGTCAATAGAAGCACCCTTTCTTTCAGGAAGCGTGTAAAGGAGCACCCTTTCTTGAGAGGATCATCATATCTCTCAGATAGAGTCCACAGGATCATCATTTCTTTTAGAGGGGGCTTTCAAAGGAGCAAACTTTTCAGAGCAACCTGTCTTTCAGAAAGAGCCAATAGAAGCACCCTTTCTTGAGAGGGGTTCTACAGAATCATAATTTCTTTCAGAGGGGGTCTACTGGATCATCATTTCTTTAAGAGGGGGTCTAAAGGAGCACCCATTCTTTCAGAAAGGGACTATAGAAGCACCCTTTCTTTCAGAAAGGGACTACAGAAGCAACCTTTCTTTCAGAAAGGGACTATAGAAGCACCCTTTCTTTCAGAAAGGGACTATAGAAGCACCCTTTCTTTCAGAAAGGGACTATAGAAGCACCCTTTCTTCCAGAAAGGGACTATAAAAGCACCGTTTCTTTCAGAAAGGGACTATAAAAGCACTCTTTCTTTCAGAAAGGGACTAAAGAAACACCCTTTCTTTCAAAAGAGGTCTATAGAAGCACCCTTTCTTTCAGAAAGGGACTATAGAAGCTCCCTTTCTTTCAGAAAGGGACTATAGAAGCACCCTTTCTTTCAGAAGGGGTCTAAAGGAGCACCCTTTCTTTCAGAAGGGGTCTAAAGGAGCACCCTTTCTTTCAGAAAGGGACTATAAAAGCACCCTTTCTTTCAGAAAGGGACTATAAAAGCACCCTTTCTTTCAGAAAGGGACTATAGAAGCACCCTTTCTTTCAGAAAGGGACTATAGAAGCACCCTTTCTTTCAGAAAGGGACTATAGAAGCACCCTTTCTTTCAGAAAGGGACTATAGAAGCACCCTTTCTTTCAGAAAGGGACTATAGAAGCACCCTTTCTTTCAGAAAGGGACTATAGAAGCACCCTTTCTTTCAGAAAGGGACTATAGAAGCACCCTTTCTTTCAGAAAGGGACTATAGAAGCACCCTTTCTTTCAGAAAGGTACTATAGAAGCACCCTTTCTTTCAGAAAGGGACTATAGAAGCACCCTTTCTTTCAGAAAGGGACTATAGAAGCACCCTTTCTTTCAGAAAGGGACTATAGAAGCACCCCTTTCTTTCAGAAAGGGACTATAGAAGCACCCTTTCTTTCAGAAAGTGACTATAGAAGCACCCTTTCTTTCAGAAAGGGACTATAGAAGCACCCTTTCTTTCAGAAAGGGACTATAGAAGCACCCTTTCTTTCAGAAAGGGACTATAGAAGCACCCCTTTCTTTCAGAAAGGGACTATAGAAGCACCCTTTCTTTCAGAAAGGGACTATAGAAGCACCCTTTCTTTCAGAAAGGGACTATAGAAGCACCCTTTCTTTCAGAAAGGTACTATAGAAGCACCCTTTCTTTCAGAAAGGGACTATAGAAGCACCCTTTCTTTCAGAAAGGGACTATAGAAGCACCCTTTCTTTCAAAAAGGGACTATAGAAGCACCCTTTCTTTCAGAAAGGTACTATAGAAGCACCCTTTCTTTCAGAAAGGGACTATAGAAGCACCCTTTCTTTCAGAAAGGGACTATAGAAGCACCCTTTCTTTCAGAAAGGGACTATAGAAGCACCCTTTCTTTCAGAAAGGGACTATAGAAGCACCCTTTCTTTCAGAAAGGGACTATAGAAGCACCCTTTCTTTCAGAAAGGGACTATAGAAGCACCCTTTCTTTCAGAAAGGGACTATAGAAGCACCCTTTCTTTCAGAAAGGGACTATAGAAGCACCCTTTCTTTCAGAAAGGGACTATAGAAGCACAGTTTCTTTCAGAAAGGGACTATAGAAGCACCCTTTCTTTCAGAAAGGGACTATAGAAGCACCCTTTCTTTCAGAAAGGGACTATAGAAGCACCCTTTCTTTCAGAAAGGGACTATAGAAGCACCCTTTCTTTCAGAAAGGGACTATAGAAGCACCCTTTCTTTCAGAAAGGGACTATAGAAGCACCCTTTCTTTCAGAAAGGGACTATAGAAGCACCCTTTCTTTCAGAAAGGGACTATAGAAGCACCCTTTCTTTCAGAAAGGGACTATAGAAGCACCCTTTCTTTCAGAAAGGGACTATAGAAGCACCCTTTCTTTCAGAAAGGGACTATAGAAGCACTCTTTCTTTCAGAAAGGGACTATAGAAGAACCCTTTCTTTCAGAAAGGGACTATAGAAGCACCCTTTCTTTCAGAAAGGGACTAGAGAAGTACCCTTTCTTTCAGAAAGGGACTATATAAGCACCCTTTCTTTCAGAAAGGGACTATAGAAGCACCCTTTCTTTCAGAAAGGGACTATAGAAGCACCCTTTCTTTCAGAAAGGGACTATAGAAGCACCCTTTCTTTCAGAAAGGGTCTAAAGGAGCACCCTTTCTTTGAGAAAGGGTCTAAAGGAGCACCGTTTCTTTCAGAAAGGGTCTAAAGGAGCACTCTTTCTTTCAGAAAGGGTCTAAAGGAGCACTCTTTCTCTCAGAAAGGATCTAAAGGAGCAACCTTTCATTCAGAAAGGGTCTAAAGGGGCAACCTTTCATTCAGAAAGGGTCTAAAGGAGCACCCTTTCATTCAGAAAGGATCTAAAGAAGAACCCTCTCTTTCAGAGAGGATCCAAAAGAGCATTTTTTCTTTCAGAAAGGTTCTAAAGGAGCACCCCTTCTTTCAGAAAGGGTCCAAAGGAGCACCCCTTCTTTCAGAAAGGGTCCAAAGGAGCACACCTTCTTTCAGAAAGGGTCCAAAGGAGCACCCCTTCTTTCAGAAAGGGTCCAAAGGAGCACACCTTCTTTCTGAAAGGGTCCAAAGGAGCACCCCATCTTTCAGAAAGGGTCCAAAGGAGCACCCCATCTTTCAGAAAGGGTCCAAAGGAGCACCCCTTCTTTCAGAAAGGGTCAAAAGGAGCACCCTTTCATTCAGAAAGGGTATAAAGGAGCACCCTTTCATTCAGAAAGGGTATAAAGGAGCACCCTTTCTTCCATAATGGATCTAAAGGAGCACCCTTTCTTTCAGAAAGGGTCTAAAGGAGCAACCTTTCTTTCAGAAAGGGTCTAAAGGAGCACCCTTTCTTTCAGAAAGGGTCTAAAGGAGCACCCTTTATTTCAGAAAGTGTCTAAAGGAGCACCCTTTCTTTCAGAAAGGGTCTAAAGGAGCACCCTTTCTTTCAGAAAGGGTCTAAAGGAGCACCCTTTCTTTCAGAAAGGGTCTAAAGGAGCAACCTTTCTTTCAGAAAGTCTCTAAAGGAGCACCCTTTCTTTCAGAAAGGATCTAACGGAACACCCTTTCTTTCAGAAAAGGACTATAGAAGCACCGTTTTCTTCAGAAAGGGACTATACAAGCACCATTTCTTTCAGAAAGGTTCAATAGAAGGTTCAGAAAGGGTGTAAAGGAAAACCCTTTCTTGAGACGGGTTCTACAAGATCGTCATTTCTTCCAGTGGGGGTCTAAAGGAGCAACCTTTCTTTTGGAAATTGTCAACACAAGCAGCCTTTCTTTCAGAAAAGGTCAATAGAAACAACCTATCTTTCAGAGGGGGCTAATAGAAGCACCCTTTCTTTCAGATGGGGTCAAAAGAAGCACCATTTCTTTCAGATGGGGTCAAAAGAAGCACCATTTCTTTCATAGGCGACCAATAGAAGCACCCTTTCTTTCAGAAAAATTAAGAGAAGCACCCCTTCTTTCATAAAGGTTCAAACTTCTTAAGGTTTTCTATAAATAGCAGTTATTATCAATAGACAGAAGGCATTCTGAGGTCTTGAATGGAGGGAAGACCTCAAGAGATCTTCTGTCCATTGAAGACCTCAAGAGGTCCTTTAGACCTGAAGCGGTCTTCTGCACATGAGGTCTTCTTCTATAGAAGACCTCAAGAAGTCTTCTGTCTATAGAAGACCTCAAGAGGTTTTCTGTGTGTAGAAGACCTCAAGAGGTCTTCTTTTATTTATAGCAGACCTCAAGAGATATTCTATTTATAAGAGACCTCAAGGGGTCTTCTTCTCTTTATAGAAGACGTCAAGCCTTCTTCTACTAATAGAAGACCTCAAGAGGTCTTCTTTTGCGTATAGAAGACTTCAAGACTTCTTCTTTTATATATAGAAGACCTCAAGAGGCATTCTTCTATGTGCAGAAGACCTCAAGAGGTATTCTTCTATGTGCAGAAGACCCCTTCTTCTATGTATAGAAGGCCTCAAGAGGTATTCTTCTATATATAGAAGACCTCAACAGGTCTTCCTCTATATATAGAATACCTCAAGAGATCTATAGAAGACTTAAAGAGGTCTTCTTCTATGTATAGAAGACCTCAAGAGGTCTTCTTTATTTATAGAAAACCTCAAGAGGACTTATTTTATGTGTAGGGGACCTCAAGAGGTCTTCGGTGTATAGAAGAGGTCAAGAGGTCAGCTGTATCTGTAGAAGACCTAAAGAGATCTTCTGTCTATAGATGACCTAAAGAGGTATTCTGTTCATAGAAGGACCAAAAAGTGGTCTTGTAAACGGTGGTGACTTTCTCGTATAGAAGACCATAAGCCACCCAAAGATTGTCTTCTAGTATAGAAAGCACAAGGCGGTATATTTTTAGAGTGAACACCGAGGCTATCTTCTAAACCACTTACGACGACTTCCCTATAGTGTACTTCATATGTATTAAAATTCAATTTATGTGCTGAATAAATAATGTTTATGATTTTCCAAACTACATGCCACACACACACAGACACACATATTTGAATGCAAAAGCAGCAATGAAACAATGATGATGACAATGAGAATGTTGTTGCTATTTTTATGAGATTTTGACTGGTTTTCCCCCTACAATTGTTGTACGAGACTAAACGACTGGGAAGACAATCGACATGTTGGAATTTAGTCTAACCATTCTTTACATCCAACAATTTTTCCTCTATTGTGATTGCCGCTCTCCATAAATTTGACTAGAAGTGCGTGAGTAAATATCCAAGGGAAGGATGTTAAGAAAGAAAAAACACGCACACAAATCTATGCGGCACGCATAAATTCAACAAAAATACAAAAAAAGAGGAATGATGAGGAGACTCAAGGAACCAAAAAAAAAAAAAATGGCTAAACAGTTCTGGAGATTTTTTGTCTGCTACTAGATTTCCCTACAAAGCTAACACGACCGCATAAACGTACACCCCCTCTCCAGAGGATACATTGTTAAAGGATTTTGTTTTTTGCCCTTGTTTTCTTCTGCATATCCTTAGAGTGTAAATGGTGTGGAAAGTTGCTTGTCTCCTCGTTTTTCCTCATTTTTCTCCTCTCTCTCTCCGTGTGTTTCCTTTACTCTTTATTTAACTTGTGATTTATGCGTGTGATATATCTTCAGCTTGTTTCACATTTTTCGAATGTTTCCACGTCCTTCAACTTCAACTTCAAATGTCGTCGTCGTAATGTGGTTTGGTTCTGTGATGATATGATTTTGGACTAGGACAAGGCAAAACAAAAAGGATTTTGACAACATTCATACACACACACTCATGTGTGTGTAGGGATATATGTTTTTGAGCGGAAATATATAACCAAACATAGAATCTAAGTTCGTTCTTGTGTGTTGTTTTTTGTAATTCCATTTTGTTGCCGTTGTTGTTGTTGTTGCCTCATCATTTCAATACATTTTTGCCATGTTTTTCATTTTTATGTTTCATGTTAAACAATCCATTTCTCTTTGTTATGGCTGTGCTTTATTTTGATTGTAGCTCAGCTCGTTTTCGTTCTTCTGTAAATTATGACTATGCTCTGAACATACAAACATTCATATGCATGGATGTGGGTTGCCTTTGTAATCGTTATAAACAGTAGGGAAGGAGACTTTCTAGTATCCTAGCAGCCCTTTTGCCCTATGTGTGTACGTATGTATGTATGTCTGTGAATCATGTGTTTATATGTTTTTCGATAGTCTCTGCGTTTGTGTCGCAGAATATTTATTTTTCAAGCTCTATAAAAATGGCACAACAATGTGAAAATTGATTTTTTATATGCCCTGGTTGTCTGTTTGTCTATCGCGTGGTTGGTTTCCGCAAAAACATCAAATTAAAATGGAAATTTATTAATGCGAATAAATTTTGAGGAATTCTATTTAGGAAGAAAGATCTATGCATGGTAAATTGTAGCGAACTTAAATGGGGACGATTGATATACCAAAATGTAGAGGTTTGGTGCATACTTTTAGGCAACAATGTGAAATACTTTAATGATCACCTGGATTTTTTAAAAACATTTTTTTAAATAAACGTGGATGTTTTAAAAATATTTTTTTCAAATAATCTTCTTTCTTTTAAAATAAAATATTTTTTCAAATAAATGTTGATTTTTTTAAAAATATTTTTTTAAATAAACGTGGATTTTTTAAAAATATTTTTTCACATAAACGTGGATTTTTTAAAAATATTTTTTCACATAAACGTGGATTTTTTAAAAATATTTTTTTTTAAATAAATGTGGATTTTTTTAAAAATATTTTTTCAAATAAATGGGAATTTTATAAACATTTTTTTCAAATAAATACATTTTTTAAACATTTTTTTAAATAAACGTGGATTTTTTAAAAATATTTTTTTTTAAATAAACGTGGATTTTTTTAAAAACATTTTTTTTAATAAACGTGGATTTTTTTAATAATATTTTTTTTTTTCAAATTAACGTGGATTTTTTAAAAATACTTTTTCAAATAAACGTGGATTTTTTAAAAATATTTTTTCAAATAAACGTGGATTTTTTAAAAATATTTTTTCAAATAAACGTGGATTTTTTAAAAATATTTTTTCAAATAAACGTGGATTTTTTAAAAATATTTTTTCAAATAAACGTGGATTTTTTAAAAATATTTTTTCAAATAAACGTGGATTTTTTAAAAATATTTTTTCAAATAAACGTGGATTTTTTAAAAATATTTTTTCAAATAAACGTGGATTTTTTAAAAAAAATCAAATAAAAGTGGATTTAAAAAAAAAAACTATTAAACGTGGACTTTAAAAAAAAATCAAATAAACGTGGATTTAAAAAAAAAAATAAAAAAGTGGATTTTAAAAAAAAATCAAATAAACGTGGATTTTTTAAAAAAATCAAATAAACGTGGATTTAAAAAAAAAATCAAATAAACGTGGATTTAAAAAAAAAAATCAAATAAACGTGAATTTTTAAAAAAATCAAATAAACGTGGATTTTTAAAAAAATCAAATAAACGTGGATTTTTAAAAAAAAATCAAATAAACGTGGATTTAAAAAAAAAAATCAAATAAACGTGGAGTTTTAAAAAAAATCAAATAAAAGGGAATTTAAAAAAAAAAAATCAAATAAAAGGGGATTTTTAAAAAAAATCAAATAAACGTGGATTTAAAAAAAATCAAATAAACGTGGATTTAAAAAAAATCAAATAAACGTGGATTTTAAAAAAAAAAAAATCAAATAAACGTGGATTTTTAAAAAAAAATCAAATAAACGTGGATTAAAAAAAAAAATCAAATAAACGTGGATTTAAAAAAAAATCAAATAAACGTGGATTTAAAAAAAATCAAATAAACGTGGATTTAAAAAAAATCAAATAAACGTGGATTTTAAAAAAAATCAAATAAACGTGGATTTAAAAAAAATCAAATAAACGTGGATTTAAAAAAAATCAAATAAACGTGGATTTAAAAAAAATCAAATAAACGTGGATTTAAAAAAAAATAAAGAAAGGTGGATTTTCTAAAAATATTTTTTCAAATAAATTAAATTAAAAATTAAAAATATTTTTGAAGGTAGTGGTTGCTTAAGCAATTTTTGAAGGACGTGGATTAAAAAAAATTAAATATTTTTGAAGGACGTGTTTATTTTTTAAAAAACATTTTTTCAAATAAACGTGGATTTTTTAAAATAATTTTTCAAAAAAACTTGGATTTTTTAAAAATACGTTTTTAAATAATCGTGGATTTTATAAAAATATGTTTTCAAGTAAACGTAGTTGTTTTTTTTTAAATATTTTTTTTCAAATAAACGTGGATTTTTTTTAAAATATTTTTTCAGCTAAAAATGGTTTTTTAAAAATATTTTTTCAAATAAAAATGGATTTTTTAAATATATTAATCCAAATAAACGTGGATTTTTTGAAAATAATTTTTTAAATAAACGTGGATTTTTTTAAAATATTTTTTTAAATAAACGTCGATTTTTTTTAAATATTTTTTCAAATAATCGTGGATTTTTATACCCTCCACCATAGTATGGAGGGTATATTAAGTTTGTCATTCCGTTTGTAACACATCGAACTAATCATTTGCGACCCTATAAAGTATATATATTCTTGATCAGGATAAAATTCTGAGACGATCTAGCCATGTCCATCTGTCCGTCCGTCTGTTTTAATCACTGTAGCGTCTGCAATAATTGAGATAGAGTGCTGAAATTTTGCACCCGAGAGTCTTTTTTCTATAGGCAGGTCAAGTTCGAAGATGGGCTATATCGGTCCACTCTTTGGTATAGCCCCCATATAACGGTACCTCCGATTTTCAATATTTTGAGAATTTTAGCCAAAATTTTTAACCGAACTATCTGCAATTTGACATTTGAGGTTCTCAGTAGTCATGAAACATCTCCACCAAACATCGTCAACATAGATCCATGTTTTGGTATAGCCCCCATTTATCGATACCTCCCGATTTTCGGTATTTTGGGAATTTTAGCTAAAATGTTTAATCGAACTAGCTGTAATTTGATTTTTGAGGTTCTCAGTGGTCATGAAACATCTCCACGAAACATCTTAAACATAGGTCCATGTTTTGGTATAGGCCCCATATATCGGTACCTCCCGATTTCGGCCCTGCCGAACTTAACGATTTTTTTTAAATTAATTTCTCGTTAGAGACGAGCTTACTGACCAAGATGCTTTTTGAAAAAGGAAAGCCGACGATACGAACCCACACAATCACCACTGTGTGACATGCATGTTTCGCCTTTGGTTTAGGAAGGCTCCTCAGACACATCGACTGTGGGGCGGCTTCGCTATCCTCTAACTTATTTCCTCTTTCAAATGCAAGTTGTTTTTTTACAAAGTTGAATTTTTTGTTCAAATCTTTGTATGGCTTTCATGACAAACGCTTAGCGTAGCCTTTGAAAGTTATGAGTTTGGTTCTGAACACTAACACGCCGTGACAATACTTTTTTTTTTACTTGTTTTTATTTTTTTTTTTTTGGATTTGGATATATTTTTCATTTAATATTTGGATTTTAAAAAATATATTTTTCAATGGCGTATTTTTTGTTTTTCAAGGATATGTATTTAAAAGTTGTTTTTCAAGGACGATAATTTATTTTTTTAAGGTTGTGAATTTAAATTTTTTTCTAGAACGTGGATTTTTGGAAGATATTTTCAAGAACGTGGATTTTAAAAAATATTTTATGAAGGACGTGGATGTTTGCAAATAATTTTCTAGGCTACGGATTTTTGAAAAATTATTTTCAAGAACTTGGAATTTTTAAAAATATTTTTTCAAGAACTTGAATTTTTTAGAAGTAATTTTTCACAGACTTAGATTTTTTAAAGATATTTTCATGAATTTAAAAAAAAAAGAAAATTTGAAGGACATGAATTAAAAAAATTCAAGGACATGAATTTTTTAAAAATATTTTTTGAAGAACTTGAATTTTTAAAACAAGGACATATATTTTTTAAAAGTATTCTTGAAAAACGTAGAATTTTTAAGAAAACTTTTAAAAAATTTTTTCAAGGACTTCGAGTTTTTAAAAATTCTAAAAATTGTTTTTCAAAGACGAGTTTTTTTATAAATTTTTCAAGGTCTTGTACTTTTTAAGAAATTGTTAAAAATATTTTTTAAAGACTGTAGGTTTAAAAAAATATTTGAAGGAGTGAATTTTTTAATTTTTTTTTAATATTTCTTCAAGAATATTTTTTGAAGAACTTGAATTTTTAAAACAAGGACATATATTTTTTAAAAGTATTCTTGAAAAACGTAGAATTTTAAAGAAAACTTTTAAAAAAATTTTTTCAAGGACTTCGAGTTTTTAAAAATTCTAAAAATTGTTTTTCAAAGACGAGTTTTTTTATAAATTTTTCAAGGTCTTGTACTTTTTAAGAAATTGTTAAAAATATTTTTTAAAGACTGTAGGTTTAAAAAAATATTTGAAGGAGTGAATTTTTTAATTTTTTTTAATATTTCTTCAAGAACTTACATATTTAAACATTTTCTTCACGGACTTGGATTTTGAAAGAAATTCTTACGAACATTTTTTTATTTTGGATTTGGATTTTTAAATATTTTTCATTTAATCTTTGGATTTTATAAAATATTTTAAATGAATTATTTTTTGTTTTTCAAGGATTTGTATTTAAAATTTGTTTTTCAAAGACGAGAATTTATTTTTTTTAAGGTTGTGAATTTAAATTTTTTTCTAGAACGTGGATTTTTGAAAGATATTTTCAAGAACTTGGATTTTAAAAAATATTTTATGAAGGACGTGGATGTTTGCAAAATATTTTCTAGGGTATGGATTTTTGAAAAATTATTTTCAAGGATTTGGAATTTTTAAAAATATTTTTTCAAGAACTTGAATTTTTTAGAAGCAATTTTTCAAGGACTTAGATTTTTTAAAAATATTTCTTTCAAGGACATGAATTTAAAAAAATAAAATTTCAAGGACATGAATTAAAAAAAAATTAAGACATTAATTTTGTAAAAATATTTTTTGAAGAACTTGAATTTTTAAAACAAAAAAAGCAGAAACTTGGATTTTTTTAGAGATATTTTTAAGGATTTTTTTCTTGAAATTTGACTTTTTTGAAATTTAAAATTTTGACTTGGATTAAAAAAAAATCTTTCAAGGACCAGCAAACCACAAACTTTGGATTTTTAAAGACAATGCTTTCAAAAAATATTTTTTCAAAAACTTGAATTTTTTAGAAGTAATTTTTCGAGGACTTAGATTTTTTAAAAATATTTCTTTCAAGGACATGCATTTAAAAAAAGAAAATTTCAAGGACATGAACTAAAAAAAATCAAGGACATGCATTTTTTAAAAATATTTTTCAAGAACTTCAAGTTTTTAAAACAAAAAATGCAGAAACTTGAATTTTTTAGAAATATTTTTTAAGGATTTTTTTGAAATTTGACTTTTTTGAAATCAAAAATTTTGATTTTGGATTAAAAAAACTTTCAAGGACCAGCAAACCACAAAACGTGGATTTTTATAGACAATGTTTTCAAGGACAGTCACAATACAAAATGTGGAGTTTTAAACGTCGAATTTAAGGGCAATTTTTCAAGGACCAGCACAACATAAAAATGTGGATTGTTAAAGACATTTTTTAAGGACCTGCAGACCACTAAGCTAGGATATTTTAGAAAAGTTTCTTTCTATAGAAGACCCTTAAAAGGATTTCTGTCAATAGAATATCTTCTGCATATAGAAATCGTGTAGTTGGTTTTCTGATTAACGAAGGCCTAAAAAGTTCTGCTGCCTATAGAACTATAGACTTTTATAAAGTCTTTGGTCAATAGGAGAGCTTTAGAAGGTCTTCTGTCGCAAGATGGAATTTTGAAGGCCTAGAAAGAGGTTAAAAACTGCTTCAGTATAAATAAGCTCATTGAAAGTTGTTTTATCAAGAGAGTAATTGTCGAAGGTCTTTTGTCTAAGGAAGAATATTAAGAGGTCTTCTATCTATTGTCTATGGGAGACCTTAAGCAGCTCTTCCGTCTACAAACAGATTTAAAAAGGTCTTTAAAATATAGCATGACTTTAAAGGACCAAATGTTCCCTTTTGGGCTATCTATATACAACTGAACTTTAGAAAGTTAAATCTACTATCAATGCAATAAAAAATAGACTAAATTATTTGTTATATTAAATATAGAGTTCACGTTTAACATCCAGCTCGCCTAAAAGTATGCATCACACATTAAATGCATATTTTAATTACTATTTAAGTGAACCTAGTTTCCAATAGTTAAACGTTTTTCTCTTGGAAAATTATGGCAAAAATATCCTTACACGTAAAAAAACTAATTCCACAAACATTTCCAATTAAAAGTTTGTTCCGAAAAAAGGAAATATTCGAACTTTCATTTTTTTCTTTTTGCTCAAAGCAATTGTAATTTTTATCAAACAACATACAAAGTAAAGTTTATTTCAAAGAGTCGCACACGCTCTCTCATGCTACCCACCTTATCTAACTCCTTCAATAAATAGTAGCAAAAAATACAAGCCATATCCAAGCAAATTGCCATATCATTTCCTGCTGCTGCTGCAAAAACAAAAAAAAAAAAAAAACAACCAGAAAACTTATTGACAAACTGGGTCATAAAATTCTTCAACATTGTCACCTAAAGGTGTTGCACAGAAAAGTCATTAAAAAATACACGAATTGAATTAAAACCAAAACGAAAATTATACGTAAAAAATTACTTGGCAGAAAATACAGGGTGTGTTGGTGTCCGTTAAATAGGACCATAAAAATTTTACAAACAGAAAAAACAGTATGCGTGTGTTTTGAGCCTGTGATGGTATTTGTTTAAACCTGTGCTTATGTGTAACTAGTTGCGAGTTGTAAAATAATCAAGGCAACAAAAACAACAACCACAACAACATCATTAAATATAACAGTCCCATTTTTATGGCCTTCGAACATCATAAAAACCGAGTTGAGTAGTATGAAAAACTTCCTGCGTGTGTCTGCAGCTAGACAAGGAACACACACAACAATGGAGTTGTTAATGCTTTTGCTTTGTAAAGAGAACAAAATAACCGAAATCTCTTATTTTCAATTATCCCATAAATTAATAAGAATAGCAATAAAGAATTGTTGTCAGAAAATACATATAAAATAATTGTTTTTCCCTTTTGTTTTTTTTTATTGAAAAGGGAATGTCCTTTACTAAGGCAAAATTTTATTAGATTATAGTTTCAAGGACATATAAAAAATGCCGCACAATTTGTTTTGGTTGATGATTTTATGATTTTCAATATTTTATGCCTATATTCTTTATTATAAGAATTAGACACAGGTTCAGATGACTTCAAAGGTAAACTTTTTTAATCGATTTTTTGGAACCTGAAAATGCGAAAGGTGATGAACCGTTGAGTACCTGAAATGAGGTGGAATTTTACAGACTCTTAAAAGTGAATTTTTATATTAATTTTAGAGGTCCTCGTAAATTCACTTTTCAAAGAAATTTCCAAATTCTTGTGAATCGTAAAATCGTGGATCTTTCAATGATTTTTAGAGGACTTCGAAAGTGAAAATTGTTACGGTATTAAGTAGGTCTACAATGTGGACTTTTAACTTAATTTTAGAAGAATTCGTGCAGTGTTCAAAAATATATTTTCAAGGACGTGCATTTTTTAAAAATATTTTTTCCAAGGATGTGGATTGTTTAAAAACATTTTTAACGGGCGTGTATTAAAAAAATTATCAAGGACATGGAATTTTTAATTCATTTTATTTGTTAAATAATTTAAGAATGCCTCGTAAATGGGCTTTTCAAGGAAATTTTCAAAACCTTAAACGTGGATTTTTCAATTTTCAAAAGTGAAAATTATTGCCATATTTATAAGGTAAACAATGTGGATTTTTATATTAATTTTAGAAGAATTCGTAAACAGTTTGAAACAATGATTTTCAAGTATGTACATTTTTTAAAAATATTTGTAAAGGGCGTGAATTTGAAAAAAATAATTATTAATGACATGGAATTTTAAAAATATTTTTTTCGAGGACGTTCTTTTTTAAGAAGACAATTAGAAGGTCATTTATTCGCAAAGCACCTTTAGAATATTTTCAATCTGTAGATATACCCTATGGTTGTCCTCTGTTCTATACAAGTCCCCTACATTTGAATTCTATTCTATTGACAACCCCTACGGTGGCCTTCTATTCAATAGAAGCCAACTACGGTGGCCTTCTATTCTATAGATGCCACCCACGATGGCCTTCTATTCTATAGAAGCCGCCTACTATTCTATAGAAGGCATCTACGGTGGCCTTCTACTCTATAGAAGCCACCTACGGTGGCCTTCTATTCTATAGAAGCCACCTACGGTGGCCTTCTATTCTATAGAAGCCACCTACGATGGACTTATGTTCAATAGAAGCCAACTACGGTGGCCTTTTGTTCTATCGAAGCCACCTACGTTTGCCTTCTATTCTAAAGGAGCCACCTACGATGGCCTTCTATTCTATAGAAGCCGCCTACTATTCTATAGAAGGCATCTACGGTGGCCTTCTACTCTATAGAAGCCACCTACGGTGGCCTTCTATTCTATAGAAGCCACCTACGGTGAATCTTCTATTCTATAGAAGCCACCTACGATGGACTTATGTTCAACAGAAGCCAACTACGGTGGCCTTTTGTTCTATCGAAGCCACCTACGTTTGCCTTCTATTCTATAGAAGCCGCCTACTATTCTATAGAAGGCATCTACGGTGGCCTTCTACTCTATAGAAGCCACCTACGGTGGCCTTCTATTCTATAGAAGCCACCTACGGTGAATCTTCTATTCTATAGAAGCCACCTACGATGGACTTATGTTCAACAGAAGCCAACTACGGTGGCCTTTTGTTCTATCGAAGCCACCTACGTTTGCCTTCTATTCTAAAGGAGCCACCTACGATGGCCTTCTATTCTATAGAAGCCGCCTACTATTCTATAGAAGGCATCTACGGTGGCCTTCTACTCTATAGAAGCCACCTACGGTGGCCTTCTATTCTATAGAAGCCACCTACGGTGAATCTTCTATTCTATAGAAGCCACCTACGATGGACTTATGTTCAACAGAAGCCAACTACGGTGGCCTTTTGTTCTATCGAAGCCACCTACGTTTGCCTTCTATTCTATAGAAGCCGCCTACTATTCTATAGAAGGCATCTACGGTGGCCTTCTACTCTATAGAAGCCACCTACGGTGGCCTTCTATTCTATAGAAGCCACCTACGGTGAATCTTCTATTCTATAGAAGCCACCTACGATGGACTTATGTTCAACAGAAGCCAACTACGGTGGCCTTTTGTTCTATCGAAGCCACCTACGTTTGCCTTCTATTCTAAAGGAGCCACCTACTATGGCCTTCTATTCTATAGAAGCCGCCTACTATTCTATAGAAGGCATCTACGGTGGCCTTCTACTCTATAGAAGCCACCTACGGTGGCCTTCTACTCTATAGAAGCCACCTACGGTGGCCTTCTATTCTATAGAAGCCACCTACGGTGAATCTTCTATTCTATAGAAGCCACCTACGATGGACTTATGTTCAACAGAAGCCAACTACGGTGGCCTTTTGTTCTATCGAAGCCACCTACGCTTGCCTTCTATTCTATAGAAGCCGCCTACTATTCTATAGAAGGCATCTACGGTGGCCTTCTACTCTATAGAAGCCACCTACGGTGGCCTTCTATTCTATAGAAGCCACCTACGGTGAATCTTCTATTCTATAGAAGCCACCTACGATGGACTTATGTTCAACAGAAGCCAACTACGGTGGCCTTTTGTTCTATCGAAGCCACCTACGTTTGCCTTCTATTCTAAAGGAGCCACCTACGATGGCCTTCTATTCTATAGAAGCCGCCTACTATTCTATAGAAGCCACCTACGATGGACTTATGTTCAATAGAAGCCAACTACGGTGGCCTTTTGTTCTATCGAAGCCACCTACGTTTGCCTTCTATTCTAAAGGAGCCACCTACGATGGCCTTCTATTCTATAGAAGCCGCCTACTATTCTATAGAAGGCATCTACGGTGGCCTTCTACTCTATAGAAGCCACCTACGGTGGCCTTCTATTCTATAGAAGCCACCTACGGTGAATCTTCTATTCTATAGAAGCCACCTACGATGGACTTATGTTCAACAGAAGCCAACTACGGTGGCCTTTTGTTCTATCGAAGCCACCTACGTTTGCCTTCTATTCTAAAGGAACCACCTACGATGGCCTTCTATTCTATAGAAGCCGCCTACTATTCTATAGAAGGCATCTACGGTGGCCTTCTACTCTATAGAAGCCACCTACGGTGGCCTTCTATTCTATAGAAGCCACCTACGGTGAATCTTCTATTCTATAGAAGCCACCTACGATGGACTTATGTTCAATAGAAGTCAACTACGGTGGCCTTTTGTTCTATCGAAGCCACCTACGTTTGCCTTCTATTCTAAAGGAGCCACCTACGATGGCCTTCTATTCTATAGAAGCCGCCTACTATTCTATAGAAGGCATCTACGGTGGCCTTCTACTCTATAGAAGCCACCTACGGTGGCCTTCTATTCTATAGAAGCCACCTACGGTGAATCTTATATTCTATAGAAGCCACCTACGATGGACTTATGTTCAATAGAAGCCAACTACGGTGGCCTTTTGTTCTATAGAAGCCACCTACGTTTGCCTTCTATTCTAAAGGAGCCACCTACGATGGCCTTCTATTCTATAGAAGCCGCCTACTATTCTATAGAAGGCATCTACGGTGGCCTTCTACTCTACAGAAGCCACCTACGGTGGCCTTCTATTCTATAGAAGCCACCTACGGTGAATCTTCTATTCTATAGAAGCCACCTACGATGGACTTATGTTCAATAGAAGCCAACTACGGTGGCCTTTTGTTCTATAGAAGCCACCTACGTTTGCCTTCTATTCTAAAGGAACCACCTACGATGGCCTTCTATTCTATAGAAGCCGCCTACTATTCTATAGAAGGCATCTACGGTGGCCTTCTACTCTATAGAAGCCACCTACGGTGGCCTTCTATTCTATAGAAGCCACCTACGGTGAATCTTCTATTCTATAGAAGCCACCTACGATGGACTTATGTTCAATAGAAGTCAACTACGGTGGCCTTTTGTTCTATCGAAGCCACCTACGTTTGCCTTCTATTCTAAAGGAGCCACCTACGATGGCCTTCTATTCTATAGAAGCCGCCTACTATTCTATAGAAGGCATCTACGGTGGCCTTCTACTCTATAGAAGCCACCTACGGTGGCCTTCTATTCTATAGAAGCCACCTACGGTGAATCTTCTATTCTATAGAAGCCACCTACGATGGACTTATGTTCAATAGAAGCCAACTACGGTGGCCTTTTGTTCTATAGAAGCCACCTACGTTTACCTTCTATTCTAAAGGAGCCACCTACGATGGCCTTCTATTCTATAGAAGCCGCCTACTATTCTATAGAAGGCATCTACGGTGGCCTTCTACTCTATAGAAGCCACCTACGGTGGCCTTCTATTCTATAGAAGCCACCTACGGTGAATCTTCTATTCTATAGAAGCCACCTACGATGGACTTATGTTCAATAGAAGCCAACTACGGTGGCCTTTTGTTCTATCGAAGCCACCTACGTTTGCCTTCTATTCTAAAGGAGCTATCTACGATGGCCTTCTATTCTATAGAAGCCGCCTACTATTCTATAGAAGGCATCTACAGTGGCCTTCTACTCTATAGAAGCCACCTACGGTGGCCTTCTATTCTATAGAAGCCACCTACGGTGGCCTTCTATTCTATAGAAACCACTTACGGTGGCCTTCTGTTCTGTAGAAGCAACCTATGGTGGCCTTCTATTCTATAGAAGCAACCTATGGTGGCCTTCTATTCTATAGAAGCCACCTACGGTTGTCTTCTATTCTATAGAAGCCACCTACAGTGGCCTTCTGTTCTATAGAAGCCGCCTACTATTCTATAGAAGGCATCTACGGTGGCCTTCTACTCTATAGAAGGCATCTACGGTGGCCTTCTATTCTATAGAAGCCACCTACGGTGGCCTTCTATTCTATAGAAGCCACCTACGGTGAATCTTCTATTCTATAGAAGCCAACTACGGTGGCCATCTGTTCTATAGAAGCAACCTATGGTGGCCTTCTATTCTATAGAAGCCACCTACGGTTGCCTTCTATTCTATAGAAGCCACCTACAGTGGCCTTCTGTTCTATAGAAGCCACCTACGGTGGTCTTCTATTCTATAGAAACCAAATACGGTGGCCTTCTATTCTATAGAAGACCCTACGGATGTCAATAGATGGCCCTACGTTGGTATAAGCAAGTTCGTAAGGAAAGTCATATGTTTCAGTTATTTAAATTCCTCCTGCATACTTTTAGGCGTTAGGCTTAAGTCCCATGCAACACTTATTCTAGAACAATAATTACTATTTGTATTCTTCAACTAAAGAAATCATTAAAATTGTTCCCAGCTCCAATCTCACAACTATCAAATTTCCTTAAGGCAAAATCAACATTTTCTACATCTAACTACAGAGTGTAACTGCATTTTAACCATCAGGATGCACAAGACTACCACAATGATGATGATAATCCGCGCCACATTCTTGTTAAACCCCTCAAAAAATGCCTTTAAAAATGATTGAAGCAAATAAGTAAAACGAAACGAGATATAAAAAAGAGAAAAATGTGACATTTGGACCATAACGTGCGATAATGTCTTTATTGAGACTCTACTTAATGTACAGAGGTAGACGTAGTCGGGCAAGGCACACACACACACTGGCCTTACACTGGCTCAGCAAACTCTCATCATAAAATGGCTTAAAGGTGTAAATTAGAAAGTGTCTTTGGACGAAGTGTAAACGACGAAGAAAACGAAGGAGACAACATCAAGCAGCCAGCCAGCCAGTCAGCCAAGGTGTTGCTGAAGAACACTTGAGACATCCAGCAAAATTCTAAGGTGAAAGACTTACAAAGAGAAGATGTCACAGCACAGGGATGGTTGGCCATCTAGGCAGCCAGCCAGCCAGGCATCGAGCCATTCACATAAAATTTATAAAGCGAATTATGGCGGGTGTTAAGTTGTTAATTTTATGCCTCAGTTCCTAAAAGAAATTAAATGTATTTTTTGTGCTGTTGGAAAGAAAGGAAAATAGACACAAACGAGAGCAATGTTCTGTAGCACAAAAAAAAGTAAGAAAAGAAAAAATACGAAATGTAAAAAAGAAAATTAATTGAAATGGAGAAGCAGCAAATGAAATAATAGGGGTTGCATGACAGATTAAAGGCAAAAAGGAAGTAAAATCAGCTTTAAAAAATAAGATTCCAAAAAAAAAACATGATGACTTTTTTAAGAAATTCCATTTTACTTCCTGAAAATTTGAAATATTTCATTGGGAGATATAAAAAATATAAAATGTGAATAAAGTTAAAGGGTCATTATGTGGATATCATTTGGGGAGATGCCATGGTGGCGGTACTAAATTCAAGTTTTTAAAGACCAAAAATCACAACGCGAATGAGTTTGTCTTTTTTATTGTCGGCAATAACTTGTGGACCATTTGCTAGGCAATAATTCATTTTCTAACGCCTTTTAGACATTTATTTTGTAGGTCTTTCTTTTGTCACGGCCCTTTTAAATGACATAAATAAATAATGATTTGACAGAAATGTCAAATATTAAGAGTTTTTTATGACCTTGTTTCTTTATGGGCATGATGACACTCGTACTCGTATTTATATTCGAAGTTAAACACATAAAATACACAAAATTGTCAATAAAAATTTTGATGTTTTATATCATAGCTTTTGGAGATCTTGAAATTTAAGTTAATATTTTTTTGAAGAGGTTAGTGTTTCGATGAATACAAAACTTGATTTGAAAGATTTAAAAAAAATAATTAAAACTTTTTTATATTGAGAACCGATACTGGATCGTGATCTCGTCGTAAGGGTTTTCTATCGAATGGAAGGCCACCGTTGAGCGCTATATGTGTGGTATACAGAATAAAAGACCACCGTAGAGAGGTCTTCTATAGATTAGAAGACCAATGTAGGGGTCTTCCATAGAATGGAAGACCACCGTTTGTCTCTTCTATAAAGAGAAAAACCACTGTTGAGTCTGCCAGAGACTACGGTAGAAGTCTTCAATAGAATAAAAGACCACCTTAGACATCTTATATATAATAGAGGTATTTTATAGAATAGAGGGCCCCCGAAGGGCTCTTCTATAGAACAGAAAACCATCCTTAGGGTCTTTTAGAAAATAGAAGACCACCGTAGGGGTTTTCTACAGAATAGTACATTAGGGTTCTATAGGAAAGCAGAGTACATTGGAAGTTTTCAATGGAATAGGAGACCACATTAGGGGTCTTCAATAGAATAGAGGACCTCCGTTTGTCATTTCTACAGAAGAGAAAACCGCCGTTGGGTCTGCCAGAGACTACGGTAGGAGTCTTCGATAGAATAAAAGACCACATTAGGCATCTTCAATATAATAGAGGGCCACCGAAGAGGTCTTTTATAGAATAGAGGACCACCGAAGGGCTCTTCTATAGAACAGAAAACCATCGTTAGGGTCTTCTATAGAATAGAAGAGTATTTTAGGTGTCTTCTAAAGAATCGAAGACCACCGTAGGGGTCTTCTATAGAATAGAAGACCACCGTAGAGAACACCGTAGGGGTCTTCTATAGAATATAAGGTCTTCTATAGAATAGAGGACCTCCATTGGCGTCTTCTATAGAAGAGAATACCATCGTAGGGGTATTCTCTAGAATAAGAAACAATCGTAGGGGTATTCTACGTATAGAATAGAGGACCACAGTAAGTGACTTCTAAACCACCGTAGGGGTCTTCTATGGAATAGAAGGCCACCGTTGATATTTTCTGTAGAGCCGGAGACAACCGTTGGTATTTTCTATAGAATAGAAGGCCATTGTACCGGTCTTCTGTAAAATAAAGGACCACCATAGGTCTCTTCTTTGGTGTTGAAGAACGCCGTAGAAGTCTTCTAAAGAATTGAAAACCAACGAATGGGTCTTCTTAAGAATAGAAGACTTCCGAAATGGTCTTTTGTAGAAGATAAGACGTCCGAAAGGGTCTTCTGTAGAATAGAAGACATTAAAAGGGGTCTTCTATAGAATGGAAGACGAAAGAGGTCTCCTGCAGAATAGAAGACGTCGGAAGGGGTATTTTATAGAACAGATGAGCTCCCTAGGGGTCTTTTATAGCGTAGAAGTCATCCAAAGTGGTCCCATATAGCATAGAAGTCGTCCGAACAGGTCTTCTAACGCATAGAAGACGTCCAAAGGGGTCTTATCTATTATATATTTGAGTTTGGTGATTAGTGACTGACTGACTGACTCATCATCAACGCCCAGCTAAAACGGCTAAAGCTAGGAGCTTAAAATTTTACCAGTAGGTCACTGTTGGTGCAAATGTGCGAGATAAGGCCGGGTTTTGCAAAATTCGTCCTGGAGTAGAGTAGAAGACGTGTGCAGGGGTCTTATGTAGCATAGAAGAAGTCCAAGCGGGTCTTCCACAGCCTAGAATACGTCCGAATGGTTCTTCTATAACATAGAAGACATCCGAAGGCGTCTTTTATTGTACAGAAGACGTCCGGAGGGGTCTTCTTTAGCATATAAGACGTCCGAAGGGGTATTTTACACTATAGAAGACATCCGAAGGCGTCTATTATAAAACTGAAGACGTCCAAAGGGATATTCTATAGCATAAAAGGCGTACGACGTACAGCATAGAAGACTTCCGAAGAAGTCTTCTACAGCCTAGAAGACGTCCTTAGGGGTCCTCTACAACCTAGAATACGTGCGAAGGGGTCTTCTTTAGCATGGAAGACGTTCGAAGGGTTCTTATATAGCATAGAAAACGTCCGAACACAGATGACGTCTGAAGAGGTCTTCAATAGCATAGAAGACACCTGAGGTGACCTTTTGTAGCAAAAAATACGTTCGAAGGGGTATTTTACAGCATATAAGATGTCCAAAGGGGTCTTTTACAATATAAAAGTCTTCCGAAGGGGTCTTTTTAGGGTAGAAGACGTGTGCAGGGTTATCATATAGCATAGAAGAAGTCCAAAAGGGTCTTCTATAGCCTAGAAGGCGTCCGAAGTGATCTTTTATAACATGGAAGACATCCGAAGGCGTATTTTATTGCACAGAATACATCCGAAGGGATCTTCTATAGGATAAAAGTCGTCCGACGGGGTTTTGAGACGTGCCTAGGGGTCTTCTACAACCTAGAAGACGTTCGAATGTTTCTTCTACAGCTTGAAAAATTCCGAAGGGGTCTTCTTTAGAATAGAAGACGTCCGAAGGGGTCTTATACAGCACAGAAGAAGGCCGAAGAAGTCTTCTACAGCATAGAGACCTTTCGGAAGAGTCTTCTATAGATTAGTATACACGGTGCTCTTGAAGTAACTTTAAATGGAAGGTGCTTACACCGGGGAAGTGTTTGTGGATTCTGAAACTACAATGTTCATAGATGAGAAAAATCAAAAAACAAAAAAAATTGCCGGAGCGCTCTTTAAATAAATCGCGATTCAAATTGACATTTTTAGGGGTTTTTTAGGTTTTCACGATTTTACTTGGAAACCGCAAGTCCTATCAAAATGGGACTAAGGAAAATGTTGAAGCTATGAAAAATCTCTACATGATTGACGTTTATAATAATTTCATAGGTTTTGCTATTATTGAGATACAGAAGTTCAAATTGGGACAATGCATTGACAGTATCGCCTCCTTATAAAACAATGTCATGACTGCAATTTCTCAACTTAAACTTATATATCTCGAAAAAGGTACAAGCTAGGAAAACATTATGAAAGCCAATGTTGCAGAGAATTTTCACAGCTAAAAGATTCT
Organism: Musca autumnalis; assembly: GCF_047663935.1. Classification (NCBI taxonomy): domain Eukaryota; kingdom Metazoa; phylum Arthropoda; class Insecta; order Diptera; family Muscidae; genus Musca; species Musca autumnalis. The sequence goes on along the minus strand of NW_027411977.1, from coordinate 237,287,284 downwards.
CTCCAGTCCCATTTCGATAAGACTTACCATCTTCAAGAAAAATGTGAAAAACTTAAAAAAAAAGCTAAAAATGTGACCTGAAAATGTGAATTTTGACCGCGATTTATTTAAAAATCCCTCCAGCGATTTTTTCTTTTTTTTTTTAGATTTTTCGCACCCATGAACATTGCTGTTTTAAAATCCGCAAAAACTTTCCAGGTGTAAGCGGGATTCACATAAAGTTAGTTAAGGCGCACCATGTAAGGTAGGGATACAGTCAATGCATTGTCCCAATTTTAACTTCTATATCTCAATAACGGTAAACCCTATGAAATTATCGTAAAGGTCAATATTGTATAGAATTTTCATAGCTACAACATTTTCTTTAGTCCCATTTCGATAGGACTTTTGGTTTCCAAGCAAAATCGTGAAAACCTAAAAAACCCCTAAAAATGTCAATTTGAATCGCAATTTATTTAAAAAGCGCTCTGCCGATTTTTTGTTTTTTTCTTTATTTTTCTTATCTATGAACACTGTAGTTTCAGAATCGGCAAAAACTTCCCCGGTTGTAAGCACCTTGTTCTTCATGGCTAATTCATGCTTCCTGCCAACAAACATTAAAATTACGGGGATCAAAGAAAATTGCTGGTGGTCTCGATAACTATCGACAGTTAATACTTCCCTTTAGCTTAAATCGTTTTCGAGAATGGACTATATCGAACAACTCTATCATATCACAAAAATTTAATATTTTCACTCAAGTATAGTTTTAGGATTTGGTGCAACCGTGGTGCAGTGGCAAGCACAACCGCCCTGCACTCAGATGGTCTGCGGTTCGATTCCCAGTCTGGGCAGAAACATCATACTTTCCAACGTAGGCAAAATATCCCTAAGTGTAATGTAGGCGACATTTCCTGAGTATTACGGCTATCTAAAACTTCTCTATAAGTGGTGTCGTAAAATACACCGTTCGGACTAGGCGATAAAAAGGAGTTCCCATATCATTTAGCTAATATGAATAGGCGTGCACTCATCGATATAAGAGAATTTTCCCGTGTCCCATCGGGGATGTGCATAGGAACATGTCTAATTTGACATATGAGATTCCCAGTGGTTACAAAACTTCTCCACCAATTATGTCACAGACATTTCCGTACATTATCACAAGTCAGTTACATTCCTATTTTTCTCTATTGGTAGAGCTTTTGTCTTCTTTAATTAACCTAATAGAATTTCTGTTTACAGCAGAAGTGGAAAGGGGTTACTCTCAGTTTAAATTAAATTTAAACTGATTATACAGTTATCTTAATAAGAATAGAGAAAAATTTGTTTAAACAGTTCTTATTTTTAAACAATTTCATTTAACCTAAACTTCATTTTCGTCCCTCACAAATAGCTTTCAAATCCACCATTCTACAGAGGCGTCACATTCATTTAGCTTTTAATGAGGCATGACAAATTTCTGCTAATGGAAAAGTTATTTAGAAAAACGTTTCAAAAATATTTAATGTTTTGTTATGATTCAAAACATTTAGCAGTTTTGAAATGCTGGGCTATTAACCTGTGTGTCGCTCTGTGTGTGTGTGTGATAAAACGTAAGCCTGGTGGCTATGTGGGTGAACTGATGAAGTGCTGAAGTAAATAAAATGTAAACAAATACAAAACTTTGTCATATAAAAAACGAAATTAACTCACCAAACACGTTCAACGTAAAAATTAATAACAGAATTCATAAACTTGATTTTAAATGATTGTTCGAGCTTTAAGATGACAGCAGCGGCGCCAGGCGTAGACCAAAAACACAAAAAAAAGCGTAAAATATAAAATCAAAATGGAATATGGTGTATAGCTAAACAATCAAAATAGCTAAATAGCCAAAACAAATCGATAGCATGGCAATAAATTGCAGGGGCGTAGGAGGAGCTAAGTTTCGTTGCATCGTTAAGTAATAAATACGGATTTAAGGGTAAAACAGCTGTAATGGGGCAAAATGCCACTGAAGAGCGATGTTAGCCTTAAAACATTTATTTAACTAAAATTCAAGGAAACACACAAGAAAACTTAGGGTGAATATGTGGGCATGGTGTTCATGGGAGGTGGGTGGTGTCTAGAGAATGGAAGTATTGTCTTCCCTATTGACTATATACATATGTATATTCTTGCGTTTTTATTAATATTTTGTAGAGATCCGAAAGGAGAATTACCACAACAGATCACCTTCACTTTACCATCCATAAACTCCCTAAAACCCCAATCAGCCACGTCATTGAATATTGAAATCTTTCGTTTTGTGACAAAACCACAGCTATTGTTATTGTTTTTCTTGATGCTGAAGGTGGTGTCGTTAAATTCGCCTAAAAACTGGATTTTTATAAAGCATTTTTTATTGTTGTCTTAAATTAAAATTAGGTGAGAAATATTCCGCACATTTTCGAGTGTGAGTGTCTCTAAAAATTCGTTTTGCTTTATTGGTTATAAAAAAAATTAGTCAAAACTAATTTTTCAACAAATAAATAATAACAAAGTGTTATCTTATGCTGGCGCTAATATTCATATTTTCTTATTGGTCAAAGGCTTTTGGGTGATTTCATTCATAAATGCTTTTGCGTAGAATTTGAGCGAATTTTATAAGATATTTTCAAGATGCGAATTTGCCTTTCATAATCATAGATATTTATGGCATACATATTCCCACAAACATCCCAGAAGGGACAAGGGTGGCTCCTCTCACATCAATAAGTTTACCCCAATTCCTATCAGCTCAATGAAAAGAGACAGTATATAGCAGAGTCCAAGCGAGATGACATCACTTGTAGAGAAGTTTTTAATGACTAAAATACTCAGAAAATGTCACCAGCATTACGCTGAGGTGTATTATAATCACGGTTGAAATTGTGATGTTGCCTGGCCGAAACCAATGGACCACGGTGGCACCCTACGCCTTGAAGTGAAGGGCCAAGTAAAAATATTCTTTAAAAAATCTACGCCTTGAAGGGCCAAGTAAAAATATTCTTTAAAAAATCTACGCCTTGAAGGGCCAAGTAAAAATATTCTTTAAAAAATCTACGCCTTGAAGGGCCAAGTAAAAATATTCTTTAAAAAATCTACGCCTTGAAGGGCCAAGTAAAAATATTCTTTAAAAAATCTACGCCTTGAAGGGCCAAGTAAAAATATTCTTTAAAAAATCCACGCCTTGAAGGGCCAAGTAAAAATATTCTTTAAAAAATCCACGCCTTGAAGGGCCAAGTAAAAATATTCTTTAAAAAATCCACGCCTTGAAGGGCCAAGTAAAAATATTCTTTAAAAAATCTACGCCTTGAAGGGCCAAGTAAAAATATTCTTTAAAAAATCCACGCCTTGAAGGGCCAAGTAAAAATATTCTTCAAAAAATCTACGCCTTGAAGGGCCAAGTAAAAATATTCTTTAAAAAATCTACGCCTTGAAGGGCCAAGTAAAAATATTCTTTAAAAAATCCACGCCTTGAAGGGCCAAGTAAAAATATTCTTTAAAAAATCTACGCCTTGAAGGGCCAAGTAAAAATATTCTTTAAAAAATCTACTCCTTGCAGGTCCAAGTAAAAATATTCTTTAAAAAATCTACGCCTTGAAGGGCCAAGTAAAAATATTCTTTAAAAAATCTACGCCCTGAAGGGCCAAGTAAAAATATTCTTTAATAAATCCACGCCTTGAAGGGCCAAGTAAAAATATTCTTTAATAAATCCACGCCTTGAAGGGCCAAGTAAAAATATTCTTTAATAAATCCACGCCTTGAAGGGCCAAGTAAAAATATTCTTTAATAAATCCACGCCTTGAAGGGCCAAGTAAAAATATTCTTTAATAAATCCACGCCTTGAAGGGCCAAGTAAAAATATTCTTTAATAAATCCACGCCTTGAAGGGCCAAGTAAAAATATTCTTTAATAAATCCACGCCTTGAAGGGCCAAGTAAAAATATTCTTTAATAAATCCACGCCTTGAAGGGCCAAGTAAAAATATTCTTTAAAAAATCTACGCCTTGAAGGGCCAAGTAAAAATATTCTTTAAAAAATCCACGCCTTGAAGGGCCAAGTAAAAATATTCTTTAATAAATCCACGCCTTGAAGGGCCAAGTAAAAATATTCTTTAATAAATCCACGCCTTGAAGGGCCAAGTAAAAATATTCCTTAATAAATCCACGCCTTGAAGGGCCAAGTAAAAATATTCTTTAAAAAATCTACGCCTTGAAGGGCAAAGTAAAAATATTCTTTAAAAAATCTACGCCGTGAAGGGCCAAGTAAAAATATTCTTTAATAAATCCACGCCTTGAAGGGCCAAGTAAAAATATTCTTTAATAAATCCACGCCTTGAAGGGCCAAGTAAAAATATTCTTTAATAAATCCACGCCTTGAAGGGCCAAGTAAAAATATTCTTTAATAAATCCACGCCTTGAAGGGCCAAGTAAAAATATTCTTTAATAAATCCACGCCTTGAAGGGCCAAGTAAAAATATTCTTTAATAAATCCACGCCTTGAAGGGCCAAGTAAAAATATTCTTTAATAAATCCACGCCTTGAAGGGCCAAGTAAAAATATTCTTTAATAAATCCACGCCTTGAAGGGCCAAGTAAAAATATTCTTTAATAAATCCACGCCTTGAAGGGCCAAGTAAAAATATTCTTTAATAAATCCACGCCTTGAAGGGCCAAGTAAAAATATTCTTTAATAAATCCACGCCTTGAAGGGCCAAGTAAAAATATTCTTTAATAAATCCACGCCTTGAAGGGCCAAGTAAAAATATTCTTTAATAAATCCACGCCTTGAAGGGCCAAGTAAAAATATTCTTTAATAAATCCACGCCTTGAAGGGCCAAGTAAAAATATTCTTTAATAAATCCACGCCTTGAAGGGCCAAGTAAAAATATTCTTTAATAAGTCCACGCCTTGAAGGGCCAACTGAAAATTTTCTTTAATAAATCCACGCCTTGAAGGGCCAAGTAAAAATATTCTTTAATAAATCCACGCCTTGAAGGGCCAAGTAAAAATATTCTTTAATAAATCCACGCCTTGAAGGGCCAAGTAAAAATATTCTTTAATAAATCCACGCCTTGAAGGGCCAAGTAAAAATATTCTTTAATAAATCCACGCCTTGAAGGGCCAAGTAAAAATATTGTTTAATAAATCCACGCCTTGAAGGGCCAAGTAAAAATATTGTTTAATAAATCCACGCCTTGAAGGGCCAAGTAAAAATATTGTTTAATAAATCCACGCCTTGAAGGGCCAAGTAAAAATATTGTTTAATAAATCCACGCCTTGAAGGGCCAAGTAAAAATATTGTTTAATAAATCCACGCCTTGAAGGGCCAAGTAAAAATATTGTTTAATAAATCCACGCCTTGAAGGGCCAAGTAAAAATATTGTTTAATAAATCCACGCCTTGAAGGGCCAAGTAAAAATATTGTTTAATAAATCCACGCCTTGAAGGGCCAAGTAAAAATATTCTTTAATAAATCCACGCCTTGAAGGGCCAAGTAAAAATATTGTTTAATAAATCCACGCCTTGAAGGGCCAAGTAAAAATATTGTTTAATAAATCCACGCCTTGAAGGGCCAAGTAAAAATATTGTTTAATAAATCCACGCCTTGAAGGGCCAAGTAAAAATATTGTTTAATAAATCCACGCCTTGAAGGGCCAAGTAAAAATATTGTTTAATAAATCCACGCCTTGAAGGGCCAAGTAAAAATATTGTTTAATAAATCCACGCCTTGAAGGGCCAAGTAAAAATATTGTTTAATAAATCCACGCCTTGAAGGGCCAAGTAAAAATATTGTTTAAAAAATCTACGCCTTGAAGGGCCAAGTAAAAATATTGTTTAAAAAATCTACGCCTTGAAGGGCCAAGTAAAAATATTCTTTAGAAAATCTACGCCTTGAAGGGCCATTATGGAAGGAAGGCTGCTTCTATAGGCCCTTTTTGAAAGAAAGGCTGCTTTTATAGTCCCTTTTTGAAAGAAAGGGTACCTCTATAGTCCTTTTCTGAAAGAAAGAATGCTTCTGTCGTTCCTTTTATCACGTTATTTTTTCATGCTATTTCGGCTTACGTGGAAAATCGTCATTTCAGACCAAAAAATTTTTAAATTTTTAAAATTAAAATTTTTTTTTAATTTTAGCCAAAAATATCGTCCAAATTACGATAAATCGTCAGTTTCGGCAACACTGCTTCTAATACACATTCATACCTATTAATTAATTAATTTCTTTCCTCTTTATCTCTTAGAAAATGTGTGATGTGTTTCCTTGAATCCATTGCAAATTTCCTGAGTAATTCCCAAGAAAAGTAATTATTATAAAAAATTCCCATAACAATTTAAAATTAGAAATTTTCCTTTTTATTATTTTAGGGGAAAAGTTCAAATTTTATGTTTCAATATTAGTATTACGATTATTATGGCTACATTTGTAAAGAAGAGAAATATTATTATGGGAGTGGAAATGGGAAATATGTTTTTAACCAAAAAAAGCGAACAACATGTTTGGTGCAACAACAGCAACAAGAGCATCATTAACAACTTTGTTTTTCATAAATTTTTCTTTTTTTAATTTTGTATATTTTTGTACGCATCGAGGGAGTAATAACTCAATTTTCCAGTTGTGTACAAAAAACTCAATTGCTTGCAATTTGTTCGTCATGTTGCTTCTCCGCCCCATCCTACTTCTCCTGCACCACCTCTTCTGCCAATATTAATTTCATTAAATGCCATAAAAATTTATGAAGTTGTGTGTTGTTGTTGCTTTTTTGCACTATGAATGTCTGGTGCAGTTGCTGCTTTGCCATTCTCTCTTTTTGTTGGAGCTATTTTTTATAACCAAAACGTGACTTCCTTTTAAACAAAAATCTCCGCTGCGAGTGTGTTTATGCATTTTTGTTTCACTTGTTTCATGTTCCGAGTTTTTTTATTAACAAGAAACTGTTTAAGCTTAAATAGAAGAATATATAAAAATAAATTTGTTTAAACAGTTTGCTAGGAGGAGGGGGGAAGAAGCGCAACAACAACGGAATTTCTATATTCCTCAAGTGACATGGCAAACAAGCGAAAAAAAACTCTTTGGAATCCCAGCAATCCTTTTGTGGATTATTTGCTTTCGAGAATGTCAAGAATCTTGGAAATTTAATTACAATTCTGTCATTATGACAAGGACAGAGACACCTTTTTGAAACGCGGGCATTATGGCTCGAAGAATGGATGGTTGGTTGGCTGGCTGGATGGGTGGCCTGTTAGCTGATCGAATGGCTGCTTGGCTACACAAACTCATTAAAATTTCATTCAAACTTAATATGCAATAGTCTTTTCTTTTCGCCTTTTTTGGCGACTCTCATTCAACCACCACTCCTTAAGCCACCTAAATTTCACACTTTTTATTAAAAATAAAACTGAATATTTCAACATTATTTCACTTAGCAAAGACCATGGCAGCTATTTAGTTTTGGAAACTTGGCCTCTACTCTGGCCTGAGAACTCCTGCCCAAAGCCAAACTAAAAACCCATAGAATGACTAAATTCACATCCTTTAATTTGCTGCCACTTGCTATGCAATTTTGGCCAACCTCCCAACTCTTCCCAATACCAACATTTGCCTTTGATCCTTTTTCTCTATCTCGCTCTTTGTGGTCTAGTTGGTTGGTTGGTCACCATTGTAAACTTCCTTTATTTGCAAATTTACTTTGCTGTCTGTGTGTGTTTTTTAGTTAGTTTAACTTTTCTCCATGTGTGTGTGTTTGTTTTCGTGTCTATGTCTATGTCCTCTATTCGTTTGTCTGGCTGATATAGCCACCATCGTTAGTTTTCGTCTTCTCTACTTGTTGGTTTTTTGAGTGATTCCCATTTTGTGTCATTTTCCGTTGTGTGACACATTCTGAGACTCTATACTCTGAATCTCATGGTTCATTCCATCCTAGTTTCCTTGAAGGACGAAGTGCAAAATACAGTGCACAAATGTAAACTGGAGTGAAAATGAAAAGAAAACGGGGAAAAAGAGAATGCTTATCCCTGCCATAAACAGGCTAAATAGTCAACTTGGGAAATTGCATTTTGCACTAATGACAATATAAGGACATAGTTAGGATTAAGGAGGTCACTAGCAAAATTTTAAATGATTTTTTACCCTTTCTTTCAGAAAGGGACTATAGAAGCACCCTTTCTTTTAGGAAGGTCTATAGAAGCACCCTTTCTTTTAGGAAGGGTCTAAAGAAGCACCCTTTCTTTTAGGAAGGGTCTAAAGAAGCACCCTTTCTTTAAGGATGGGCCTATTGAAGCACCATTTCTTTTAGGAAGGGTCTTTATAAGCACCCTTTCTTTTAGGAAGGGTCTTTATAAGCACCATCTCTTTTAGGAACGGTCTATAGAAGTACCCTTTCTTTTAGGAAGTGTCTTTATAAGCACCCTCTCTTTTACGAAGGGTCTTTATATGCACCCTCTCTTTTAGGAAGGGTCTATAGAAGCACCCTTTCTTTTACGAAGGGTCTTTATATGCACCCTCTCTTTTAGGAAGGGTCTATAGAAGCACCCTCTCTTTTAGGAAGGGTCTATAGAAGCACCCTTTCTTTTAGGAAGGGTCTTTATAAGCACCCTCTCTTTTAGGAAGGGTCTATAGAAGCACCCTTTCTTTTAGGAAGGGTCTATAGAAGCACCCTTTCTTTTAAGAAGCACCATTTCTCTCAGAAAGGGTCTATAGAAGCACCCTTTCTTTTAGGAAGGGTCTATAGAAACACCCTTTCTTTTAGGAAGGGTCTATAGAAGCACCCTTTCTTTTAGGAAGGGTCTATAGAAGCACCCTTTCTTTTAGGAAGGGTCTATAGAAGCACCCTTTCTTTTAGGAAGGGTCTATAGAAGCACCCTTTCTTTTAGGAAGGGTCTATAGAAGCACCCTTTCTTTTAAGAAGCACCATTTCTCTCAGAAAGGGTCTATAGAAGCACCCTTTCTTTTAGGAAGGGTCTATAGAAGCACCCTTTCTTTTAGGAAGGGTCTATAGAAGCACCCTTTCTTTTAGGAAGGGTCTATAGAAGCACCCTTTCTTTTAGGAAGGGTCTATAGAAGCACCCTTTCTTTTAGGAAGGGTCTTTATAAGCACCCTCTCTTTTAGGAAGGGTCTATAGAAGCACCCTTTCTTTTAGGAAGGGTCTATAGAAGCACCCTTTCTTTTAGGAAGGGTCTATAGAAGCACCCTTTCTTTTAGGAAGGGTCTATAGAAGCACCCTTTCTTTTAGGAAGGGTCTATAGAAGCACCCTTTCTTTTAAGAAGCACCCTTTCTTTTAAGAAGCACCATTTCTCTCAGAAAGGGTCTATAGAAGCACCCTTTCTTTTAGGAAGGGTCTATAGAAGCACCCTTTCTTTTAAGAAGCACCATTTCTCTCAGAAAGGGTCTATAGAAGCACCCTTTCTTTTAGGAAGGGTCTATAGAGCACCCTTTCTTTTAGGAAGGGTCTATAGAGCACCCTTTCTTTTAGGAAGGGTCTATAGAGCACCCTTTCTTTTAGGAAGGGTCTATAGAGCACCCTTTCTTTTAGGAAGGGTCTATAGAAGCACCCTTTCTTTTAGGAAGGGTCTATAGAAGCACCCTTTCTTTTAGGAAGGGTCTTTATAAGCACCCTCTCTTTTAGGAAGGGCCTATAGAAGCACCCTTTCTTTTAGGAAGGGTCTATAGAAGCACCCTTTCTTTTAGAAAGGGTCTATAGAAGCACCCTTTCTTTTAGAAAGGGTCTATAGAAGCACTCTTTCTTTTAGAAAGGGTCTATAGAAGCACCCTTTCTTTTAGAAAGTGTCTCTAGAAGCACCGTTTCTTTTAGAAAGGGTCTATAGAAGCACCGTTTCTTTTAGAAAGGGTATATAGAAGCACCGTTTCTTTTAGAAAGGGTCTATAGAAGCACCGTTTCTTTTAGAAAGGGTCTATAGAAGCACCTTTTGTTTCAGAAAGGGTCTATAGAAGCACCCTTTCTTTTAGAAAGGGTCTATAGAAGCACCCTTTCTTTTAGAAAGGGTCTATAGAAGCACCCTTTCTTTTAGAAAGGGTCTATAGAAGCACCCTTTCTTTTAGAAAGGGTCTATAGAAGCACCCTTTCTTTGAGAAAGGGTCTATAGAAACACCCTTTCTTTTAGAAAGGGTCTATAGGAGCATCCTTTCTTTTAGAAAGGGTCTATAGAAGCACCCTTTCTTTTAGGAAGGGTCTATAGAAGCACCCTTTCTCTTAGGGAGGGTCTATAGAAGCACCCTTTCTTTTAGAAATGGTCTATAGAAGCAACCTTTCTTTTAGAAGGGTCTATAGATGCACCCTTTCTTTTAGAAAGTTTATATAGAAGCACCCTTTCTTTTAGAAACGGTCTATAGAAGCAACCTTTCTTTTAGAAAGGGTCTATAGAAGCACCCTTTCTTTTATGAAGGGTCTATAGAAGCACCCTTTCTTTTAGAAATGGTCTATAGAAGCACCCTTTCTTTTAGAAAGGGTCTATAGAATCACCCTTTCTTTTATGAAGGGTCTATAGAAGCATCCCTTGTTTTAAGAAGCACCCCTTCTCACAGAAAGGGACTATAGAAGCACCCCTTTTTTGAGAAATGATCTACCGAAGTACCCTTTCTTAGATAAAGGATCTTTGAGAAAGCACCCTCTCTTTAAGAAAGGGTCTATCGAAGTACCCTTTCTTTAAGAAAATGGGTCTATCGAATCACCCTTTCATTTAGGAAGGGTCTATTAAAGCACCCTATATTTTAGGATGGGCGTTTTGAAGCACACTTTCTTTTAGGAATTGTCGTTATAAGCACCCTTTCTTTTAGGAAGCGTCTACAGAAGCACCCTTTCTTTTAGGAAGGGTCTATAAAAGCACCCTTTCTTTTAGGAAGGGTCTATAGAAGCACCTTTTCTTTAAGGAAGGGTCTATAGAAGCACCCTTTCTTTTAGGAAGGGTCTGTAGAAGCACCTTTTCTTTAAAGAAGCGCCTATAAAAGCACCTTTTCTTTAAAGAAGCGCCTATAGAAGCACAATTTCTTTTAGGAAGGGACTACAGAAGCACATTTTCTTTTAGGAAGGGACTACAGAAGCACCCTTTCTTTTAGGGAGGGACTACAGAAGCACAATTTCTTTTAGGAAGGATCTATAGAAACACCCTATCTTGTAGGAAGGTCTATAGAAGCACCCTTTCTTTTAGGAAGGGTCTATAGAAATATTATTTATTTTAGGAAGGGTCTATAGAAATATTATTTATTTTAGGAAGGGTCTATAGAAGCACCCTTTCTTTAAGGAATGGTCTATAGAAGCAACATTTCTTTTAGGAAAGGTCTATAGAAGTATCCTTTATTTTAGGAAGGATTTATAGAAGCACCTTTTCTTTTAGGAAGGGTCTATAGATGCACCCTTTCTTTTAGGAAGGGTCTATAGAAGCACCCTTTCTTTAAGGAAGGGTCTACAGAAGCACACTTTCTTTTAGGAAGGGTCTACCGAGGGACCCTTTCTTTAAGGAAGGGTCTATAGAAGCACCCTTTCTTTTAGGCAGGGCCTTTAGAAGCACCCTTTAGGGTCTTTAGAAAGCACCCTATCTTTTAGGAAGGGTCTGTAGAAGCACCTTTTCTCTTAAGAAGCGCCTATAGAAGCACCCTTTCTTTTAAGAAGGGTCTATAGAAGCACCCTTTATTTTAGGAAGGGACTACAGAAGCATCCTTTCTTTAAGGAAGGGTCTATAGAAGCACCCTTTCTTTAAGGTAGGGTCTATGGGAGCACCCTTTCTTTTAGGAAGGGTCTATAGAATCACATTTTTAATGGGAAGGGTCTGTAAGGTACCCTTTCTTTTAAGAAGCGCCTATAGAAGCACCCTTTCTTTTAGGAAGAGTCTACAAAAGCACCCTTCCTTTTAGGAATTGTCTGTAGAAACACTTTTTTCAAAAAGAGTCTATAGAAGCACCCTTTCCTTTTGACAAGGACTATAGAAACACCCTTTCATTCCGATAGGGTCTATAGAAACACCCTTTCATTCCGATAGGGTCTATAGAAACACCCTTTCCTTCCGATAGGGTCTATAGAAGCATCCTTTATTGCAGAAAGCTTCGTTCATTCAGAAAGGGCCTACAATAGCTCTCGTTCATTTCAAGGTAATCATCGTTTACGGTAGACCTCGTTAGGGGTTCATAAGGCGGGTAGATTTTCGCAGAAATCTTGGAGTCCAAGCTTATGCAAGTAAAGTGACTGATTGTACCGGTTGTCTTGAGATGCGTTGTCATTTGCAAAGCTTCCCGATTATCGACTGTCACTGGTTGCGGATCGAAATTCATCATAATTGACGGAAGATCGTCGCTGTAGACCCTAAAGTCTCGTGATGTGTTAAGTATTCGCAGAAATGTTAGACTCTAACCTGAAACACGATAGCAAACTCAAGTGACTAATGATGCTGAAAAGCTCAAGATTGGTCATTGAAAAGCAATCCCGAATGTGAATACTGGTCGAAGGTTATCATTATATACCGAATACAGTCGTTGGAGGCCCGAAAGTCTCCTCAAATGGTAGGTCTTCGCAGAAATCTCCAAGTCAAACAACAAACAAGTTGGCACAGACAAGTGACAGATGGTGCCGGATTTCTCTTGTTTTGCGGGCATTGCAAAGCTAACCCGATGGCAGTAGTATCGAATTTACAGGTTGCTCGTCGAAGATCATCATCATCTGTCGAGAGGACGTCGCTGAAAACTTTAAGCACGATGACAAAGTTAAGCGGATGTATCCAGAGTGTTGGAAATTGACAAAACTAATCACAATTGGCGCACTATCGACTGTCAATCGAACGTCATCATGATGCCAAGAGTTGTAGTCATTGCAAGTCTGAGTGGTAGTATTCGCGACTGTCATTGGTTGCTGATCGCAGTTCATATTAGGACTAACTTCCCCGTAGACGAAGTGTTTATGGGGAGAAAGTCTCTCTTTAATTTTTTTCTAAAATACTTATCGAAGTCTAAGCAGTGTCTAAGTCAAATGTTGCGAGATAGACGTGATGATGAACCTGCCTCTTGGATAAAGGAGGGAAATATTGTAGTGGGTAGAAAAACTAAAGTTACACCTGCTAATGAACGTGTAATTTTTTGCAGCAATATCTTCGCATGATTAAGAGGGTAATGACGATGATATATGAAAATGCAAGTGAAAAATCTACAGCTGTTAACTGACTGTTTCTCCACATGGTGCCAACCTAAAAATATCGAAGTATGCAACATGATTTGGTGAGTTTATGAAAAAAGTCTCTCCATAAAACTTCATCACTCGCCTAACGTAATTTGTTTATAGAAACGAATCAATCAAATATAAATTTTACAACATTTTGTTGCTGTTGTTTTTATTATTATCGACACTAAAGTGTAAAACACAAACAAATTAATTTTCAACTATGGGTTTTTTCTCGCGCTGCGATTTTTTTTTCTCATTTTTGTTACAGAAAAAACAGATTTGTGTATTTAAATTGCTTGCATATTCAATGAATCATGTTTGTCTTTATAATTTATGATCGGTTGCCGCTGTTGTTGTTGTTGCTTTTCTTTGATGCTTTTTCTATCAGCACTCAACAATGGTGAACAACAGCAGCAACAAAAAAGTGTAGCGTAATTTAAATAAACTTTTAGTCTGACGCCATAAATTAAACAATAGTTTAAGCGAATAGTGTTTTATTTGCGCCTCGGACCCTCTCTCCCTCATCTCTCTCTGACTTGGTGTAAAATTGGTCATAACCAATGCGGCAATCAACCAATAACAACACGAGGAAAAAACACAAATAAAATGATTTTTTTTTGCTTCTCCTCTCTTCTCTGCCCGGCTACGGACAACAAACCAATTAAATGCGCCGCTATGTTTGAATTGTTTTTATATGGAAATTAATTGATTTTTATGAGTTCAATAACAACAAATACACTAACAACAATAAGCACACACAGCGACACAGTCAGTCATAAAAATACGCACACCAATACAGAGACACATGGCGGAAAACAGGACCACCACCAACCACTACATGTTCGCCCCGCAGGTCCATTAAACAAAAACCATTTATTTGCATTTAGATGAGTTTTCTATTTCGTTGTTGCTGTTGTTGGTTTTGCATTTTATTTTTCATTTCGGGAAATCGTTGTCATTACAATAAAAACGATTTATGAAGCCATTCTAAACAGGTGAATAAACTGAATTTAATAAAAACAAAATCAATTTTTGGGGGATATTAAATTCAAACATTTTAAGGCAAAAATCTAGAAAGAATTTAAATCACTATTCAGCAAGGCTGAATAGCAAATTTCGTACAGAAATGGCTGAATATGAATTTTCTTATAGAAAATCATATTCAGCCAGGCTGAATAGGAGTTTTCTTATAGAAAATCATATTCAGCCTGGCTGAATAGGAATTTTCTTATAGAAAATCATATTCAGCCTGGCTGAATAGGAATTTTCTTATAGAAAATCATATTCAGCCGGGCTGAATAGGAATTTTCTTATAGAAAATCATATTCAGCTGGGCTGAATAGGAATTTTCTTATAGAAAATCATATTCAGCCGGGCTGAATAGGAATTTTCTTATAGAAAATCATATTCAGCTGGGCTGAATAGGAATTTTCTTATAGAAAATCATATTCAGCCGGGCTGAATAGGAATTTTCTTATAGAAAATCATATTCAGCCGGGCTGAATAGGAATTTTCTTATAGAAAATCATATTCAGCCGGGCTGAATAGGAATTTTCTTATAGAAAATCATATTCAGCCGGGCTGAATAGGAATTTTCTTATAGAAAATCATATTCAGCCGGGCTGAATAGGAATTTTCTTATAGAAAATCATATTCAGCCGGGCTGAATAGGAATTTTCTTATAGAAAATCATATTCAGCCGGGCTGAATAGGAATTTTCTTATAGAAAATCATATTCAGCCGGGCTGAATAGGAATTTTCTTATAGAAAATCATATTCAGCCGGGCTGAATAGGAATTTTCTTATAGAAAATCATATTCAGCCGGGCTGAATAGGAATTTTCTTATAGAAAATCATATTCAGCCGGGCTGAATAGGAATTTTCTTATAGAAAATCATATTCAGCCGGGCTGAATAGGAATTTTCTTATAGAAAATCATATTCAGCCGGGCTGAATAGGAATTTTCTTATAGAAAATCATATTCAGCCGGGCTGAATAGGAATTTTCTTATAGAAAATCATATTCAGCCGGGCTGAATAGGAATTTTCTTATAGAAAATCATATTCAGCCGGGCTGAATAGGAATTTTCTTATAGAAAATCATATTCAGCCGGGCTGAATAGGAATTTTCTTATAGAAAATCATATTCAGCCGGGCTGAATAGGAATTTTCTTATAGAAAATCATATTCAGCCGGGCTGAATAGGAATTTTCTTATAGAAAATCATATTCAGCCGGGCTGAATAGGAATTTTCTTATAGAAAATCATATTCAGCCGGGCTGAATAGGAATTTTCTTATAGAAAATCATATTCAGCCGGGCTGAATAGGAATTTTCTTATAGAAAATCATATTCAGCCGGGCTGAATAGGAATTTTCTTATAGAAAATCATATTCAGCCGGGCTGAATAGGAATTTTCTTATAGAAAATCATATTCAGCCGGGCTGAATAGGAATTTTCTTATAGAAAATCATATTCAGCCGGGCTGAATAGGAATTTTCTTATAGAAAATCATATTCAGCCGGGCTGAATAGGAATTTTCTTATAGAAAATCATATTCAGCCGGGCTGAATAGGAATTTTCTTATAGAAAATCATATTCAGCCGGGCTGAATAGGAATTTTCTTATAGAAAATCATATTCAGCCGGGCTGAATAGGAATTTTCTTATAGAAAATCATATTCAGCCGGGCTGAATAGGAATTTTCTTATAGAAAATCATATTCAGCCGGGCTGAATAGGAATTTTCTTATAGAAAATCATATTCAGCCGGGCTGAATAGGAATTTTCTTATAGAAAATCATATTCAGCCGGGCTGAATAGGAATTTTCTTATAGAAAATCATATTCAGCCGGGCTGAATAGGAATTTTCTTATAGAAAATCATATTCAGCCGGGCTGAATAGGAATTTTCTTATAGAAAATCATATTCAGCCGGGCTGAATAGGAATTTTCTTATAGAAAATCATATTCAGCCGGGCTGAATAGGAATTTTCTTATAGAAAATCATATTCAGCCGGGCTGAATAGGAATTTTCTTATAGAAAATCATATTCAGCCGGGCTGAATAGGAATTTTCTTATAGAAAATCATATTCAGCCGGGCTGAATAGGAATTTTCTTATAGAAAATCATATTCAGCCGGGCTGAATAGGAATTTTCTTATAGAAAATCATATTCAGCCGGGCTGAATAGGAATTTTCTTATAGAAAATCATATTCAGCCGGGCTGAATAGGAATTTTCTTATAGAAAATCATATTCAGCCGGGCTGAATAGGAATTTTCTTATAGAAAATCATATTCAGCCGGGCTGAATAGGAATTTTCTTATAGAAAATCATATTCAGCCGGGCTGAATAGGAATTTTCTTATAGAAAATCATATTCAGCCGGGCTGAATAGGAATTTTCTTATAGAAAATCATATTCAGCCGGGCTGAATAGGAATTTTCTTATAGAAAATCATATTCAGCCGGGCTGAATAGGAATTTTCTTATAGAAAATCATATTCAGCCGGGCTGAATAGGAATTTTCTTATGGAAAATCATATTCAGCCGGGCTGAATAGGAATTTTCTTATGGAAAATCATATTCACCCGGGCTGAATAGGAATTTTCTTATAGAAAATCATATTCAGCCGGACTGAATAGGAATTTTCTTATGGAAAATCATATTCAGCCGGGCTGAATAGGAATTTTCTTATAGAAAATCATATTCAGCCGGGCTGAATAGGAATTTTCTTATAGAAAATCATATTCAGCCGGGCTGAATAGGAATTTTCTTATAGAAAATCATATTCAGCCGGGCTGAATAGGAATTTTCTTATAGAAAATCATATTCAGCCGGGCTGAATAGGAATTTTCTTATAGAAAATCATATTCAGCCGGGCTGAATAGGAATTTTCTTATAGAAAATCATATTCAGCCGGGCTGAATAGGAATTTTCTTATAGAAAATCATATTCAGCCGGGCTGAATAGGAATTTTCTTATAGAAAATCATATTCAGCCGGGCTGAATAGGAATTTTCTTATAGAAAATCATATTCAGCCGGGCTGAATAGGAATTTTCTTATAGAAAATCATATTCAGCCGGGCTGAATAGGAATTTTCTTATAGAAAATCATATTCAGCCGGGCTGAATAGGAATTTTCTTATTGAAGATCATATTCAGCTGGGCTGAATAGGAATTTTCTTATAGAAAATCATATTCAGCCAGGCGGAACAGGAATTTACTTATAGAAAATCATATTCATCCAGGCTGAATAGGAATTTTCTTATAGAAAATCATATTCAGCCAGGCTGAATAGGAATTTTCTTATAGAAAATCATATTCAGCCAGGCTGAATAGGAATTTTCTTATAGAAAATCATATTCAGCCAGGCTGAATAGGAATTTTCTTATAGAAAATCATATTCAGCCAGGCTGAATAGGAATTTTCTTATAGAAAATCATATTCAGCCAGGCTGAATAGGAATTTTCTTATAGAAAATCATATTCAGCCAGGCTGAATAGGAATTTTCTTATAGAAAATCATATTCAGCCAGGCTGAATAGGAATTTTCTTATAGAAAATCATATTCAGCCAGGCTGAATAGGAATTTTCTTATAGAAAATCATATTCAGCCAGGCTGAATAGGAATTTTCTTATAGAAAATCATATTCAGCCAGGCTGAATAGGAATTTTCTTATAGAAAATCATATTCAGCCATGCTGAATAGGAATTTTCTTATAGAAAATCATATTCAGCCAGGCTGAATAGGAATTTTCTTATAGAAAATCATATTCAGCCAGGCTGAATAGGAATTTTCTCATAGAAAATCATATTCAGCCAGGCTGTATAGGAATTTTCTCATAGAAAATCATATTCAGCCAGGCTGTATAGGAATTTTCTCATAGAAAATCATATTCAGCCAGGCTGTACAGGATTTTTCTCATAGAAAATCATATTCAGCCAGGCTGAATAGGAATTTTCTCATAGAAAATCATATTCAGCCAGGCTGAATAGGAATTTTCTCATAGAAAATCATATTCAGCCAGGCTGAATAGGAATTTTCTCATAGAAAATCATATTCAGCCAGGCTGAATAGGAATTTTCTCATAGAAAATCATATTCAGCCAGGCTGAATAGGAATTTTCTTATAGAAAATCATATTCAGCCAGGCTGAATGGGAATTTTCATATAGAAAATCATATTCAGCTAGGCTGAATAGGAATTTTCATATAGAAAATCATATTCAGCTAGGCTGAATAGGAATTTTCATATAGAAAATCATATTCAGCTAGGCTGAATAGGAATTTTCATATAGAAAATCAGGCGGAAAAGTAATTTTTTTATAGAAAATCATATTCAGCCATGCGGAAAAGTAATTTTCTTATAGAAAATCACATTCAGCCATGCTGAATAGGAATTTTTTTTAAAAAAATTATTTTCAGCTGTGTAGAATTGTGATTTTTCAAAGAATTCAACGTTTCGTTGCCATTTCTTATGTGAATTTATTGAAATTGTCCATTCACTCGAAAACTGTTCATGACTAAATGTTGTATTTCAATATTTGTTTGCCCCAAATGGTTCGTTCTTTACCTCCCCACTTGACGAACCCGACTGCATACCATAAATTATGACTTTCGTCCATCACAACCAATATTTATGCAAATTTTCTGCAATGCGCATCATTGATAGCCGAACATTTTTTGATTGAATTTCATCATTCAATCATTTTCTATGAATCAATCATTTTGAAAAGTCATAAACCCTTTACGCTCCCCCTCCCACCACAATAACCACGGCAGACAGAGGCATTCGTTGGAGAAGGAAGGAAATAAAAAACAGCAACACAAATCAGCCGAAACTGTAAAAAAAAACAAGAAAGAAAAACGTGATATTGTTTATAAAACAAGCCAATTTCCAAAAATAGACATCTCCGACTCCTTCCTCAGAATCCATGCATTCCATGTTCCCCCAACTTATAATGCAGTTCATTCGTCTGCTTTTTTCCCCGGTTCGATGTCTGACAAATCAGTCAATCGTGCCCTCGCAGTTTTGTTGTGGAAAAAAAGTGAATAATTTTTTATGACTCCATCCGAAGACTGCTGGGGTAAATAAAGTCGTTCAAACACTCCGTGTTTCCAGCATCAACTACAAATCCGACACGTGTTGGACATAATGTTGATGATTAGAGTTAAGCAGCAGCAACAACAACAACAGCCGGGGTAAAAAACACACACAGCAGTAGCGGAAGAATCCCAAAATGAATTGAAATTTGAACAGAAATTTTTGTTTTTTCCGTTCATTCCATTATTATTCCACTTTCATTCGGAGGAAAATTGAAGTGCAACAAGCATGGCGTCATTTAATTAACACATCTGCAACAATAACAACAACATCATAAGCAGCTACACATTATTGCTGTAATTCCCTCAACCCTCACGAAACAATTAATTTGGTTGTTATAAATATAAATAAAATTTATGATAACAAAAAAATGAAGATGGGGTAGAGAATGATTGATTATTCCAGATGAAAATTTTCAATGTAGCCTGGCTGAATAGAGATTTCTATAGGAAATCTTCACTTCAGCCTGGCTGAATAGAGATTTCCATAGGAAATCTTCACTTCAGCCTGCCTGAATAGAGATTTCCATAGGAAATCTTCAATTCAGCCTGCCTGAATAGAGATTTCCATAGGAAATCTTCAATTCAGCCTGGCTGAATAGAGATTTCAATAGGAAATCTTCAATTCAGCCTGGCTGAATAGAGATTTCCATAGGAAATCTTCAATTCAGCCTGGCTGAATTTCCATAGGAAATCTTCAATTCAGCCTGGCTGAATAGAGATTTCCATAGGAAATCTTCAATTCAGCCTGGCTGAATAGAGATTTCCACAGGAAATCTTCAATTCAGCCTGGATGAATAGAGATTTCCATAGGAAATCTTCAATTCAGCCTGAGATAGGAAATCTTCAATTCAGCCTGGCTGAATAGAAATTTCCATAGGAAATCTTCAATTCAGCCTGGCTGAATAGAGATTTCCATAGGAAATCTTCAATTCAGCCTGGCTGAATAGGATATCTTCAATTCAACATGGCTGAAAAGATATTTCCATAGGAAATCTTCAATTTAGCTTGGCTGAATAGAGATTTCCATAGGAAATCTTCAATTCAGCCTGGCTGAATAGCATATCTTCAATTCAACATGGCTGAAAAGATATTTCCATAGGAAATCTTCAATTTAGCTTGGCTGAATAGAGATTTCCATAGGAAAATCTTCAATTCAGCCTGGCTGAATAGAGATTTCCATAGGAAATCTTCAATTCAGCCTGGCTGAATAGAGATTTCCATAGGAAATCTTCAATTCAGCCTGGCTGAATAGAGATTTCCATAGGAAATCTTCAATTCAGCCTGGCTGAATAGAGATTTCCATAGGAAATCTTCAATTCAGCCTGGCTGAATAGAGATTTCCGTAGGAAATCTTCAATTCAGCCTGGCTGAATAGAGATTTCCATAGGAAATCTTCAATTCAGCCTGGCTGAATAGAGATTTCCATAGGAAATCTTCAATTCAGCCTGGCTGAATAGTGATTTCCATAGGAAATCTTCAATTCAGCCTGGCTGAATAGTGATTTCCATAGGAAATCTTCAATTCAGCCTGGCTGAATAGTGATTTCCATAGGAAATCTTCAATTCAGCCTGCCTGAATAGTGATTCCCATAGGAAATCTTCAATTCAGCCTGGCTGAATAGTGATTCCCATAGGAAATCTTCAATTCAGCCTGGCTGAATAGAGATTTCCATAGGAAATCTTCAATTCAGCCTGGCTGAATAGAGATTTCCATAGGAAATCTTCAATTCAGCCTGGCTGAATAGAGATTTCCATAGGAAATCTTCAATTCAGCCTGGCTGAATAGAGATTTCCATAGGAAATCTTCAATTCAGCCTGGCTGAATAGAGATTTCCATAGGAAATCTTCAATTCAGCCTGGCTGAATAGAGATTTCCATAGGAAATCTTCAATTCAGCCTGGCTGAATAGAGATTTCCATAGGAAATCTTCAATTCAGCCTGGCTGAATAGAGATTTCCATAGGAAATCTTCAATTCAGCCTGGCTGAATAGAGATTTCCATAGGAAATCTTCAATTCAGCCTGGCTGAATAGAGATTTCCATAGGAAATCTTCAATTCAGCCTGGCTGAATAGAGATTTCCATAGGAAATCTTCAATTCAGCCTGGCTGAATAGAGATTTCCATAGGAAATCTTCAATTCAGCCTGGCTGAATAGAGATTTCCATAGGAAATCTTCAATTCAGCCTGGCTGAATAGAGATTTCCATAGGAAATCTTCAATTCAGCCTGGCTGAATAGAGATTTCCATAGGAAATCTTCAATTCAGCCTGGCTGAATAGAGATTTCCATAGGAAATCTTCAATTCAGCCTGGCTGAATAGAGATTTCCATAGGAAATCTTCAATTCAGCCTGGCTGAATAGAGATTTCCATAGGAAATCTTCAATTCAGCCTGGCTGAATAGAGATTTCCATAGGAAATCTTCAATTCAGCCTGGCTGAATAGAGATTTCCATAGGAAATCTTCAATTCAGCCTGGCTGAATAGAGATTTCCATAGGAAATCTTCAATTCAGTCTGGCTGAATAGAGATTTCCATAGGAAATCTTCAATTCAGCCAGGCTGAATAGTGATTTCCATAGGAAATCTTTAATTCAGCCTGGCTGAATTTCATTTTCTTTAACAAAACTTAAATTTTCTGTTGAATTATAACTATTAAGAAGGGTTTATGTAAGTTTTTCCTTATTCTGCTAGTAAATATAACAAAGTTTATTATTTTTTCCTGAAACTCTTTCCTTCTTTATCATTGTCACTTGCTGAGGAAACTTTCTTAATAATAAAATTACAAACAAAGTAAACAGAGAGTGTGGAATTCTCTATATCTCCTGTTTCACTTGTTCCTAGCAGCTGGTAGCCTAAAAAAAATTCACTTGCCTTGTGGCAACTATGCTTTCGCCATGAAAGCTGCTGTGGAATTTTCTTATCGTGGTTGGGAAAACTAATAAATTATCATTATTTAGGCAATAAATCATATTGTGCTGATGCTTTTGTTTTGTTTTTCTTTTGCTTTCTTTCAGTTTTGTTACACTTCCCCTGTTTCATTCTGGTTTTGCCTTTGTTGTGGCCTGGCGTTGAGAAGTGGTTAACCACTTAAGATTTCGTTTTGTGTTACCACACCACTTAACCATATTCGGCATAGCTTTACTTCAACCGCTGTCAGTAGGATTTGCCATAACTCTAAGGAAGGGAAGTTTCCAGGATATTTTTGTTCTACCTATCATCTTCCAACCCACCCAACTTTCAGTAAACTTGACCAATCTTAACTTCATGTTCTTATCCCTTTTGTCCATTAAGAATTTGTTTCCTCTTGTTTTAGATCGCTTTGGCTAATAAAAGTTTATGGACTCCTTCCTATCCTTCCAATACGACTTTTGTTATTCTTTTGTTTCGTTGTTGTTGTTTTCTTTGGCTGGTTCTCAAGTTTATTTTGCATTATTATCAGTACTGGCACATAATTCTTACTTAACATAAATTAATATTAAATATATGAATATGGATTGGTAAAAGATTTGGAGGTACAAAGTTTTATTGCTGAGGTGGGTGGACTAGGGAGCTTTTTTGTTTTCCAAGATAATGGAATTTAGATAGAGTATTTCGAAAGAAATGTATAAGTTATTGACTTTTTTTTGGAAAACTCAACAAAAACTTTACACAAAGTAGGCAATGTATTTAATTTGCCTAAAATTAATATTCAGCCTAGCTGAATATAATTTTCTATAAGAAAATGCCTAATCAGCTTGGCTGAATATGATTTCCTATAAGAAAATTTCTATTCAGCCTGGCTGAATATGATTTCCTATAAGAAAATTCCTATTCAGCCTGGCTGAATACGATTTCCTTTAAGAAAATTTCTATTCAGCCTGGCTGAATATGATTTCCTATAAGAAAATTTCTATTCAGCCTGGCTGAATATGATTTTCTATAGGAAAATTCCTATTCAGCCTGGCTGAATATGATTTTCTATAAGTAAAGTCCTATTCAGCCTGGCTGAATATGATTTTCTATAAGAAAAGTCCTATTCAGCCTGGCTGAATATGATTTTCTATAAGAAAAGTCCTATTCAGCCTGGCTGAATATGATTTTCTATAAGAAAAGTCCTATTCAGCCTGGCTGATTAACAATTTTCCTATAGAAATTTAAATTCAGCCAGGCAGAATAACTATTTTCCTATAGAAAATGATATTCAGGCAGGCTGAATATGATTTCCTATAAGAAAATTCCCATTCAGGTAGGCTGAATATGATTTCCTATAAGAAAATTCCCATTCAGGCAGGCTGAATATGATTTCCCATAAGAAAATTCCTATTCAGCCTGGCTGAATATAATTTTCTATAGGAAAATTCATATTCAGACTGGCTGAATATAATTTTCTAAAGGAAAATTCATATTCTGCCTGGCTGAATATAATTTTCTAAAGGAAAATTCATATTCTGCCTGGCTGAATATAATTTTCTAAAGGAAAATTCATATTCTGCCTGGCTGAATATAATTTTCTATAGGAAAATTCATATTCAGCCTGGCTGAATATAATTTGCTATAGGAAAATTCCTATTCAGCCTGGCTGAATATGATTTTCTACAGGAAAATTCCTATTCAGCCTGGCTGAATATGATTTTCTACAGGAAAATTCCTATTCAGCCTGGCTGAATGATTTTCTACAGGAAAATTCCTATTCGGCCTGGCTGAATATGATTTTCTACAAGAAAATTGAATATGAATTTCTACAAGAAAATTCCTATTCAGCCTGGCTGAATATGAATTTCTATAAAAAAAATTCCTATCAGCCTGGCTGAGTCTAATTTTCTATAGGAAAATTATCATTCAGCCTGGCTGAATATAATTTTCTATAGGAAATCTGCAATTCAGCCTGGCTGAATAGGATTTTCCATAGGAAATCTGCAATTCAGCCTGGCTGAATAGGATTTTCCAAAGGAAATCTGCAATTCAGCCTGGCTGAATAGGATTTTCCATAGGAAGTCTGCAATTCAGCCTGGCTGAATAGGATTTTCCATAGGAAATCTGCAATTCAGCCTGGCCGAATAGGATTTTCCATAGGAAGTCTGCAATCCAGCCTGGCTGAATAGGATTTTCCATAGGAAATCTGCAATTCAGCGTGGCTGAATAGGATTTTCCATAGAAAATCTGCAATTCAGCCTGGCTGAATAGGATTTTCCATAGAAAATCTGCAATTCAGCCTGGCTGAATAGGATTTTCCATAGAAAATCTGCAATTCAGCCTGGCTGAATAGGATTTTCCATACGAAATCTGCAATTCAGGCTTGCTGAATAGGATTTTCCATAGGAGATCTGCAATTCAGCCTGGCTGAATAGGATTTTCCATAGGAAATCTGCAATTCAGCCTGGCTGAATAGGATTTTCCATAGGAAATCTGCAATTCAGCCTGGCTGAATAGGATTTTCCATAGGAAATCTGCAATTCAGCCTGGCTGAATAGGATTTTCCATAGGAAATCTGCAATTCAGCCTGGCTGAATAGGATTTTCCATAGGAAATCTGCAATTCAGCCTGGCTGAATAGGATTTTCCATAGGAAATCTGCAATTCAGCCTGGCTGAATAGGAGTTTCCATAGGAAATCTGCAATTCAGCCTGGCTGAATAGGATTTTCCATAGGAAATCTGCAATTCAGCCTGGCTGAATAGGATTTTCCATAGGAAATCTGCAATTCAGCCTGGCTGAATAGGATTTTCCATAGGAAATCTGCAATTCAGCCTGGCTGAATAGGATTTTCCATAGGAAATCTGCAATTCAGCCTGGCTGAATGGGATTTTCCATAGGAAATCTGCAATTCAGCCTGGCTGAATAGGATTTTCCATAGGGAATCTGCAATTCAGCCTGGCTGAATAGGATTTTCCATAGGAAATCTGCAATTTAGCCTGGCTGAATAGGATTTTCCATAGGAAATCTGCAATTTAGCCTTGCTGAATAGGATTTTCCATAGGAAATCTGCAATTCAGCCTGGCTGAATAGGATTTTCCATAGGAAAATATGCAATTCAGCCTGGCTGAATAGGATTTTCCATAGGAAAATATGCAATTCAGCCTGGCTGAATAGGATTTTCCATAGGAAAATATGCAATTCAGCCTGGCTGAATAGGATTTTCCATAGGAAAATATGCAATTCAGCCTGGCTGAATAGGATTTTCCATAGGAAATCTGCAATTCAGCCTGGCTGAATAGGATTTTCCATAGGAAATCTACAATTCAGCCTGGCTGAATAGGATTTTCCATAGGAAATCTGCAATTCAGACTGGCTGAATAGGATTTTCCATAGGAAATCTGCAATTCAGCCTGGCTGAATAGGATTTTCCATAGGAAATCTGCAATTCAGCCTGGCTGAATAGGATTTTCCATAGGGAATCTGCAAGTCAGCCTGGCTGAATAGGATTTTCCATAGGAAATCTGCAATTTAGCCTTGCTGAATAGGATTTTCCATAGGAAATCTGCAATTCAGCCTTGCTGAATAGGATTTTCCATAGGAAAATATGCAATTCAGCCTGGCTGAATAGGATTTTCCATAGGAAAATATGCAATTCAGCCTGGCTGAATAGGATTTTCCATAGGAAATCTGCAATTCAGCCTGGCTGAATAGGATTTTCCATAGGAAATCTGCAATTCAGCCTGGCTGAATAGGATTTTCCATAGGAAATCTGCAATTCAGCCTGGCTGAATAGGATTTTCCATAGGAAATCTACAATTCAGCCTGGCTGAATAGGATTTTCCATAGGAAATCTGCAATTCAGCCTGACTGAATTGGATTTTCCATAGGAAATCTGCAATTCAGCCTGGCTGAATAGGATTTTCCATAGGAAATCTGCAATTCAGCCTGGCCGAATAGGATTTTCCATAGGAAATCTGCAATTCAGCCTGGCCGAATAGCATTTTCCATGGGAAATCTGCAATTCAGCCTGGCTGAATAGGATTTTCCATAGGAAGTCTGCAATTCAGCCTGGCTGAATACGATTTTCTTTAGAAAATCTGCAATTCAGCCTGTCTGAATAAGATTTTCTATTTGTTTTTCTACGCGGAATTGCGTTTTTTTGTATTTAAACGATTCAGCCAAGGTAATTTGTATTCTTCTAAGCATTTGACTGCCTTTACGGAAGAAATTAATCTTCATTGGTTTTCTCCTCAATTTAACAACCTGAAAAACAACGCAATAGGAAATTACGTATTTTACCCAATGGACATATTAATTAATTGTCTGCTCTGAAAGCTGGCTGAACAAAAGCTCTTCCAATCAACAGCGTCATCTGTTAACATTTAATTATATTTTAAACTAAATTCCAATACTTTTGCTTAAGAAATGGACGAAGAAGAAGGAGAAAACTATGCGCAGAAAAACAATGCCAGCCGCAGTGATTGAAAGATGGCTGATGTTATTGCCTTAATTAAGGCATGTTCACAATTTCAAAAATAAAAAAATAAAGAGGCCGGAAAGAGAGGGGCCACAATATATGCTGATAAGTAAGGGGTCGGTCGGTCCTCTTTTTCACTACACTTCTTCACACTTGCTTGGCATTTAATCAATTGCATATTAATCAAATGTTTGTTGAAGTAGAAATAAGCTTCAACATGAAAAAAGAAGACAGCCGAATGCCGAATGATTTAGGTTGGGGAATTTTTTGTGTTGTTTTTCTATTTTTCTTGCTTCGTCTTGATTTCTTCCAATTCTATGCGATTTCCTCCATCAACATCGACAAGTCATATTTGAAGCTGATTACAAGCTGATAAATTAATTCGGTAAAAAATCAAAGACTTTGAACTAAATGAAGTGTGAAAAGTGGAAAAGCACTAGACGTGGAGAGGAAAATTTGATGGAAATGTTGATGAAGATGAATAAGAAAAAAATTTAAAATGGCAAAGAACATGTAGTGGTGATGGAAAACTTGACTTTTAGATTTTTAAGGCAAACTAGGCGCCAGCAAATGGTGTTGTTGGCAGAACAGCAGCAGCAACAACCGGAATATAAATTGAGAGAAATTAATAGCTGGTTTTCTCCACATTTTTAAGGAGTAAAGAAAGGAAAATCTCGAATTATCCAATAGAAAATCATATTCAGCCAAGATGAATAAGAATTTTCCTATAAAAATCCTATTCAGCCAGGATGAATAACAATTTTCCTACAGAAAATTATATTCAGAAATACTGAATAAAAATGTTCCTATAGAAATAATTTTTAATTTTTCCAGCCAGGCTGAATAACAATTTCCCCATAGAAAATTATATTCAGCCAGGCTGAATTGAAGATTTCCTATAGAAATCACTATTCAGCCAGGCTGAATTGCAGATTTCCTATAGAAAATCCTATTCAGCTAGGATGAATTGCAGATTTCCTATGAAAAATCCTATTCTGCCAGGCTGAATTGCAGATTTCCTATGGAAAATCCTATTCAGCCAGGCTGAATTGCAGATGTCCTATGGAAAATCATATTCAGCCATGCTGAATTGCAGATTTCCTATAGAAAATCCTATTCAGCCAGGCTGGACTGGAGATTTCCTATAGAAAATCCTATTCAGCCAGGCTGGACTGGACATTTCCTATAGAAAATCCTATTCAGCCAGGCTGGACTGGAGATTTCCTATAGAAAATTATATTCAGCCAGGCTGAATGATAATTTTCCGATAGAAAATTATATTCAGCCAGGCTGAATGATAATTTTCCGATAGAAAATTATATTCAGCCAGGCTGAATGATAATTTTCCGATAGAAAATTATATTCAGCCAGGCTGAATGATAATTTTCCGATAGAAAATTATATTCAGCCAGGCTGAATGATAATTTTCCGATAGAAAATTATATTCAACCAGGCTGAATGATAATTTTCCGATAGAAAATTATATTCAGCCAGGCTGAATGATAATTTTCCGATAGAAAATTATATTCAGCCAGGCTGAATGATAATTTTCCGATAGAAAATTATATTCAGCCAGGCTGAATGATAATTTTCCGATAGAAAATTATATTCAGCCAGGCTGAATGATAATTTTCCGATAGAAAATTATATTCAGCCAGGCTGAATGATAATTTTCCGATAGAAAATTATATTCAGCCAGGCTGAATGATAATTTTCCGATAGAAAATTATATTCAGCCAGGCTGAATGATAATTTTCCGATAGAAAATTATATTCAGCCAGGCTGAATGATAATTTTCCTATAGAAAATTATATTCAGCCTGGCTGAATATAATTTTCTATCGGCTGAATAGCAGATTTCCTATGGAAAATCCTATTCAGCCATGATGAATAGAAATCTTCCTGGCTTTCTATTGCCTGAGTATCAAATTCCCTTAGTACAAATTAATTGGTTAGCCATTTTGTTATTCCATAAGTTTACTCCTAAAAGTATGCTCTCCATTAAGTGATTATATTACACGTGGCACCTAAACGTAGACAATACAAAGCAATTAAGTTACACTTAAATGTAACAACCATTATCTGCAGCCATAAAAAACTAACTATTCAATTTCCGTTTACATCCTGGTAACCCACACACACATACACACATATACATATATATTGGTCACGTTACATTTCCGGTTCCGGGTCATAAGCCAAAAGTGCCGGGAAGTTCGTAACAGTTCATATTGTAATTTTTTATTATTAGTGCCATATACCGGAGTAGAGTGTTGTAATCGTATATCTGCCTCCTGCCTCCGCTCTGTTCTGCTGCTCAGTCCACAACTTACAACATTTGAGGCGTTAAATGCCTTGTAATGACAGCTTAATGGCTGTGTGTCAATAATAAACGCATTAAAATGTTCTTCTTGTTGTTGTTTTTATTTTTTATATACTCCCGTTTTGTGTTTATTTAACAAACTATTAAAATAAATTTTTTTATGTGCAATACTTGTGCTTCTTCTTCCGCTGCTGTTG
This sequence comes from Musca autumnalis, assembly GCF_047663935.1. Lineage (NCBI taxonomy): Eukaryota > Metazoa > Arthropoda > Insecta > Diptera > Muscidae > Musca > Musca autumnalis. Next base: position 237,258,152 of record NW_027411977.1, on the reverse strand, counting down.
CTGCTGGGTGTGTGTGAAAATGCAAGTGGGAGAGATCTAAATATGTTTTCCTTGGAATGATATTTTATTTTTATGCTGTAAAAATGGAAATAACTCATCACGCACACACACACACTCACTGTCACTGCCACGAAATGTGTGTGCGCAGCACAAGATTCCACGACAAGTGGAAGGAAATTTACTGCAGCCATTTGCTTTCCGGAACGATTCAACTCAAGAAATTAGTCATAATAAACATAAATGTCAAATTATGACACGTTCAGAGTCAAGGGAAGATATACAACCAAACAACAGCCAGGCAGTCAAACAGTCATTCATTCAGCCATCTATCTTCCTTCTAACCCTTTGCTAAATGTACTTAGAAGTCATGGTGGCATTGCCCTTTTCGAAGGGTCTTAGGGAAAACTAATGGGGCATCATAAAAAATCATGCTTGTCATTATTGCTGCAAAAGCTTTAAATTAATTTTGGAATTTTTTTGGTTTTATTGTTTTTGTTTAATAAATACTTGATGATTGTTTTTAATGATCATCAGGGCCATCAAAAATTTTCTTTAAAAATCCAAGTTTTATGGTCTGATGGTCCTTCAAAATATTTTCCTCAAAAATCCAAGTTTTTTGGTCCGATGGTCCTTGAAAATTTTCTTTAAAAAACACGTTTTGTGGCCTGAAATTAATTGAAAAGTCCTCTTTAAAAATGTACGTTTGTGGTCTGCTGTCTTTAAAAATTCACGTTTTGTGTTGGAAAAAATCACGTTTTGTGGTCTGATAGTCCT